>NW_006400099.1:1384425-1388746 GCF_000299155.1 Elephantulus edwardii | reverse complement strand
TTGAACTTGCATATGAGTAGTTGGTGGTCTGTTCCACAATCAGCTCCTGGTTTAGTTTTCACAGCTGATATTGAGCTTCTCCAGCGGTTTTTTCCACAGATGTAATCGATCTGATTCCTATGCATACCATCAGGTGAAATCCATGTGTATAATCTACATTTATGTCTTTAAAAAACGTATTTGCAGTGAATAAGTAATTTATTGTGCAAAATTCAATCATTCTATCTCCAGCTTCATTTCTGTCTCCAAGTCCTTGTTTTCCAACTACTGATTCTTCTTCCCTGCTTCCAACTTTTGAGTTCCAGTCGCCCATTATTATCAATGCATCTTGATTGCATGTTCGATCTATCTCTGCCTGTAAGAGTTGGTAGAAATCCTCTATTTTTTCTTCTATGGCTCTGGTTGTTGGTGCCTATACCTGGATGATAGTAGTGTTCACTGGACTTCCTTGTAAGCATATGGATATAATCCTATCACTCACAATGTTGTACTTCAAGATGGACCTAGAAATTTCTTTTTTGACTATGAAAGCAACTCCTTTTTTCCTCACCTTTTCATCTCCAGATTAATATATCATATGATCATCTGACTCGAAATGCCCCATGCCAGTCCATCTCATCTCTCCAATGCCTAATATGTCATTATTTATGCGTTCCATTTCTTTTTTAACAATTTCTATTTTTCCTACATTCATGGTTCTCACATTCCATGTTCCAACCACTAGTGTCTGCTTACAACTGTTCCTCTTCCTTTGTATTTCCGTGCTTGACAGTTCTGCCTAGGTTGCCCTTTCTGTTCATCTACGTGTGTTGTGTTGTACATAGGAGTTGCCCATTAGTTACAGTGTAGTCCCTGCCCTTAGCCCAGTGCGTTGACCCACTTATTTCCCAGCTCCACCCTCCAGCAGGATACCACTTCACTTCTACCAAATGCCTTCAGAATTAATTAATCTCCCATTGTCCGACCCATGACCTGACAGCTTGTCAGAAAGATTTTTTTTTCTTTCTTCCTGTGTCCAGTGTCTCATAAGTTTACTTGTACTGTCTCCGAAGGGATGGTGATGTGTCCTGTAGAACTCCTGTATAGATTGTGTTTTTCTTCTTGTTGGAGCTTGTTACCTGGAGGCGTGTCAGAAGCTATTGTGGGAGTCCTCTGCTTTGCCTGGTCTTGGCTTGAGCCTGCGCCGTTTCTGGCTCCTGCGTCTGCCGGAGGCGGCAGGTCCCTCTGCTCCTCCCCTCCGGTTTAATCTCCCCTTACCTTCATTACACCAGTTATTATGTCAACATCACATCTGAGGTCTTCCTCTCCTCAGCCTGTCCCTCGACCCTTTCAAGCACAATAACCTTCTCCAACAACTGACCTATCTTGACTACATACCCAAAGTATGTGAGATAAAGTATGAAAATCTTGCCTCCAAGAAGCAGCTTGGTTTCATCTTCTCCAGAACAGACCTATTTGTCCCCTTGGAAGTCAATGGTATGTTCAGTACTCTTTTCCAGCACCACAACTCAAAGGTATCAATTTTTCTACCATACTTTGTCATTATCCAGTTATCTGAGGCATAGCAATTAATTGCGAAGACCATACCCTGGATCAGGTGACCTTACTCTCTAGATTGACATTCATTTCAGCACTTTAGAGAGGTTGTCTTTTGATATCCTGACTGCTGCTGTCTAGAGTATTGATTGTGGAAACTAGAAAGCTGAAATTGTTAACAATTTCAATCTCTTCTTCATCTATCATGATGCTGCCAATTGGCCCAGTGGTGAGAATCTTCATTTTCATAATGTTGAAGACTTCAATCCATATTGCAAACTACAATTCCTGACTGGGGTCCTTGACTGGAGACCTTGTATTATGAGACCCTTTTCTTTTCACTCTGTTGGAAAATGTTTTTTATTTACACAGGGATTTAATCTTTACAAGATTCCATTCATCAATTTTATGCTCTCCAGAGTGAGCGTTTCTGGCTATATTTGGCAGTATATCTTTATACTATAGACTAGGCCATATAAACTTGATCTCAGTTTGTCTCTGATGAATTTTATGATTTTGGGCTTTACTCCCAGGTTTCTGGTCCACCTTGAGTTAATTTTTGTGTATAATGTGAGATGTGGGTCCTGTTTCAGCTTTCTGCAGGTAGCAGTCCACTGTTGCCAAAACCATTTGTTGAAGAAGTTATCACTTCCCCATTTGATAGGTTTTATTTATTTGTTGAATATCAATTGTCCGTAGATAGCTGGGTCCATTTTTTGGTTCTCAATTATGTTCCATTGGTCTACATGCCTATCATGTACATCAGTACCTTTGTGTTTTAGTTACTACCACTGTAGTAGGTTTTGAAGTAAGAGAGTGCTATGCCTCCCACTCAATCTTTGTTTTTCAGAAGAGATTTGCTTATTCAGGGTCTCTTTACTCTCCAAAATAAACTTGACAAATTTCCTTTCGATCTCCTTGAAAAAGAAATTTTGTATCTGTATTGGGATTGCATTGAACATGTAGATTACTTTTAGTAGGATTTTAATTTACACAATATTGAGTCTATTCATGAACAGGGAATATTTTTGCATTTATTTAGGTCTTTTATTGTGTCTCACAGAAATGATCTGCAGTTTTCTTTGTACAAGTCACTTGACTCTCTACTTCGGTTCATTCCTAAGTATCTCAATTTGTATTTGACTGTATTAAATGGTACTGCTTCCTTGGTTTCCTTCTCTGAGTTTTATTTGTTATGGTAGAGAAATTCTACTTATTTTTGGGTATTGACCTTATATCCTGCCGCACTAATATATTGGACAACTAGCTCTAACAATATTTTGTTGTTGTTGTTGTTGAGTCCTTGGGGTTTTCTGCGTAAACTATCATATTATCTGGCTACATTGACAGCTTCTCCATCTCTTTTCCAAGCTGGATGTCTTTTATTTCCTTCTCTTGTTATATTGCCCTAGTAAGTACTTTCAATAGAGTATTGACTAGAACTGGTGACAGTGGGCATCCTTTTCTGGTCTCTATAGGAAGAAAAATGCATTTAGTCTTTCTTAATTAGAAATAATATAGGCTCTTGGTTTTGCATATATACTTTTTACTATGTTAAGGAAATCCCCTTCTATTCCAAATTTGCTGAATGTCATTATCAGGAAGGGGTGGATTTTGTCAAATTCCTTTTCTGTATCAATTGCTGAGGTCATATATTTCTTGTTATTTGTTTTGTTAATGTGGAGAATTGCATTTTTTTTTCTTCATGTCAAACCGTCCTTACCTACAAGTTATGACTCCCACTTGGTCATGATAAATTATTTCCTTGATGTGTTTTTTGATTCTATTGGCTAGGATTTTGTTAAAGATTTTTGCATCTATATTTATGGGATATAGTGATCTGTAGTTTTCTTGTTTTGTAATATTTTTGGCTGCTTTCTGTTACTAGGATTTCGCTTGCTTCATAGGATAACTCTGAGAGAGTTCTTTCTTTTTCTATTATATATATATATATATTTGTTGTTGATAAGTGCCGTTGAGTCGCAGGCAACTCATAGCTACTATATATACATAAAATATAAAGTATATATAAAGTGTGTATATATCTATACTTTAACTAGACTTGGTGATAGATCTTCTCTAAATGTTTGGTAGAATTTAGCTATGTTTAGCTATGAAGCTGTCTGGTCCAAGACTTTTCTTACGGGAAAGTCTTTTTATGACCTGCTTAATTTCTTCCTTTGTGATGGGTCTGCTCAATTTTGTGACATCTATCCATGTCAATCTGGGTATGGCATGAGTTTCAGGGAATTTGTCTGTTTCCTCAGAATAATTCTTTTTGTCAGAGTAATAATTTTAATAATATCCCAATAGTATCAATTTATTTTCATCTGTTTCAGATGTGATATTATTTCTATCATTTCTTAATGGAGTTTTCTGTTTCTTCTCTTCCGCCCTCATTTTTGTTGAGTTTGCCAATACTTTGCTAACTTTATTGACCCTTTAAAAAAACAGCTCCTGGTCTTATTGATGGTTCACTTGTTTTTCTGATTTTTATCTCATTAATTTCAGCTCTTCTCCTTATAATTGCCTTTCTTCTAGAGGCTGGGGTTGGTGGTTAGAGTGTTGTTATTTTTCTATTTAATGAAGATGTTGCATTAGATCATTGATTTTTATTCTTTCTTCATTTTTCTATGTGTGCCTATTGCTATGAACTGCCCCTTGAGGACTGCCTTAGCTGCATCCCAGAGGTTTTTGTATGTTGTATTTTTGTTTTCATTTGTTTCAAAGAATTTTTTAATTTTTTTATTTTATTTTATTAAATTTTATTAGTTTTAATTAACAT
>NW_006400099.1:1361102-1375764 GCF_000299155.1 Elephantulus edwardii | reverse complement strand
TTTATTCTTTATTTCTTCTATAACCCAATAGTTTTCTAGAGTGGTGTTATTTAATTTCCACATGGGTGATTTTGAAAAATGTTACCATCCTATGGTTAATTTCTATATGGCATTGTGATCTCAGAAGATACTTTGTATTATTCCAATGTTTTTTTAATTTGTTGAGGCTTACTTTGTGTCCTAATATGTGACTGGCTTTGAAGAATGTACTATGTGCACTTGAGAAGAAAGTGAATTTAGTTTTACTTGAGAGGAGTACTGTGAATACATTCACAAGATCGAGTTGACTGATTCTATGGCTTCATTTTTCTGCATCTTTGTTTAGTTTCTTTTGAGTTGACCTATCCTTTGGTGATAGTGATTTTTTAAAGTCTCTTACCACTATTGTAGTGCTGTTTATTTGTTTTTCAATTCTGTTAACCGTCTGGTGCATAAAGTTAACCTATGTTATGTCTTCTTGATCTGTTGTGCCTTTAATCATTATATAGTGTCCTTCCTTATCTTTTATGATGTTTTTGATCCTGAAATCTATCTTATCAGAGATTATCAGTATTGCCATTTCTGCTTTTTTGTCATTGCCATTTCCTTTATATTTTTTTTCCCTAGCCTTTGATTTTGTGTCAGTCTTTCTTTCCATTTTTTAGATGTATCTTTTGTAGGCAACATATTAATGAGCCTTATTTTTTTAAGGAAAAAAATGCATTCTGCTACTCTTTTTCTCTTAACTGGCATATTTATTCCATTCACAACAAGTGTGATTATTGTCAGGCCAGATTTTACTGTTTCCATTTTGCTGTGTTTCTTTTTCTTTTTTTCCTGGTTACTATGATCCATCCACTTTCCTTTGGTGTCTCCATGTGAAGGGCTTCACTTAAATTTCCTTGTAGTTTTGGCCTTGTTTCACAAATTCCTTAAGTTCCTTATTTTCTGCAAGGGGTCTAATTTATCCATCATATTTGGTTGAGAAATTTGCTGGGTATAGGATCCTTGGCTGGCAATGTTTTCTTTCAACTTTCTGTATATGCCATTCCATTGTCTTCTAGGTCGTGTGGTTTCTGGTGAGAAATCAGACCTTTATCTAATTGTTTTTGTTTGTAGGTGACTTTATTTTTCTCACGTTGCTTTTAGTATTTTATCTTTATCTTTTAATTGTAGAATTTGACTATGTCTTAATGTTTTTCTTTTTGAGTCTAGTCTATTTGATGTTTGCTGTGCTTCTTGAATGTGGATTTCCCTGTCTCCGTAATTTCTGGGAAGTTTTCTTCTAGTACTTCTTCCACAATTTTCTCAGTGACTTCCCTGTCAACTCCCATGTTCTGGAATTCCAATCATACATGTGCTATTCCTTTTTTATGTCATCCCATATGAGTCTAATGTTTTCTTATTTTTTTATGTCTTATCTCTAATTTTTCTTCCAGTCTGTTTCCAGTGAGGCTCTTGTCCTCCAACTCATTTACTCTCTGCTCCATCTCTTCAGTCCTACTTTTTAAACTCACCAGTGTGTTGGACATTTCTGCCATTTCAGTCTTAATATTCTGGATTGAGTTTTCATGCTTTTCTGTTATTTCTAGTACTGTGTTGACTGTAATCTCACTATCTTGTGATGATTTTTTTAAGTTCTTTTACCTGTTTTTCTGTACTATCAATTCTTCCTTGCATCTTTTGCATTTTCTTCTGTAGCTGTTCAAGTTGCTCCTGATCAATATATTTCTTCTGGATTGCTGTTTCTGGGGTATTTGCTCTCTTAATAGCTTCTATTATTTCTTCCATTATTTACATCTTCTTCTATATCTGTTCAAATAACTCCACATCAACATATATCTTCCGTTTTTCTCTATCTGTATTCATTGGTATTGTATATTGGTATTTATTGGCTCTGGTTTTCTGGGGAAGAGTTATTTTGAGTTGGGTTTTTTTTTCTCATGATGATTGAGGCAGACTGCTGCTTTTTTGGCTTTATTTGAGTCTTTTCTTAATAAATATTAGGTTGTTGTAACTCTATAATGTCTCAGGGTATGGCAATGTTTTATGAAGAAACTATATATTGATTTTCCCTTCTTGACCCGAGACCTGCAGCAGGATGACTGCTTCCTTCCAGAAACCATGGTTCAAACTCTACCTCTTCTGCTCACACTAAGAAGTCTCAAGCTTTTCATGTGATGTAGCTAGACAGCAATGTTCATGGCCAAAATACCTGAATGGCAGAACACAGAAGTCTGTTTCCTTCCAGAGACCTTGACTCGGTCCCTACCTCTTCCTCTTGCCCTTAAAAAGTCCCATGCTTTCCATGTGAAGTTGGTAGACAGCATTGTTCATGGCCAAATACTTGAATGGTAGACAAGAGAAGTCTATTTCCCTCTGGTAACCTCTGCTTGACTAAGTTGCCTTTTATATCTCTTGAAGAATGAGTTTAGTATCTATATTGTGATTGTGTTGAACATGTAGATTGCTTTTGGTCAGATTGTCATTTTCACAAAGTTAATTCTTCCCATCCTTGAATAAGGAATATTTTTCCATTGAGTTAAGTCTCTGTTTCTTGTAGTAGTGATTTTTAGTTTTCCTTATGTCTTTTATGTCTCTATTAGGTTTATTCCCAAGTGTTTTATCATATGATTGTCTATTATAAATGGTATTATGTTCTTAGTTTCCTTTTCCATGTTTTTTGGTTATTGTGGAGAAATCCTACTGATTTCTGTCCACTGATCTTGTATCCTGTAATTCTACTGAATTGATCTACTAGGTCTAATAGATTTGTTGTTGTGTTGAATCTTTCAAGTTTTGGGGTTTTTTTTTGCACTATCATATTATCTTCATATAGTGACGGTTTTATCACTTCTTTACCCATTCAGATTCCTCTTCTTTCCATCTTTTGTCTTATTATCCTAGTGAATATTTCCAATGTAATATTGAATAAGCATGGATATTATTGTCTGGCCCTTGCTTGCAAGGAAAATTTCTTTAGTCTTTCTCCATTGAGAACTACAGTGACTTTTGATTTTGAATATATATTATTCACACTGTGTTGAGGAAATAACTTCCTATTCCTATTTTTTTACTGTTTTAATCAGGAAAAGGTGTTTGATTTCATCAAATGCTTTTATTGCATCAATTGATAGGCTCATGTAGTACTTGTTCTTTGCGTTCTTACTGTGATGATTGATATGAATTATTTTTCTTATGTTGTCCTTGTATACCTGTTATAAAACCTACTTGATCAGGATGAATTATGTTTTTTATATGTACTATTGGATTCTATTGGCTAGGATTTTGTTAAGGATTTTTGCATCTATGCTCATGAAAGATATTGGTCTATAATTTCTTTTTTGATTTCTGATTTTTGTACTGAAGTTATACTTGCTTCATTGAATAATTCTAGGAATATTCTTTTGCTTACAATTTTAAAAAAAATTCAAGTAGAATTGGTGATAGTTCATCTTTGGATGTTTGATAGAATACACCTGCAACAGTATGTCATGACTAGAAATTTTTTTAAGTCCTTTTATGACGTGCTCAACTTCTTTTGTTATGGATTTCCTAAAGTCTTCTACTTTTGTCTGTGCAAGTTTGGGTAGGGTTGGTTAGGAGTTTCTAGGAATTTGGCTCTAGGTTTACAAGTTTGTAGGAGAATAGCCTTCCATAATATTCTTTTATTATTGTTTTAATTTCATCTGGTTCTGTTGTGATGTCACCTCTATCATTTCTTATTCGAGTTATTTGAGTATGCTCCTTTTGTTTTGTTACGTTTGCCAATGGTTTGTCTATTTTACTGACTCTCTCAAATAACCAGCTCCTGGTCTTGAAGATGGTTTCAATTATATTTTTGTTATCTACCTGATTGGTTTCAGTCCTTGTCCTTATAAGTTACTTTCTTCTAGAGACTGTAGAATTAACTTGTTATTGTTATGTATTTTCTGGAGTTGTCAAGTAGCTTATTTCCTGGAAGCTGAGCATGGCATTGTGCTCTGAAGAGATACTTTGCATTATTTCAATGTTTGGGTGGTGTTTTTTTTATTTTTGTGGGCTTGCTTTGTGTCCTAATATTTGTCAATTCTGAAGAATATTCCTTAGGCACTTGAGAAGATAGTAAATTGAATTTTTATTAGGTGAAGTGCCATGAATATGTCTACAAAGTCACGTTCACTAATAGTATAGCTTCAATCTTTTGCATCTTTCTTTGTGTTTAAATTTGACCTGTCTTTTGCTGAGAATAATGTTTTAAAGTTTCCAGCTACCTGAAATAGCTGGCCTCCAGAAACTCTATGAACTTGCAGAAATGATGAAAGTTATACAAGTGTTCAGATCTTTCATTCATAAGATAGCTATGAACTCTCTATGACTCGATGGCATTTAACAGCAAAAACAACAACATAGAGTTTTTTGGCCTGGTGGATAGAAAGTTTTGCTACCAAGCCCAAGGTTGGTGCCTGGTTTTAACTGGTTTTGGTCAAAAATTCTTCTAAGTGGTATAGCTCTGGTCTGTCCATTTGCTGTATAGAGGTAACTTGTGGTTGCTGTGATGCTGAACACGATGACACTGATGTGTCAAATGTGATAATGGTTACCCAGGGTGGACAGTGTTTGGTGGAGCTCCCTGATTAAAACAAGCTTGGAAGCAGGAGTGGCATCCACTTCTGAAATAGCTTGCCTCCAGAGGCTCTATGAACTTGAACTTGGAGAAACAATGGACGTTATACAAGTGTTCAAATCTCTCATTCATAGGGTACTACTATTGTTAGGATAGACAAAAGGTCATGTTTTGGTTCCTGCAGACTAGTTTTCATTTTCTTCAGCTTCAATTTAAACTTGTACATGACTAATCAATGGTCTGTTACACAATCTGCAGCAGATCTGGCTTTGACTGCAGATAACATTCTTCTCCAATGATTCCTTCCATGTAGTTAATCTGATTCTTATGCCGCACATTAGGTGAGGTCCAAGTGCAAAGTCACTATTTGCATCAGGTTTTTCTAAAAAGGTACTTGCTATGAATAAAACATTCATCAAAATTCTATCATTCTATCTCTGGTTTCATTCCTGTCATCAAGTCCATACCCTATCACTACCATTCCTTCATTTTTTCCCCCCAACAGTTGTGTCCTGGTCACCAATTAACATGAACACATCTTGATTGCATATTTGGTCAATTTCAATCTGCAAAAGTTGGTAGAAACCCTCAATCTTCTCCTCTTTGGCTTTAGCTGTAGGAGCATATATTTGATTAATAGTAGTATTAACATGTCTTCCTTTTATGAGAATGGATAATATCCTATCACTCACAATATTGTTTTTCAAGATAGAATTTGAATTTGTTTTTTTAACTATGGACACAACACCATTTTTCCTGTTTTGTTTTGTTGTTTTCTTTCCACGCATAATATACCATGTGACTACCTTATTCAAAGAATCAGAATGTGGCATCAAGTGAGCTCTGGTGGCCTACTGATAAGAAATTGTATTGCAATCCTGAAGGCATGCAGTTCAAATCCACCAGCTGCTCCTTGGGAAAAGAATGGGATTGGAGGAAAACTCATCAATAACCTGTATTATGCAAATGACAAAACCTTACTTGCTGAAAGTGAAGAGGATTTTAGGCAATAGCTGCAGAAGATTAAGGATTGCATTTCAACATCAAGAAAACAAAGGACCTCACCATAGAACCAACAGTCAACATTATGATAGAGGCAGAAAGGACTGAAACTCTCAATTATTTCATCTTACTTGGATCAACAATCAACTTCCTTGGTACCAGCAGTCAGGAAATAAGTCCATGTATTGTATTGGTCAGAGGTCAGGGACCTTTCCAGATTGCTCAAGAGCAATGATATCAGTCTGAAGACTAAGGTATGCTTAATTCAGCCTATAGTCTTCTCGATCACTTGTTATGCATCCAAGAAATGAACAATAAGTAAGGATTATAGAAGAATTTATGGCTTTGAGTAGTGGTGCTGGAAAAGAGTTCTGAATATCCCATGTACTGTCAAGAGAATAAACAGATATGTCTTGTAGAGAGTGCAGCCAGAGTGTACCTTGAAGACAAAGATGGTGAAGCTTTGTATTTTGTACTTTGGACATATAGCTAGGTGAAGTTATTCGTTGTAAAGGGACATCATGTTTGGAAAGATGAGGAGTCAGCCAAAGAGAAGAAGGTCTCAAATGAAATAGATTGACACGGTGACTTCAGCAATGACCTTGAGCATTTTGGAGATGGTGAGGATGGCACAAGATATGGTAGGGGTCAGTTTGCTGTTCATGGAGTCGCTATGAGTTGCACTGACTTAATGGTCCCTAACAACAATAACAACAACGAACACTACTATTGTGGTGCTACCTGTTTCTTTCTTCAACTATGTTAACCATTGTTTTATGTATTTTACAGGTCTATAATTTGGTGCTTAGATGTTAAACAAGGTTATCTCATCTTGCTCTATTGTACACTGCCATTCCTTATATTTTGTGGAGGCTTTCATCCTGTAGTCTATTTTATCAGAGATCTATAGTAGCTCTCCTGCTTTTTTAATGATACCATTTGCTTGGTATACATTTTCCCCCACCTTTTGGTATTTAGTCTTTCTACTAATTTCTTGCTGTTTACTGTTAAGTCAGAACCAACCCATAGCCAAACCTCCTGTGAGTTTTCTGAGACAGTTAATAACACATAAAGAGACTGCTCATCTTTATCCTGTGGAGCAGCTGGTGGATTCGAACCAAATTACTTGAGGATTGCACAATAGCTTCTTATCAATAGACCACCAAAGCTACCATTTCTTCAACGTGTCTTTTGTAGAAAACAAACATATTGATAGTCTTTTTTAAAAAATCTTTTCTGCTCCTTTTTTCTCTTAATCTATGTGTTTACAAAATTCACAGTAAGTGAATAATAAGCCAGTGAATTAATTTAATTAAGTAAATTAAGTGAATTAATAAGCCAGGTTTCATCATTGCCATTTTGCTCTGATCCTTTCTCTATTGTTGCTAGTTACTTTGGTCCATCCATTTTCCTTTGCTATATCTGTGTGAAGAAATTTCCTTAATATTTATTGTAAGTTCTTGCTTTTCTGCAAATGACCTAATTTCTCCTTCATCTCTGACAGATAGTTTTGCTTGGTACAGGATCTTCAGCTGGCAATTGTTTTGTTTTCTTTGAGCCTACTGTATGTATCTACCATCGCATTGTCTTCTTGTTTCTATGGTTTCTGCTGAGAAGTCAGAGCTTATTTTAACTGGTTCATCTTTGTAGGTGCCTGTTTGATTTTCCTCATGAATATTTTAGCATTCTATCTTTGTCTTTGATTTGAAGAATCTGATTTTTCTTAATGTTTTGCTTTTGGGGTATTATCTGTTTGGAATTTGCCAAGCTTTTTGATTGTATATTTCCTCATTTTTCATGATACCTGTGAAGTTGATTGCTGTTTTTTCTGGTACCTCTTCCACAACATTTTTTCAGTGCTTATTACTGCCTCCCTCCATTTTGGAATTCCATTACACATATGTTGTTCCATTTTATGTTATCCCACATTATTCTAATGCTTTTTCTTTTCTTTTGCCTTGTCGCTCTCTCTTTTTTTCTTCTAGTAAGTTCTTAACTGATGTTCTTGTCTTCTAGTTTGCTAATTCTCTGTTGCATCTCTTCCCTTGCACAGTTTTCCTTCCAGCATGTTGAAAATTTCTGTAATATCTGTCTTTATATTATGGATTGCATTTCATACATTTCTGTTGTTTGTACCCTCTCTGTTTTTTTTATGAGTTTTTAAGTACTATACTACTTTTTTATGGTTTCAATACTTTCTTCTTTTATTTGTAACTTCTTTAGTGCCAGTTCATGCAACTCCACATTGATATATTTCTTCCCCCTCCCTTTCACGAGAATATTCATTTGGTTTGATTTTGTCTCCTTTTTTAGGAGAAGTCTTGTTTTGCTTTTTTAATGTTTGAAGATTCCTGCTGCTTTCTTGAAGTTCTTCTTGGTATGTATGAAGCAGTTTCTCTTCTGTCAGTCCTTTACCTTTTAATGCTATTGAGAGTTGAATACTTTAACTGTGGCCTATGATTCAGTTTCCCAGGGGCAATCTTTATTGGTTGTCTATGTCCAACTCTATTACTGTTTCCTATGGTAAACTTTTCATCAGGTTGTCCTTTGAGGGGCAGGACCTGGAGGTCTCTCCCTTTACTAACTCTCTCAATAGGTGCTAGTGTTCAACCTGAGTACCTGTCTCCTTTCCTGCATCTGGTTACCAGGAAGCTGCCCCTTCCTGAGCAGACAAAGGCCAAGAAAAGTGACTTAGTCCCAGGAGTGCAGACCAGGATATTTTCCTCCCCAAGTCTCTGTAGGTGCTAGTGGCCAGCCCATGTACCTGTCTTCTCTCCTATGCTGGTTCTTTTAGTACTGTTTTGTAGTTTTGCTTATAAAGAAAAACTTGTTCAAATCCACCAGCTGTTCCACAGGAGAAAGATGGGCAATCTCCTTCCCTGTGATTAACTGCCTCTAGTTAGATTTATTTCTAAATCTTGTAGGTGACAATTGTAAATAGTATTGCTTTTTTCTTTTCTATTCCCATGCTTCCTTTGTTGCTGCAGAGAAATGAAACTGATTTTTGTATCTTGATAGTGTTCTGCCACTCTACTAAATTGATCTACTAAGTTAATATTTTTTTTGTTGTTGAGTCTTGGGAATTTTCTGCGTATAATATCATATCCTCTGCATATAGTGACAGTTTCATGATCTCTTTGTCAATTTGTCTTCCTAGTTTCCCACAGAGATCTAATTCAGGTTCCAGGGCCCAACAGGCACAGGACAATGAAGGACATGTCTTTGGAGTTGCCCATGGAAGTCTACTTTAAGTCTTAGGGCCCTGCAGGCACAGGAGAATGAGGCAGTTGTAATGCCTCTTATTTTTGTCTCTTGTCTCGTTGACCTAGTTACAAAATACAATACAATACAATACAATACAATATTGAATAGGAGTGATGATAGTAGACATCCTCACCTGACCACTGTTCATGAGGGGAGAGCCTATCTTCTCTTCATTAAGAATAATTTTGGCTCTTGATTTTGTGTATATACTTATCACTATGTTTATGAAATTCTCCTCTACTCCTATTTTGCTGAGTGATTTAATCAAGAGTGTTGGATTTTGTCAAAGGCCTTTTCTGCACCAGTTGATAGGATCATGAGTGTTTTTCCTTTGCTTTAACAAGATGGTAATTTATAATAATCAGTTTTCTTATGTTTAATCATCTTTGCATCCTGTTATGAATTTCACTTTGTCATGATGAGTTCTTTTTTTTTATATGTATTCTCTGATTCTATTGGCCAAAAGGATTTTTGCATCTACTGGTCTATATTTTTCTTTTTTGGTGATTATTTTTAATGTTGCACAGTACTCCATTGAGTGAATGTACCATAGTTTTGTATCCATTCATCCCTTGATGACCACTTGGGTGGTTGTATCTCTTTGCAATTGCAAATAATGCTACAGTGAACATAGGTGTGCATATACCAGTTGAAGGTCTTATTTATCTTATTATATATGCCTAATGTTGGGATTTCTAGATCAAATATCTCAATTTCCAACTTACTAAGACAGCATCAAACTGTTCTCCACAGAGGTTACATCATTTCACACTCCAACAACAGTGTATTATAATTCTAGCTTGTCCACACAGTCACCAGAATTTGTTGTTTGTTGTCTGATTAAACTTTGTTATTTTTGCTTTTGTGAGATAACATCTCATTGTTGTTCTGCCTTCCATGTCTGTGATTTGACCATATTTTCACGTGTCTTTTGACCATATGGATGGCTTTTCATGTCCTCTATTCAGTTTGTAATTGATTTGTCTTTTTCTTGTTGAGGTTTTGCAGCTTCTCATAAATTTTTTAACGAGTTCTCTGCTAATAATGTTATTGCCAAATATTTTCCTTATCTGTACACTATTTTTAATTGTTTTAGAGAACTCTTTTAGTGCCCATAAGGACTTAGTTTTTAAGATACCCTAAATCATGTAGTTCATCTTCTACTAATTATATCTTTTTTTGTCCCATTTGCTAGTCAATTTATGATTATAGATTGGAGTTCCTATATTTGACAAATTCTTATTCTTTGATGATCTTTATACTTATGGGTTTTATATGTAAGTCCTTGATCCATCTTGTTAGTTTTGTATATAATGTGAAGTATGGATCTTGTTTTAATTTTCTACAAATAGACATCAAGTTTTGCCAACACTATTTGTTAAAGAGGTTGTCATTTCCCACATTTAATCAATTTCATTTCTGTTTAAAAAAGCAGTTATCCATAGGTGGATGGATATATTTCTGGGTTCTCTATTGTACTCCACTGGTCAGTGTACCAGTCGCTACTAGTACCAAGCTATTTTGATTACCATGGCTTCATAGTAGATTTTGAGATCAAGAAATGAAGGTCTCTTATTTTGTTTTTCTACTTCAGTAGTGCTATACTTACCTGATATTTCTTTCCTTTCCATAAACATTTGATGATTACTCTTTCCATCTCTTTAAGGCATAATTACAGGATCTGGATTGAGATTGTGTTGTATCTGTAGTTCACTGTTTTTATTTTGTTCACTACATAATGCCCTTCCTTCTTAGTTTTTAATGCAGATTTTGGTCATGAAGTCTATTCTGTCAGAAGTCAGAAGTTAAGTTTATGAATTCTGCTTTTCTTGAATTACTATTTTCTTGATATATTTGCTTCAGCCTTTGGTTTTCATTCTACCTCGTTTTTTGTGCCTAAAATATGTCTCTTGTACATAGCATATTGATAGGTTACATTTTTTTTATCCTCTGCTACTTTTCTTTTTCCTCTTGATAGTATGTTTAATCCATTCCTATTAAGTGTTATTATAGATTAAACTCATAACTCCTTGCTGTCAAGTCAAAACTGATCCACAGATTACTGTACAGCAGGTTTTTGAAGGCTATAAATCTCATTAGAGGAGATTTCCCATCTTTCTTTTGTGGAGCCACTGGTAGATTTGAACTAACTGCCTTTAAATTAGTACAACTTTCTACAAATGGCTGCACCAGAGCTCCCCAATTATTGATGCTGTTGTTGTCCTTAGATCTTTCAATTCAAGTACAACTCATGGCAACACTATGAACAACAGATCTGAACCTTGTCCTTTCCTGTGACATCTCATCATCTCTGACGCACTTGAGTACATTTCAACAATCACTGTGTCACCTCATCAATAGTCTTCCTCTCTTTTGTTAGGGTAATTATCATACAATATCATTAATATCACACATTAACAAAATCCTGCTGAAGATTATCCAGAAAAGACTTAACATTGGCAGAGAACTGCCAGAAATACAGGCTGGGTTCAGAAGAGGTTGTGGCACTAGGGTCATTATTGCCAATGTCAGATGGATCTTGGCAGAAAGCAGACAGTACCAGAAGAATGTCTATCTGTGTTTCATTGACTATGCAAAGGCATTTGACTGTGTGTATCACAATAAATATTGGCTAACCTTGGGGGAAATGGGAATCTCAAAACACTTGATAGTGCTTTTATGAAACTATACTTGGACCAAGAAGCAGTCATCAGAACAGAGCAAGGATACACTGCATGGTTCAAAATCAAGAAAGGAAGGTGTCATGGATGCATCCTATCCCCATACCTTTTAAATCTGTATGCAGAACAGATCATTCGGGAAGCAGGGCTTTATGAAGAGGAGTGTAGCATTAAGATTGGAGGGAGACTAATTAACAATCTATGATATGCAGATAACACAACCTTGCTTGCTGAAACTGAAGAAGACCTGAAGTAATTGCTGCAAAAGATCAAGGACTCTAGTCTTCAATATGGATTGAAGCTCAACATCAAGAAGACAAAGATTCTCACCACTGTTCCAAATGGCAGCACCATAATAGATGGAGAAGAGATTGAGTTTGTTAGTAATTACAGCTTGCTCAGATCCACAACCAAAACTTTTAATGCCAACAGTCAGGAAATCCAAAACCAAATTGCATTGGGAAAATCTGCTGTCATGGACCTCTCCTGGGTGCTGAAGAGCAATGATGTCAGTCTAGATTCAAAATTGTGCCTAATCCAGGCCATGATTTTCTCAATTACTTACTACGCTTCAGAGAGTTTGACAATGACTAAGGATGACAGAAGAATATATGCCTTCGAGTTGTGGTACTGGAGAAGAGTCTTGAACATAGACTGCAAGAAAACAACCTTGGAGAGGGTGAAACAAAGTCTCTCTTTGGAGGCTAGGATTTTGAAGCTCTGCCTCACATACTTTGGGGAAGTGGCTAGGAGAGATCGGTCCTTGAAGGACATCATGCTAGGAAGGGTGGATGGACAGTGCAGGAGAGATACTCTGGGTGAGACAGATTGATACAGTGACTGAAGGTTGGTTGTATTGGAATTAGTGAGACTTGCTCAGGACAGGGAAGGGTTCAGAGCTGCTCTACCTATGCATCACTAAAAAGTAACATTCTATGACAGTTTTGGATACAGGAGTGGCATCCACTTCGTAAACAACTTGCCTCCGGAAACTTTGATAAATGTCGGTAGTTGTATGTTTCAGTCCTTTTGTTCATAGGGTTGCTATGAGTCATGCTCGACTCAAAGGCAATCATCAACAACAATTACCTTTCTAAGCATGATGTCTCTCTCCAAGGAATAACCTTTCTTAACAACATGCCCAAAGTATGGGAGATGAGGCTTTGTCATCCTTGCTTTGAAAGCGCATTCTGAATACACTTTATCCAAGACATATCTGTTGGTTTTTCTGGTTGTCTTTGAGATAGTCAGTATTCTTCTCTAATACCACAATTCAAACACATCAATTCTTTTAGAATCCTCCTACATAGTCCAACATACAGGTTCACAGAAAGTGACTGAAAATGTCATGGCCTGAATTAGACACACATTAGTCTTCAAAATGACATCATTGTTCATCAGTAATTTAAAGAGGGCCTTGACAGGAAATTTGCCCAGTGCGATACATCTCTTAATCTCCTAACTACTGCAAAGGTTTGAGGTTGAACTAGGGTGTGGCTTTGCTCCCAACAGGATGTGAACTGATTGGATTTGGCCCTGTATTTAAAAAGGATTTTGACTGCTGGTCTGGGGCTATTTCCACACTGGGAAGATGAGTGGAATGAATGCCCGGATTTAGTAAAGGACGTTTTCTGGTTTGGGGTTGAGACTAGGGTTTGGCTTTGTTCACGAAAGTGTGTGTGAGCTGATTGGATTTGGCCTCATATTTAAAAAGGCTTTTGGCTGCCAGTCTGGGACTACTTCCAAACAGGGAAGATGAGCGGAATGGCCAAATTCTTCAAAAGTGTATTTTCTGGATTGGGGTTGGGAATAGGGTATGCCTTTGATGGCAACAGTGTGTGAGTTGATTGGATTTGGACTCATATTTAAAAAGGCATTTGGCTGCCATTCTAGGGCTGTTTTCAGGCTGGGAAAATGAGTGGAATGACCACTTCCTACAAAGGTGTGTTTTCTGGTTTGGGGCTGAGAGAAGGGTGTGGCTTTGCTCACAAGAGGGTGGATTTGGCCTTGTATTTAAAAAGGGTTTTGGCTGCTGGTCTGGGGCTATTTCCAGACTTGGGAAGATAAGTGAAATGGCCAGATTCTGCAAAGATGTCTTTTCTGGTTTGGGTTGAGACTAGGATTAGGTTTTGCTCCCAAGAGGGTGTGAGCTGATATGATTTAACCTCGTATTTTAAAAGACTTTTGGCTGCTAGTCTGGAGCTATTTTCAGGATGGGAAGATGAGTTTAAGGACCATATTCTGCATACATGTATTTTCAGGTTTTCTGGCTGAAACTAGAGTGTGGCTTTGCTTGCAACACAGTGCAAACGGATTGAAATTGGCCTCGTATTTAAAAAGGCTTTTGGCTGTCTGTCTGGGGATATTACTAGACTGAAAAGATGAGCAGAACAGCCAGATTCTGCATAGGTTTCTTTTCTGTTTTGGGGTTGAGACTAAGGTGTGTTTTTGCTCACAACATGGTGTGAGGTGATTGAATTTGCCCTCATATTTAAAAACATGTTTGGCTGTCTCTTGGGCTATTTCTGGCCTGGAAAGGTGAGTGGAATGGATGGATTCTACAAAGGTGTTGATTGGATTTGGCCTCATATCTAAAAAGGCTTTTGGCTGCCAATCAGGGGATATTTCCAGGCTTTGAAGATAAGTAGAATGGCTGGATTCTGCAAAAGTGTGTTTTCTGGTTTGAGGTTAAGACTAGGGTGTGGCTTTGCACACAACAGGATGGGAGCTGATTGAATTGGGCCTCATATTTTTTTTCAAAGAGAAATAAAAATATTTATTTCTTGAAATACATTGGTAAATTGAGGGATTTACATTGTGTCACTAATGGAGACACAAATTGAGTATGTCACTAACCACTCATCACAAATCTGAAAATAATGTAGAATCAACATGATGAGAAGTCATGATTCTAAAAAATAATGGGAGAAACACAGTCATTATGATGTATCTGTAAACTTTGGAATAAGGAAATCTATTTTGGTGCTTTTGTGTTGTCGCCTTGTATTGTGGGTATAAATGCGCTCGATAAACTGTTCTTGATTTTTTAGCTGCTGCTTCTTTTGGAGCACCAAGATATTTTTGGTGGTAACTTTGAAATGTCTAAAAGTAGATTTAACGGAATCTGAAT
>NW_006400099.1:1349244-1360637 GCF_000299155.1 Elephantulus edwardii | reverse complement strand
AGGAGCTTATCTAAGTTCTCCTTGCAAGGTTCGGGCTCCTGTTCAGCAGGCGGTTCCTCTTCAGCAGGACTGGGCTGATGACCAATTTCATCACTATGTGATTCATCATCATTATGTTGAGATGAAAATGCAATTTCTGGCTCACAGAATGTATACTGGCCGCTAAAGGAAGAAGCCATGTGAAAGGTTTCTGAGCTCTGTGCTTCTTCAACAATTACAGCTTCTTCCTGAATTCCAACTTCTAACTTAGGTGGCTCAAGGGTAACATCACTGACAGTTTCAAAGTAGATAATGTCTTCAAATGGTGTTTCTTCCTCTGCTTCAACTGCTGACTTGGTTTCTTCCATGGGCCTCATATTTAAAAAGACTTTTGGCTGCCATCTTGGGGTTATTTCCTGGCTGGAAAGATGAGTGGAATGGTCGAATTATGCATAGGTGTGTTTTCTGTTTGGGGTTGAGCATAGGGTGTGCCTTTGCTGGCAACAGAATTCGAGCTGATTGGACTGGGCCTGGTATTTAAAAAGGCATTTGGATGCCTGTCTGGGGCTATTACTAGACTGGGAAGATGAGTCTCACCTGGGTGCTGCATAGGTTTTTCTGGTTTAGAGTTGTGGGTTTGTTTGCAACACGGTGTGAGCTGATTTGGTTTGGCCTTGCATATAAAAAAGATTTTGTCTGCCAGTCTGGGGCTATTTTCATGATGGGAAGATGTGTGGAACAACTGGACTCTGCAAAGTGTTTTTCCTTGTTTGGGGTTGAGACTAGGGTGTAGGTTTGCTCCCAACATGGTGTGAGATGATTGGATTTGGCATCATATTTAAAAAGGCTTTTGACTGCCAGTCTGGGGCTATTTCCAGGATGAGAAGATGAGTGGAACAGCCAGATTCTGCAAAGGTTTGTTTTGTGCTTTGGGGTTGAGAAAAGGATTTGGTTTGCTCCCCAGAGGGAGTGGGCAAATGGGATTTGGCTTTGTGTTTTAAAAGGCTTTTAGCTACCAGTCTAGGGCTATTTCCTGGACGTAAAGATGAGTGGAACACCTGTTCTTTGAAAAGGTTTGTTTTCTGATTTAGGGTTGAGACTAGAGTGTGACTTTGCTCATAACAGGGTACAAGTTGATTGGATTACAGGCTGTGAAGAGACTGGAATGACAGAATTCTGCAAAGATGTGTTTTCGGATTTGGGGTTGAGACTAGAGTGTGCCTTTGCTACCAACAGGGTGTGAGCTGATTGGATTTGGCCTCGTATACGAGGCTTGTGGCTGCCAGTCTGGGGCTATTTCCAGGATAGGAAGATGAGTGGAATGACTGTTTTCTGCAAAGGTATGTTTTCGGGTTTGGGATTGAGACTAGGATGTGGCTTTGCTCCCAACAGGGTGAGAATTGATTGAATTTGTCCTCAAACTTAAAACAGCTTTTGTATGCCAGTCTAGGGCTATTATTAGGTTGGAAATATATCTGCAAAAGTGTATTTTCAGGTTTAGGGTTGAAATTAGCATGTGGCTTTGGTCCGAATAGGGTCTGAGCTGATTGGATGTGGCCTCATATTTAAAAAGACTTTTGTATGCTGTTCTGGGGCTATATCTAGGCTGGGAATTTGATTGGAATGGCTGTTTCCCAACAGGGTATGCACTGATTTGATTTGGCCTCACATTTAAAAAGGCTTTTGGTTGCCTGTCTGGGGCTATTTCTAGATGTGTGGAATGGCCAAATTCTGCAAAGGTGTGTTTTCTGGTTTGGGGTTAAGACTATGGTGTATCTTTGCTCACAACAGAGTACAAACTTTTTCATTTGGCGTCTTATTTAAAAAGGCTTTTGGTTGCTGCTCTGGGGCTATTTCCAAGCTGGGAAGATGAGTGGAACGGCTGTTTTCTATAAGGTATGTTTACCCATTTTGGGTTGAGTCTAGGGTGTTGCTTTGCTCACAACAAGGTGTGAGCGGATTGGATTTGGCCTTGTATTTAAAAAGCCTTTTGGTTGCCAGTCTGGGCCTGGTTTTTTGTGGGGTTTGTGTTTGTGTGTTTGTTTGTTTGTTTGAATCTCCCAAATAAAACAAGCTTGGAAGTAGGAGTGACATTCACTTCCAAAAAAAGCTCACCTGTGTTACCTCTATGAATTGAAGAAAAAAATGAAAATTTTGTGTTCAAGACTTTCGTTCATAGGGTCGTTATGGATCATCTACTACTCAAAGACACTTAAAAGCAACAACAACTAGTACCGAGGCTGTTGGTTATGGATTTAAGAAAGAGAAAATAATTTACTTCAGATTTTTTTCCATCTATCATAATATTGCCTCTTGGCCCATTGGTAAGGACTGTTATCTTCGTGATACTGGGATACAATTCGTGTTGAAGGCTGTAGTCTTGGATCTATGACAAACCTTTCAAGTCCTCCTCACTTTCCGCAACAAAATAGTGTTTCTGCTTACAGCGTGGTTTTAGTGAGTCTTCCTGTGATACTGATTCTTCCTCTTGTTCTACTTCACAGGTATGGCCTTATTGCTATTATCTTTGTATACTCTGCATGTATGTGGCACACACGTGTGTGTGATCTGATGTTACTGATTTTTTTTAACCTCTCTATTTTTCTGTGCTCCTTTTGTTTATGACATTTTTCTAACATATGTTCATTATGGTTCTTTTAGTGCTTATTAAGTATTTATTAGGAAGCTCTCATGGCCTAACGGTAAAGAGTTGCACTGCCCATCCAAAGATGTTGTTATCTGCCATTGAGTCACTTGGAACTCATAGCAACCCTATGTATTACAACCCTAAACACTGCTCTATCCTGTGTCAATCTCATGGTCTCTGACACACCTACCCCAATTACCCCAGTCACTGAAGCAATCCACTTCATAGAGGGTCTTCCTCTCCTGTGCTGCCCCTCCACCCTCCCAAGCATGACGTTCTTCTCCAAGGATTCTTCCATCCTTGCAACATGTCCAAAGTATGTCAGATGAAGCTTCAGAATTCTTGCCTCCAAGGAGCAGCCTTGTTTAACTCTCTCTAGGATGAATCTGTTCATTTTCTTAGCAGTCCATGGTATATTCAAGACTCTTCTCAAATACTACAGCTCAAAGGCATCAATTCTCCTTCTACCCTCCCTAGTCATTGTCCAGCTCTCTGACAAATAGCAAGTGATTGCAGAGACCTTGGCCTGTATCAGGGGCACCTTTGTCTCCAGAGTGACATCACTGCACTTCAGCACTTTGTAGATGTCCCAAACAGCAGACTTTCCAATCTCAATACATCTTTTCATTTCCTGCATGTTGATGCCTAGAGTATTGACTGTGGAGTGAAGCAAGCTAAAGCTGTTAACAATCTCAATCTCTTCACCATCAATCATGATGCTGCCAGTTGGCCCAGTGGTGAGAATCTCTTTCTTCTTGATATTGAGCCTCAATCGATATTGAAGGCTGCAGTCCTTGGCCTTTTGCAGCAAGCGCTTCAGGTCCTCCTCAGGTTCAGCAAGCAGGGTTATGTCATCTGCATAATGCAGATTGTTGATGAATCTTCCTCCATTCCTGAGGCCACATTTCTCCTCATGTAGTCCAGCCTCCCTGATAATCTGTTCTGCATATTGATTAAAAAGACATGGAGATAGGCCACATTCCTTTCATACACCCTTTCCAATTTTGAACCATGCAGTGTTTCCTTGCTCTGTTCTGACAACTGCCTCCTGGTCCAAATACAGGTTTCACATTAGCTCAATCAAGTGTTCTGGGATTCCCCTTCTTCTCAGATTCAGCTACAGTTTGTTGTGATTCACACTTTCAAACACCTTTGCATAATCAATGACACACAGACATTCCTCTGGTACTCCCTGAGCTGAACAGAAGATTTCAAAAGGGAACACAGGAAGACAAAGCAAAAAAATGAAACATTCAAGGAGCTGAAGTCAGAGAATCAAAAGGGCTGAACTCTCTCAGCATTTCTTAAGCTCAAGGAAATGAAGAACAAATTCAAACCTTGAGTTGCTATACTCAAGCATGCTTTGGGTAGAATATTAAATGATCCATAAAGTATTAAAAGAAGATGGAAAGAGTATATAGTCATTGTACCGAAAGGATTTGGCAGACACAGAAGAATTTCATGAAACAACATATGAACAAGAGCCTATAGTGATGAAGTAAGACGTTCCAATTGCTTTGAAGGAATTGGCAAAAAATAAGGCCCCAGGAATTGATGGTATACCATTTGACGTATTTCAACTAACAGATGCTGCCCCACATGTGCTCACCAAGTTGTGTCAAGAAATCTGGAGGACAACCACTGGGCCAACTGACTGGAAGAGGTTTATATTTGTTCCCATTCTAAAGAAAGGTGATCCAACAGAGTGTGGAAATGATAAAACAATATCATTGATGCAAGCAATATTCTGCGGAAGATTTTCCAAAAATGACTGGAACTATCAAAAGTGCAGGCTGAGTTTAGAAGGTGTCATGTTACTAGGGATATTGTAGTCAATATTTGATGGATCTTGGCTGATAGCATCCAAAGATACATGGTTCAAATCCACCAGTTGCTCTGCAGATGATGGGCAATCTCTTCCTCTACAACTAAGAGCCCTATAATTAAAACCTGATGGAGGTTCTGCTATTTGTAGATTCCAGCTCATAAGCATATAACAAGAAGAGTTTATTATTTTTATCTGTTTTTGGTGTGAAACTCTATTAACTGTCTGTGAAGCTAAGGCGAAACCTTTTATAGGGTCATTATAAAAATTTAAAGCAAAGTTTACACACAGCTACAGCCCTCCTTGGATAATTACCAAGGATAGAAGTGATAGGGAGAAGCTGGTAAAATTTTAAAAATAGTTTTAATATAGGTTAAGATGAGTGAAGGTAAAGGCAATATACAATACGTGGATGATCAGATATTATGGGTATTATAATTAATGTCTGTTTTTAGTATTCATTCTGCTAAGATTAGTAGCAGGCTAGTTATAAGAAGTCTTGAGTCAACATAGTCCCAAATTATTAATCTCTTGCATAATCCGTGATTTCTAACATTAACAGCTTCATTCATGGCTCAGTTCCCCAGGTTCTGTAGTTTACTGAAAAGTCCTCCAGAGACTCGGACCTATCAAGGGAATGACTCGTGTGACTGCAGGCTGGTTTTGCAGAAATTGGTGAACAGCAGGTCAAACTGGATGCTTCACCCACTTTATATGATTTTTCAGTTCAGACAACTTTCAGCAAACTTGAACTAAGTCAACAGGTCATCCTGCAGCTCCTGTGTTAGTGTTCACACACTACCATGCTGTGAAAAGTACTCCTTTATATTGGTCCCACAGCTGTTGATGATTTGCAAAACCATGTGTCCACAGTTAAGGTAGCTGGAGATCATTCCCCTAGAACGAAGTAGGAAAGCAATTATCAAAGTTTCTGATACCACAATGTCATAAAGCAAAATTTGTACAAGTGTAAGAACAAAAACCAATATTTCTTGTAAACTTTTACTCAAAGTATTTTTTTTTCTTTTAAGTTACTGTCTTATTCCCAATTCTAAAACTGTCCACCTTATCTTGAAATCTCCTTGAACTCTTCTCCATTTTGAAGTTCTGTAACTACATCACTATTTTCTTTTTGTATTATAGTTGTCCTCATTTATGAAATGATATTCCTGGTTTCCTATTTTCAGTCTCATAATTTTTTGTTATTTTGTTTATTCCTGTATCTGGGTAAATTTCTGATGCTGCAGAGGTTTCAAGTTGTTATCTGTTGTTGGTTCTTAGTCTAAAGAATTCATTTATTATTGCTTGTAGGATTGGTCTAGTTTTCACAAAGTCCTCAGTTTATGATTCCTGGTTGACATTTTTTTATTTTATATATTTCATCTCAATGCTTCTTTTGTTTTTTTTTTTCTAAGAAAGAAGGAGAACTTACTGATTTTTCTTTATATGAAACTCCTCTTTTTCCCCAAGCTGGGTTCAGTATTCTTTCTATGTTGCTGATTTTGAGAAATTTGATTATATAATCTGCTTGGTGATTTGTTTATGGAGTCAACCCTGTTTAGAATTCTCTCATATTTTTAAATCAATATTTTGATCATTTTTCATGGTATTTGTGAATTTTCCTTCCAACAGATCACCAACAATTTCCTCCGTGTTTGTATTGTCTATTATTGTTCTGCAATTCCAATTACATGTAACTTATTTTTATTAATGGTGTCCTATGTAATTCTGAGGCTTTCTTGACTTTTTTTGCTTCTTCTTCTGATTGTCCCTCTAACAGATTAATATTGAAGGATTTGTCCTCCATCTCACTAATTTTGTGTTCCATTATTTTAATTTCAATTTCTTTCCTTGCAACGTGTTTTCCATTTCTGAAATGTTCACCTTTTTAAAAAAAATTAATTTAATGAAAGTTTACAGAGCAGAATACACTTCCAAAATGGCTTGCCTCCAGAAACTCTACGTACGAACAGTGCTCAGGCCTTTCATTCATAGGGTCGCTGTGAGTCGTCTACACCTCGACGGCACCTAACAACAACAACATTACAGAGACTTAGGGTTTCTAGTCATTCATTGTTGCATTTTTCTCCCTGCCACACCCTCCCCCCTCCATTCACTCTTATCCTTGAAAGGCAAAAGAAAAACTCATTGTTATGTAATCCCTCCCATCAAGTCCACTCCAATGTGCAGCCTTCATTCTGGACTCCTGTCATGAAAATAATATCCAATCATATATCTCCTTTAAACATGTCTCTCCCTCATCTGTTTCACTGCAGTATATACATCATTCCTCCCCTCCTTCTCTGCCTTCCCTCAACCCTGATGTCAGTCCTATTTTACAACAGTGGCCCTATGGAATATTTGTCCTTTTGTGACTGAGATATTTCACTTAGCATAATATCCTCTAGGGTCACTCATTTTGAATAATATTGCATGAGTTCCTTGTTTTTCAATGCAGCATAGTATTCCGCTGGGTGAATATACCAGAGCTTCTCTATCCATTCATTTGTTGATGGGCACTTGAGTTGTTTCCAGCTCTTTGCTATTGCAAACAGAGCCGCAATAAACATGGGTGTGCATATATATGCTTGAGTGGTGGTTATGGTCTCTTTAGGGTAAATTCCCAGTAGTGAAATTGCTGGCTCAAATGGTATTTCTATTTGCAACTTTTTGAGAAAGCTGCATAGCGCCTTCCATAGTGGTTGCACCATTTTATACTCCCACCAACAGTGAATAAGGTCCCAGTTTCTCCACAAAATCGACAGTATTTGATGTTTTCAATTCTGTTAAATTTTGTTATACTTACTGGGGTGAGATGATATCTCATAGTTGTTTTAATTTGTATCTCTCTTAGAACTAAGGTTGTTGAACATTTCTTCATGTGTTTGTTTGCCATCTAAATATTTTCTTTGGTGAAGTGTCTGTTCATATCCTGTGCCCATTTTTCTATTGGATTGTTTACTTTATTTTGTTGTGGTGCTCAAGTATTTTATAAATTCTAGATTTAATTCCCTTGTCTGACATGTCACTACCAAATATTTTTTTCCAATCTGTTGCTTCCCTTTTTACCCTGTTGAAAAGGCTTTTGGATGTGCATGGGGATTTGATTCTTAGAAGGTCCCATTCATCTATTTTATCCTCTCCTGGTTATAGATTTTTCAGGATGCTTGGGAGACTTTATGTTGTGGATTAGGACTTCTAATGTTCTTCCAAGATTTATTTAATGAAGTTTATACTCCTTGGTTTTAGTCCTAGGTGCATAATCTACTTTGAATTTGTTTTTGTGTATGGAGTGAAATGTGGATCTTGCTTGAGTTTTCTGCAGATTGTTTTCCAATTTTGCCAGCAATATTTGTTTAAAAGGCTGTTCATCTCCTTGTCAAAAATCAGTTGACCATAGGTAGATGGGCTGATTTCTGATTTTCTCAATTCTATTTCATTGGTCTATGTGTCTGCCATTGTAAAAGTGCCACACTGTTTTGACCACCAGGAAAATGTAGTAGGATTTGAAATCAGGAAGTTAGATGCCTCCTACGTTGTTTCTCTTTTTAAAGAGTGCTTTACTTATTCAGGGTCTCTTTCCATTCCAAATGAAACTGGAGATTGCCTTTTCTACCTCATTGAAGAATGGAATTAGTATTTGTACTGGGATTGCACTGAACGTGTAAATTTCACTGTTATCAATTGTGCTTAGCCATACATGTTCATATCCTTGAAGATGTATCATGGAAGTGTTGCAGCCTAGAAGACATAAATTTAAATAACAAGTTAAAAGTATATGAGTCAAAAATTAAAAGCAATAATATTCCAAGTAGAGGTTCTAACAGTGGCACAAATCAAGTTACAGAGGGAAGGTAGTTCTTAAAATAAAAGGCTTATTGACTAGCACTTTGTCTATTATACTATAAAGGTTAGGAGCCACAAGATGTAGAGTCTCAATTATTCAATTATTGCTCTTAAGTCATGGACCAAATTCCATCTACCACTGGGTTGTTTTACAGATCGGAAGTCCGCATGCAAGGCAGAGGTGACGTTTTCCATCAACTAAGAAATAGTTAAAAGAGTTGGGACCTCAGAAGGCGTTTAGGACCAAATAGTAGGCTCTTGTGTCCAGGAGAAAACGACTATACTTACCAGTAATGTTAATGCTCACCCACAGCTCTTCTGGGAGGATCTGAATCGCTGAAGCATCCTCCTTTGTTTCCAGCTGGGAGCTGGGGCCTGTCAGTCCTGTCAGCCACGAGGACCTGATGTGGGCCACCCTTGGCCATGTGTCCTTCAGATCCACACTTAAAGCAAATGAGTGGGAGCTTCCTCTCTACTCCCTTGCCTATCTGTGGCTCTCGTCTGTGACACTGTCTACTGAAGTGGCCCAGCTTTCCACAGTGGAAACAATTCTGACCTCCTTTATTACTTTTGGATGGCACTGTTTATGAGTAAGACTTCCTTTTCCTGACACAGGCCCTAAACTGGCAGCAATAGCTGCCCCAATAATTTTGGCCATTCTCTAGTCTTTTTTCTTCCCTCTAGATCCCAGTTGTTAAAAGAGGGGGAAATTTAAACAAATTATAGCAAATAATTTTGAACATTATAATCTTTTAAGTTTAAGGCTAGAAATATTAACAGTATGATAATTTTCAATCCAGAGATACGTGTTCCAATGCAGTTCTTATTTTCCATAAATGGTTTTGGTAAGAAGAATATTGTAAATGTGGATACAGTTCCAGTATTCCTCCTCCATGCCACGATATAGTTATTAGCATGAGCAGTTATAAATCTATTGTCTTCCTTACTCTAACAAATTTTTCTTAAATTTAAATTTATTATTAATTTCAGTAAAAATTTACAGAGGCTTTGGATTTCCATTCATTCATTGATGCACATTTCTCCCCTCTCAAACCTCCTCCCCCTAGAACAATACCCTCTTGGAAAAGTGAAAGAAAAATTTTTTCACTGTTTTACAAACCCTCCCCCAGGTCCACTCTACCATGTAGCCATCTCTCTAGACACCTGTCATGACAGACATACCTAATCATATATCCTTTTTAAACAGTTTTCTCCCTCATCTGTTTCAGTGCAGTACACATTATTGAATGCATATTCCTCAGTCTCTCCCAAATCCCATGGCCAGTCCTCTTTTTCAACAGTGGCACCATGCAATATTTGTCCTTTTGTGACCAGCATACTTCACTCAGCATAATGTTCTCCAGAGTCAACCATTTTGAATAACATTGCATGAGTTCCTTGTTTTTCAATGCAGCATAGTATTCCATTGTGTGAATATACCACAGCTTCTCTAACCGTTCGTTTGTTGATGGGCACTTAGGATGCTTCCAACTCTTTGCTATTGTGAACAAAGCTGTGATAAACATGGGTGCGCATATATCTGCTTGGATGTCAGTTATGGTCTCTTTGGGGTATATTCCAAGTAGTGGAATTGCTGGGTCAAATGGTATCTTTATTTGAAACTTTTTGAGAAAGCGCCATGCCACCTTCCACAGGGGTTGCACCATTTTACACTCCCACCAACAGTGTATAAGTGCTCCGGTTTCTCCACAACTTTGCCAGCATTTGTTGCTTGCTGTTGTGTTAAATTTTGCTATTTTGACTGGGGTGAGATGATATCTCATAGTTCTTTTAATTTTCATCTCTCTTAGAGCTAGGAATTTTGAACATTTCTTCATGTGCTTGTTAGCCATCTGAATGTCGTCTTTGATGAAGTGCCTGTTTATATCCTGTGCCCATTTTTCTATTGGATTATTTACCTTTATCTTGTTGCGGTGTGATCATTTTTCTTATGTTGAACCATCCTTGCATACCTGTTATGAATCCCACTTGGTCACAGTGAATTATTATTTTTTTATGTATTGTTGGATTCTATTGGCCATATTTATGACTTTTGCCTTTATGTTCATGAGAGATAATGACCTATAGTTTTCTATTTTGGTGGTGTCTTTACCTGGGTTTGGTATCAAGGATATGTTTGCTTCATAGAATGAGTCTGGGAGAATTCCATCTTTTTCCGTTTTCTGAAATAGTTCATGTAGAATTGGTGACAGTTCTTCTCTGAATGTTTGATAAAATTCACTTGCAAAGCCATTTGGTTTTTTTGGCTGGAAGTTATTTTATTATCTTTTCAATTTCTTCTTTTGTAATGTGTCTGTTCAAGTGTACAATTTTGAAATGTTCACCGTAACATCTTATTTTTCAGTTTACTGTTTTTATGGCTTAAATTTTTCCCTTTACTTTTTAAAAGTCTGTTTTCTTAATATGCAGTAGACAGTTTTGATCATTTTAAATTCCATCTTGCTACTTGATAATGTCTTTGTCTTTCCTGGTTGTAGGAAGTTCCCAGCACAGGGTCTAAAATGTACGCTCTATTTTTATATATTCTTTTTCCTTTCTTTTCTTTTCTTTCTTTCTTTTTTTTTGGTCATATTAAATATGTCTCTTTGTTTTCCCAGGTTTCTTCTTTCATCTCCTGTAAGATAAAAGGTGATGATGGCCATACCGCAGGGAAACCATCAGAACAGAGCTGTGAATTGATTAAGGGTGTTGTATCCCAACCTAACCCCGTTAAAGCTACTGCCTTGTCATATAAGTACATAACTGCCAAATTACATAATTACAGAAACATGGAATTTCTTATAAGCATAGACTAGCCATATTGTCACGTATCTGCGTTGTTGTTGTTGTTGTTATGTGCCGTCGAGTCGTTTTCGACTCATACCAACCCTATGCACAACAGCCCTAAACCCTGCTCTATCCTGGGCCAACCGCACTGCCTCTGATACACCCATCCCGATTACCCCGGTCACTGAATCAATCCATCTCATAGGGGGTCTTCCCCTCCTGCGCTGTCCCTCTACCCTCCCAAGCATGATGTCCCTCTCCAAGGACCCGTCCCTCCTGGCAACATGTCCAAAGTATGTGATACGAAGC
>NW_006400099.1:1344503-1346604 GCF_000299155.1 Elephantulus edwardii | reverse complement strand
GATCAACTACATCTGTGGAAGGAACCGCTGGAGAAGCTCAATATCAGCTGTGAAAACTAGGCCGGGGGCTGATTGTGGAACAGACCACCAATTACGTATCTGCGGGACACATACAATTCAATCCTTGACAAATGTATTATGCTGAGAGAAATAATCATTCACAGAATGATACTGTGTGAGTCCACTATAAAAAAAAACACAAAGAAATGTTTATACACAGAAAGAGATAATATTTTTCTTTTAGTTAAGATAGAAAACTAGATCTATAATAATCCAGACTCTTCAAGTAAGGCACTGGAAAATAAAGATAATAGATACTAATGATAAGTCTAGAACCCCAAGTTTCAAAAGAAAAGATAAAAAGTAGTTCAACCAGTAAATGAAGGAGAAAATGGAATAAAAATATTTAATAAGGAGGCAAATGAATCACAGAATTGAAAGTAGCATGATCTGGTTACTTTAAACATTTGGAGATAGCTTTCTAGTGATTATGGGAACCTGGTAGAGAATCAGTGTCCACATCAGCACATGATTGACAATAAGATAGATCAAACATTAAAACAAAAATAATCAAATTTTTCTTTTCTTTCTGTATCCTCTCAAGGATCAGAGGAGTAACTCCCCTTACCTGCAAACACCAAAAGACTGGCAATGCTTACACATTTCCATATTTAGAGCTCACTCTACATGTAGGTACCTGTGACATTTGCCATGCATGGACTGTATCCAGCCCAAGGACTAGTAAGAGTATCATCTCTGATTGAGATTTTTGCCTCTGACTGGGAATCCATGTTAATTCTGCACAAGCACTCACCTCACAGTTGATGCTGTGAACCTTTCATGGAGTGCATCTTCCTTGGATATCACAAATTGGCACTGGCTGTCTTCTCACATCATCAAAATATGCCATCTCTGATAGGATATCATGCCTGCACCTATTCCCTAAACCAACAAACACATCATCTTTGGCCTAAAGGCCAAGAAAAACTACATCACAAGCCCCCACTCCTTAATGCCTTTTAGACTGAAAGAGATGTTGTCTATGGTATGTAACACATATTGAGCTCTCGGGTACCCCTTAAATAAGGGGAAACTCTGCCCTGACTGATCATCCTGACACCAACCTTCTGCTCTCTCAGCAGACACACTACCCCAGATCAAACATCTTCCCTTTACCTCCACCAAAGTGACAAGGGTAACAGTTACATACCCAATCCCTTCAGTTTTATTTAATTTTTGTTTTACATAATTTTTCATGGTTTTTGCTTTGTTTTTATGCCACTAATTCTTTTACTTTCCTTCCTTTGCCTTTCTCTTACTTTTCTTTTATACTTTCCTTTTTATCCTCTCTATTCTGTTTCTCCTTCCTTTTATACCAGTCTCATTTTGGGTGGTTTTTCTTTCTTGTATTCGTTATTAGGTTTTATTTTATTTAAATTTTATTTTGTTTCTGTTTCTGTTCTCTTTCTCCCACTTTGTAATAACAGCTAACAGCATTCTCACAGCGCACACACAAACAAACACATATACCCCTCCTGAACTTTCACTTATTTGGCAAGAGTAAAAATTGGCTCCTACTATACCTGGTTAACAGAAGACTGCAATCTACACCAGCCTTATCTGCTCTCAGCTCCTCTACATATAAAGTGAATAGAGAATCACACACATAATCCAAACATCTCTCACACTCACCAGGAGGCAGGAAGTGAAGCACAAACAAATAAGCTGCAGAACACACTCCCACAGATCAATCAGATATTTAAAAAAAAACAACACACAAAGACAACAGCAATAGAATGTCTCAGAGGCACCAGATAACATTGAACTATCTGATAGAAAAATACCTTAGAAAGACTCCTCTGCAACTAGTGCCCTGAATTAACATCTCTAGCTCTTAATCTGTGGAAGGATAAATTTATGTTTGTTAAAGACTCCCATTTGTATTATTTCTGTATAGCAGCACTAGATAACTGAGATGGACTTTATTATCAGGAGTAGGGTGTTGCTCTACTTCAATTATATAAGTACTTTTGCAATTCGGTAATGATCAGAGGCTGTCTCTCTGGAGACTAAGGTGCGTTTGATACAGGCCATGGTCTTC
>NW_006400099.1:1338927-1342455 GCF_000299155.1 Elephantulus edwardii | reverse complement strand
TGGATTGATTCAGTGACTGGGGTAATCGGGATGGGTATGTCAGAGGCAGTGCTATTGGCACGGCATAGAGCAGGGTTTAGGGCTGTTGTACATAGGGTCGCTATGATTCGTAAGCAACTCGACGGCACATAACAACAACAACCTATTGCTATTTATTGCACTCTAAGAACTGCCTTAGCTTCATTCCAGATTCCAGTATGTTGTATTTTCATTATCATTTGTTTTGAGGAACTTTTTTATTGCAATTTTTATTCCTTCTCTTACTGAATCTTATTCTGTTGTTGTTGTCAGTTGTCATTTAGTAGACTACAACTCAGCAATCCTATGAACAAAAGATCTAAGCCTAGTCCTGTCCTGTGCCATCATCACACTTCCTGTCATACAAGAGTCTATTGTAGAAGTCATCGTGTCAGTCCACTTGGTTGAGGTCTTCCCACCCTTCATGTCTGTCTCTCCAAGGAATAGCACTGCACCCTCTCCGAGACATATCTGTGCCTTCTAATGGCTGTCCATGGGATTTTCTGTGCTCTTCTCCAACACCACAACTCAAAGGCATCAACTCTTTTTCTGTCATCCTGATTCACTGTCCAAGTGTCTAATACATAGCTAGTAATTAGAAAGGCTGTGGCCTGAATCAGATACACCTTCGTCTTCAAATTAACATCAGTAGTCCTCAGTAATTTGGAAAGGTACCTAACTTCAGATTTTCCCAGTGCAATGCCTCGCCATATTTCCTGACTGCTGATATAATGGTGTTAACTGTGGATCCAAGCAAGATGAAGCTATTGACAATTTCAATTTCCTCTCCATTCTTCATGATACTGCCTATTGAACTAGTGGTAAGAATCTGTTTTCTTATGGAGACACAATTAATAATCATGTTCTACCAGGGTGTTATTTAGTTCCCACTTTGGTGGCTTTGTAATCTTTATCCTAATGTCCTTAATTTCTTGTCTTATGTTATTGTGGTCTGAGAAGATACTCTGCATTATATTGATATTTTTAAATTTGCTGAGGTTTGCTTTGTGCCCTAATGTATGACCAATTCTGGAAAATGTACCAGGTGCACTTGAGAAAAAAGTGAATTGAGTTTTAGTTGGGTGCAGTGCTTTGACTACATCTACAAGGTCAAGTTGACTAACTGTGTGCTTTAGGTTTTCTGTGTCTTTGTTACATTTCTTTTGAGTTGACTTGTCCTTTAGTGGTAAATCAATCTCCTACCACTATTGTGGTGCTATTTCTTCAATTCTGTTAACAGTTGTTTTATGTTTTTAGCGGGTTAACATTTAGTGCATAGATGTTAACCAATGTTATGTCTTCTTAATCTACTGTGCCTGTTAGCACTATATAGTGCCCTTTCTTATCTTTGATGGTGGTTTTGATCCTGAAGTCTATTTTATCAGAAATTATTATTGATACTCCTACTATTTGTGGATGCCTTTGCTTAGTATATTATTTTCCAGCCTATGATTTAGACAACACAATGTTGGGCTATTTTTAAAAATCCTTTCAACTGCTGTTTTTCTCTTTTGTTATTGTTCTTCTTGTTACTTGGGGTTTATTTTATTTTATTTTATTAATTATAATGAACATTTACAGAGATTTCGAATTTCCATTCATTCATTGTTGCACTTTTCTCCATGCCCCCCCCCAATTCGCTCCTCTCTTTGAAAAGCAAAAGAAAAACTCCTTCATTGGTATACAATCCCCCCACCTCTCCCATCACTGGCCTGAGTACACTCCACTATGCAGCCTTAATTCTGGACTCTTGTGATAACCATAATATCCTATCATATATTGATTTTAAACTGTTCCCTCCCTCATCTGTTTCAATTCAGTATACATAATTTATCCCTTTTGTCTCAGTCTTACCCCAACCGTTATGTCAGTCCCATACTACAACAATGGCAATATGCAGTATTTGTAATTTTGTGACTGAGATATTTCACTCAGCGTAATGTCCTCCAGGGTCACCAATTTTTAATAACATTACATGTGTTCCTTGTTTTTCAGTGCAGCGTAGTATTCCATTGTGTGAATATACCACAGCGTCTCTATCCATTCATTTTTTGATGGTCACTTGTGTTGTTTCCAACTACTTGCTATTGTGAACAAAGCACAAAATAATCATAGGTGTGCATGTATCTGCTAGGATGTTGGTTATGGTTTCTTTAGGATATATTCCCAGTGTTGGAATTTCTGGGTCACATTGTTTTTCTATTTGCAACTTTTTGAGAAAGAGCCAAACCACTTTCCACAATGGTTGCATCATTTTACACTTCCACCAACACTGAATAAGGGTTCCAGTTTCTCCACAACCTTGCCAGAATTTTTTGCTTGGTGTTCTGTTAAATTATGGTATTCTTACTGGGGTAAGATGATATAGTTGTTTTGATTTGCATCTCTTTTAGGGCTGGGGATTTTGAACATTTCTTCATGTACTTGTTGGCCATCTGATTGTCTTCTTTGGTGAAGTATCTGTGCATATCCTGTGCCCATTTTTCTATTGGATTATTTACCTTTATCTTCTTGTGGTGCTCAAGAATTTTATAAATTCTATATATAAGTCCCTTATCTGATATAGCATTGTTGTTGTTGTTATGTGTTGTTGTTATGTGTTTAGCATAACACATATAAATTCTATATATAAGTCCCTTATCCGATATAGCATTGTTGTTGTTGTTATGTGTTGTTGTTATGTGTTTAGCATTACTAAATACTATTTCCCCAGTATGTGGCTTCCCTTTTTATCCTGTTCGAGAAGTTTTTGGATGTGCAGAGATTTGATTCTTAGAAGATCCCATTCATTTATTTTATCTTCTCCTGGATGTAGATTTTTCAGAATACTTGGAAGACTGTTTATGTTGTGGAATAGGACTTCTAGAGTTCTTCAAGATTTTCTTTAATGAAGTTTATGCTCCTTGGTTTTCATCCTAGGTACATGATCCACCTTGAGTTGGTTATTGTGTATGGAGTGAGGTGTGGATCTTGTTTGTCTTCTGTAGATATTTTTCCAATTTTGCCAACACCATTTGTTTAAAAGGCTGTCATTTCCTCACTTAACTGATTTCATGTCCTTGTCAAAAAACAGTCGACCATAGGTTGTTGTTGTTATGTGCTGTAGAGTCGCTGGTGACTCATAGAGACCCTATGGACAACATACATAAACTATGCTCTGTCCTGTGCCAATGGTACTGTCTCTGATACACCCATCCCGATTACCCCAGTCACTGAATCAATCCACCTCTTAGGGGGCCTTCCCCTTCTGCACTGTCCCTCCACTCTACCAAGCATGATTTCTCTCTCCAAGGACCTGTCCCTCCTTGCAACATGTCCAAAGTATGCTAGACGGAGCCTTAGAATCCTTGCCTCCAAGGAGCAGCCCGGTTTGACCATTTCCAGGATGAATCTGTTTGTTTTCCTAGCAGTCCATAGTATTCTCAATACTCTTCTCCAGCACCACAGCTCAAAGGCATCAATTCTCCTTCTATACTCCTTAGTCATTGTCCAACTCTCTGATGCATAACA
>NW_006400099.1:1324098-1338687 GCF_000299155.1 Elephantulus edwardii | reverse complement strand
TCTTTGTCTTCTTGACATTAAGCCTCAATCCATATTGGAGGCTACAGTCCTTGACCCTCTGCAGCAAGCGCTTCAGGTCCTCCTCAGCTTTAGCAATCAGGGTTGTATAATCTGCATATCGCAGATTGTTGATAGATCTTCCACCAATCTTGACCCCACATTTCTCCTCATAGAGCCCAGCCTCCCGGATAATCTGCTCTGCATACAGATTGAAAAGGTATGGAGACAAGACACATCCCTGGTGTACGCCCTTCCCAATTTTGAACCATGCAGTGTTTCCTTTCTCTATTCTGATGACTGGCTCTTGGTCCCAGTAGAGGGTTCTCATTAGCACGATCAAGTCAAGTGTTCTGGTATTCCCATTCTTCTCAGAGTCAGCCACAGTTAGTTATGATCCACACAGTCAAACGCTGTTGCATAGTCAATGAAACATGCATAGACATTCCTCTGGTACTCCCTGCTTTCAGCTAAGATCCATCTAACATTAGCTACAACATCACTAGTACCACGACCCCTTCTAAACCCAGCCTGGACTTCTGGCTGTTCTCTGCTGATGTGTTGTTCCAGTCATTTTTGGATAATCTTCAGTAGAATCTTGCTTGCATGTGAAATCAACGATGTTGTTCTATAGTTTCCACACTCTGTTGGGTCACCCATCTTTGGGATGGGAAAAAAATATAGATCTCTTCCAGTCAGTTGGCCAGGTGGTTGTTCTCCAGATATTCAGGGCAGCATCTGTTAACTGAAATATGTCAATTTGTATACCATCTATTTCGGGTGTCTTATTTTTAACATTGACCATAGGTAGTTGGGCTGATTTCTGGGTTCTCAATTTGTCTGTCGTTGTACCAGTACCATGCTGTATTAATTACCATGGCAGTGTAGTAGGATTTGAAATCAGGGAGTGAGCTACTTCCTACCTTTCTTCTATTTTTAAGGCGTGCTTTGCTTATTTGCTTCTTTCCACTCCAAATGAAACTGGATATTACCTTTTCCATCTAGTTGAAGAATGGGATTGGTATTTGTATTGGGATTGCATTGAACGTGTACATTGGTAGTATTGCCATTTTCACAATATTGAGTTTTCCAATTAATGAGGAAGGGATATTCTTCCACTTCTCCAGATCTTTTTTTTGTTTCTTGTAGAAATGTTTTGTAATTTTCTTTTACTAGATCCTTTGTGCTTCTGCTTAGATTTACTCTTACGTATTTAATCTTGTTGTTCCCTATTGTTAAGGGTATTGTTTTTCTTAGATTCAGCTCTGTATTCTCTTTGTCACTGTAAAGAAATCCAACTGTTTTTTGTATGTTGCTCTTGTATCCTGCTACTTTGGTGAATTGGTCAACTACGTCCAACAGTTTTCTTGCTGAGACTTTGGGGTTTTCTTAGTATCGTATCATATGCATAGAGAGATAATTTACCTACTTTTTGCCAATTTTGGATACCTCTTATTTCTTTCTTTTTCCTTATTGTTATCGTGAAGATTTCCAATACCATATTGAATAGGAAAGGTGACAGTGGGCATCCTTGCCAATTTCCTGTTCTTAAAGGGAATGCCTTTAACCTCACTCCATTGAGAAGAAAGCTGGCTCTCGGGTTTGCATAAATAGTTTTTACTATGTTGAAGAAATTCCCCTCTAATCCTATTTTGTTGAGTGTTTTATTGAAAGGGTGTTGGCTTTTTTCAAAGGCCTTTTCTGCATCACTTGATAGTATCGTGTGGTTCTTGTTATTTGCTTTGTTAATGTCATGACTTACATTGATTTCTTTATTTTGAACCATCCTTGCATACCTGTTAAAAATCCCACTTGGTCATGGTGAATTATTTCTTTGATGTATTGTTGAATTCTATTGGCCAGTATTTTATTCAAGATTTTTGCATCTACGTTCATAAGAGACATTACCCTATATTTTTCTATTTTGGTGACATCCTTTCCTGGCTTTGGTATCAAGGATATGTTTGCTTCATAGAATGAATCTGGGAGAATTCCATCTTTCTCTATTTCCTGAAATAGATTATGTAAAATTGGTGACAGTTCTTCTCTGAATATTTGATAAAATTCACTTGTAATACCATCTGGTCCAGGGCATTTTTTGGTTGGAAGTTGTATTACTTTTCAATTTCTTCTTTTGCAATTGGTCTGATCAGATGTTGAATTTTGATTTGTTTTAGTTTAGGTAGGTTGTGCATTTCTCAGTATTTGTCCAATTCCTCTAGATTTTCATACTTGTTTTAGTATAGTTTTTCATAATACTCAAATGTTAGCTGTTTAATTTTAATTGGTTCTGTTGTTATATTGCCTGATTAATCTCTTATTTGGATTATTTGTGTCTTCTCTTTCTTTTGTGAGTTTTGCTAATGGTTTGTCGATTTTATTGACTTTTTCAAAGAACCAACTCCTAGTTTTGTCAATAGTTTCAATCATTTTTTGGTTTTTTGTTTTTTGTATTCTATTTCATTTATTTCTGCTCTAATTTTTATAATTTCAGTTTTTTACAGGGTGTTGGATTTTCTTTCTGTTCTTTTTACATTGCTGGAGATGCTGGGTTAGAGAGTCAATAGTCAGGTTTCCCTGCCTTTTGATGTGTTTGCTTATTGCTGTAAATTGACCTCTGATTACTGCTTTGACTGTTTCCCAGAGGTTTTGGTAAGCGTTGTTTTCATTGTCATTTGTTTCCAGAAACTTTTCCGTTTTCTTTTTTATTTCTTCTAGTACCAAATCATGTTCAAGCAAGGTGTTGTTCAGCTTCCAAATGTATGGGTTTTTTTCTCCTTTACCTTCTTATTATTAATTTCTAATTTTGTAACACTATGGTCTGAAAACATGCTTCGTATTATTTCCATATTTTTTAATTTATTGATGCTTACCTTGTGACCTAGAATGTGATCTCTTCTGGAGAACGTTCCATGCACATTGGAGAAGAAGGTATGCTGTACTTTTTTGGGGTGCATTAGCCTTATAAATATCTATGAGGTCAAGTTGGTTTATTGTGTGGTTTAATTCTTCAGTATCTCTGTTGAGTTTCTTTCTGGAAGTTCTATCTTTTCTTGACAAGGGTGTATTGAAGTCTCCAATTACTATAGTAGTCTTGTCTATTTCCTTTTTCAGTTTTGTTAATGCTTGTTTTATATATTCTGCAGGTCTTTCATTCGGTGCATAGTTATTTATTATTGTTATGTCCTCTTGTTCCATTGACCCTTTGAACATTATGTAGTGACCTTCTTTGTCCTTTGTGATGGTTTTTACATTGGCATTCATTTTATCAGACATTAACATCGCTACTCCTGGTATATTTTCCCCACCCTTTTATTTTCAGTCTTTCTTTATCTTCATTTTTCACGTGTGTCTCTTGTAGACCACATAGCGATGGAATTTAGGTTTTTATCCAATCTGCTACTCTTCTTCTCTTCAGTGGTGCATTTAAACCATTCACATTCAGTGTGATTATTGAGAGGCAATGTTTTATTGTTATCATTGTGCTGAGTTCTTTTTGTTGTTGCTGCTAGTTACTTTGGTCCATGATGTTTTCTCTGGTACCTCTGTAAGAAAGACATCTCTGAGTCTTTCCTGCAATGCTGGTTTTATTTTTGTAAACTCGCTTAGATTCTGTTTTTCTGGGAATATCTTGATCTCTTATTCGTATTTGATAGATGATTTTGCTGGGTACAGTATTCTTGGTTGACAGTTGTGTTCTTTGAGTGTTTGTTATATGCCCTTCTACTCTTTTCTTGCTTGCATGATTTCCTCTGAGAAATTGGCGTACGCCAGGGATGCATCCTATCTCCATACCTTTTCAACCTATATGCAGAACAGATTATCCGGGAGGCTGGGCTCTATGAGGAGAAATGTGGGGTCAAGATTGGTGGACGATTTATCAACAATCTGCGTTATGCAGATGACACAACCCTGCTTGCTGAAACAGAAGAGGACTTGAAGCACCTGCTGCAGAGTGTCAAGGACTGCAGCCTCCAATATGGATTGAGGCTTAATGTCAAGAAGACAAAGATTCTCACCACTGGACCAATTGGCAGCATCAGGATGGATGGTGAAGAGACTGAGATTTTACACAGCTTTAGTTTGCTTGGCTCCACGGTCAACAGTCTTGGCACCAGCAGCCAAGATATTAAAAGGCACATTGCCATGGGAAAGTCCGCTGTTAGGGACTTCTCCAAAGTACTGAAGAGCAATGGTGTCTCTCTGGAGACTAAGGTGCGTCTGATACAGGCCTTCGTCTTTGCAATCACTTGTTATGCATCATGATTACTAAGCCAGACTGCTGCTTTCTTCATGTTATGTGTTGTTGTTGTTGTTGTTGTTATTGTTGTTATGTGCCGTCGAGTCGCCTGCGACTCATAGTGACCCTATGTACAACAGCCCTAAACTCCGCTCTGTCCTGTGCCAATCGCACTGTCTCTGACACTCCCATCCCAATTATCCCAGTCACTGAGTCAATCCACCTCATAGAGGGCCTTCATCTCCTGCGCTTTCCCTCCACCCTCCCAAGCATGATGCCCCCCTCTAAGGTCCAGTCTCTCCTCACAACATGTCCAAAGTATGTTAGATGGAGCCTCAGAATCCTTGCCTCCAAGGAGCCACCCGGTTTAACCCTTTCCAGGACAAATCTGTTTGTTTTACTAGCAGTCCGTGGTATTCTCAATACTCTTCTCCAGCACCACAGCTTAAAGGCATCAATTCTCCTTCTATCCTCCTTGGTCATTGTCCAACTCTCTGATGCATAACAGGTGATTGCGAAGACCATGGCCTGTATCAGACACACCTCATGTTGTGTGAGCCTTTTCTTAGTAGATGTTAGGATGTTGTTACTTTATTATGTCTCAGGGTATGGAAGAGTTTTTTGTTTGTTTGTTTGTTTTGTGTGTGTGTGAAGGACAGGTATATTGGTGCTCCCCTCTTGTTAAACACCATCAGAAACAGGATGACTGTTGTCGTCCTGAAACCACAGCTTTCCTGGCCTCTTCCACTTGAGCTTAAGAAATCCTAAGTGATGTAGCTAGGTATCTGTGTTCAAGGCCAATATACCTGAATGACTGAACAAAGGAGTCTGTTTTCCTCTAGAAATCATGGCTCTATCTGACCTCTTCTGCTTGAGCTTAAGAAATCCCAGGAGAAGTAGCTAGACAGCTGTGTTCAATGCCAAAGTACCTGTGATATTGGTGTTCTTGGTATAGGACAGCAGGGCGCCAGCAGAGTGGTCTGGTCTTGTGCACTGGCATGCTCATGCTGTGTGGCAGGTTGTGCTGAGCAGCAGGTCATGCCTTGCAGCAGGTCATGTGATTCAGCTGATATTTTTCTTTTTGAGCCTAGTCTATTTGATGCTAGCTGAGTTTCCTAAATGTGAATATCCTCGTTCTTCATACTACCTGCTAAGTTTTCTTTTACTACCTCTTTCACAATTTTCTCAGTGATTTCCCTGTCCCTCTCATATTCTGGAATGCCAATAATACATATGTTATTCCTTTTGATATTGCACATGATTCTATTGTTTTCTTCATTTTTCTTTACGTCTTATCTCTGATTTTTCTTCTAGTTTGTTTCCGTTAATGCTCTTGTCTTCCAGCTCACTGACTCTCTGCTCCATTTCTTCTGTTCTTCCCTGCTCCCCTTCCAACATCTTGGACACTTCTGTTATTTTGGTTTTAATATTTTGGATTGCATTTCCCTGTATTTCTGTTATTGTCACTACTGTGTTGGTTGTACCTTCTCTATCATGTTTAAGTACTTATACCTCTTTATTTATCATTTTAATTATTTCTTCCATCTTTTGCATTTTCTTCCATAGTTGTGCAAGTTCCTCTTCGTCAATATATTTTTTTCTGGCTCTGTGTCTCTGGAGTGTTTGCTTTCTTTGTGGCATCCATTGTTTCTTCCATCATTTACACCTTCATCTTTAGCTGTTCAAATAACTTCTCATCAGTATGTTTCTTCTGGTTCTCTAGACCTAGAGCATTCCCTTTATTTGTGGCTTCCATTGTTTTACATCATCTGTGCTTTCATTCGTAGCTATTTGAATATCTCCATAGCAACATCTACCTTTTAGATTCTGGAGCATTCGTGAGGTCTGCCATAATCTCTGCTTTTTAGGGTTTTTCCCCCAAAAAAGCTTAATTTGTTTTTTCACAATTTTTGAAGCAGCCTGCTGCTTTCTCAACATTATGTGACTTTTTCTTGATAAATTTTATGCCGTGTCTATTGTGTCTACATAGGTTGTCATTGGTTCTCGTCTCTATGATGTTATCGATTAGTTGCCAGGTTAAAATTTTTGGTCCTGATAATGAGCCACTCACTCTACTGAAAGTCCTTTTTGGGAATATTTGCCTTTCCTAAAGTCCTTGATGGAGCTCTCTGGCCTAGTGGTAAGAAGCTAAGCTTCAATCCCAAAGCCCACAATTCAAGGTCACCAGCTGTCCCCTAGGAAAAGGATGGGCAATCTCCACTCATGTGATTAACTTGTCTCTGAAAACGCACTGAAGGGTCAGTTATGATTCAGTTTCACATTGATGGTTCACAACAACAACAAAGTTCTTGAGTTTCTCTCTGCTCTGAATTGCAGCCCTGCAGGAAACTCACCTTGATCTAGTCTCTTGTCCCAAACTCTATTGCCCTCCTTCATGTATGAAGTGGCTGAGTGGTATGAGATCAGGTGCTCCTATTGAGCAGTTTCTCATTCCTCTTTTCTCCTGAAGTTCTTACTTTGTTTCTGGAGGTGCACGAGATCTGGGCATCCAGCTCAAGCAGCTTATGTGGAGGGGAGTCTGAAGTCAGCCCTCCCTATTGTAGAAAACTGAGAAAGTCTTTCTCCTGTGTTACATTTCTGTCTCCCCACAAGCACTGAAGAGTGCTCACTCTGAGCCTGCTTTGTATTCTTGACCTTTTCAAATCCTCTATTTAGTTCTGTTATTTCATCAATTCCTTTTTTAAAAATTCTCTGTGTTCTAGAGCATTATCATTCAGATATATGCACCAATAACCAGAAACAAAGAAGAGGAAATAGATTTCTACCAACGTTTACAGTCAGAGATAGATTGAATATGCAATCACGATGTAATAATCATAATCATAAATGACTGGAATGTAAAAGTTGGGAACAGAGAAGAAGGATTAGTCATTGGAAAAGGTGGACTTGATGATAGAAATGAAGCTCAAGCTGGAATGATAGAATTTTGCACAATGATTTATTCATAGCAGATACATTTTATAAGAAACATAAATGCAGACTATACACATTGATTTATCCTTATGGTATGCACCATAATCAGATCCTTTACATCTTTGGAAAGAACCACTGAAGAAGCTCAATATCAACTGTGAAAACTAAGCCAGGTAGGTGCTGATTGTGGAACAGACCACCAACTACTTATATGCAGTTCAAGTTGAAGCTAGGGAAAATTAAGTCAAATCCACGGGAACCAAAATATGACCTTGAGTCTATCCCACCTGAATTTCAAAACCATCACAGGAACAGGTTTGAGGCATTGAACACTAATGAGCGAAGACCAGAAGAGTTGTGTGAGGATTTCAAGAATATCATCCAGGAAAAATGCAAAAGATGATTACAAAGACAGAGGAAGCAAAGACCAAAATGGATGTCAGAGCATTGCGCTAGAGCACCGAGAAGCCAAAGCAAATGCAAGAAATAAAGATATTAAGTATCTGAACAGAAGATTTCAAAAGGCAACATATTTCAGCTAACAGATGCTGCCTTGGATGTGCTCACCAAGTTGTGCCAAGAAATCTGGAGGACAACCACCTGGCCAACTGACTGGAAGAGATCTATATTTGTTCCCATTCCAAAAAAAGGTGATCTGATAAGGTGTGGAATTTATCGAATAATATCATTAACATCACATTAATGCAAGCAAAATTCTGCTGAAGATTATCCAATAATGACTGGACCAGCACACCAACAGAGACCTGCCAGAAGGACAGGCTAGGTTTAGAAGAGGCCATGGTACTAGGGATCTTGTAGCTAATGTTACATGTATCTTAGCTAACTGCAGGGAGTACCAAAGGAATGTCTGTGTTTCATTGACTATGCTAAGACATTTGACTGTGTGGACCACAACAAACTGTGGCTAACTCTGAGAAGAATGGGAATCCAGAACACTTGATCGTGCCAATGTGAAACCTATACTTTGATCAGTAGTCAGTCATCAGAAAAGAGTAAGGGAATACTGCATGGTTCAAAACTGGGAAGGGTGTACACCAGGGATGTGTCCTATCTCTATACATTACCAATCTATATGTGGAACAGATTATCTGGAAGACTGGGCTCTATGAGGAGAAATGTGCCATCAGTATTGGAAGAAGACTCATCAACAATCTGTGCTATGCAGAGAACACAGCCCTGCTAGCTGAAACTGAGGAGGACCTGAAGTGCTTGCTACAGAAAGCCAATGACTGCAGCCTTCAATATGGATTGAAGGTCAGTATTAGGAACACAAAGATTCTCACCACTGGGCCGACTGATAACATCATAATGGATGATAAAGAGATTGAGATTGTAAACAGCTTTAGTTTGCTTGGCTCCACAATCAACACTCTTAGCACCAGCAGCCAGGAAATTAAAAGACGTATTGTGTTGGGAATCTTTGCTGTCAGAGACCTTTCCAAAGTAGCAATGATGTCAGTCTGGAGACTAAGGTGTGCCCGATACAGGCTGTGCAGCAGAGAGCTGGACAATTACTAGGGATGATGGAAGGAGAATTGATGCCTTTGAGCTGTGGTATTGGAGAAGAGTATTAAATATACCATAGACTGCTAAGAGAGCAACAGATTAATCCTGGAGAGGGTGAAACCAGGATGCTCCTTGGAGGCATGTTTTCTGAAGCTTTGTCTGACACACTTTGGACAAGTTTCAAGGTGGGATCAGTCCTTGGAGAGGGACATCATGCTCAGGAGGATGGACGGGCAGCACAGGAGAGGAAGACCCTCGATGATATGGATTAATTCAGTGACTGGGGTAATGGGGGTAGGTGTCTCAGAGACAATAAGTTTGGTACAGGATAGAGCAAAGTTTAGGGCTGTTGTAAATAGGGTGGTTCTGAGTTACAGGCCACTCGATGGCACATAATAATAACAAAGTTCTAGAGCAGGTTTCAGTGTCCCTTGTGACAATGATTTTACCCTTTTCTTTCTTTCCTGCATTTTTAATTACAGATATGATGTCTTTGATGTCATTCCACAATTCATCAAGTCTTAGGTCATTAACATTCAATGCTTCGGTTCTATTCTTGAGGTGGCATTGTGGCTCTCAAAGACTTATTTTCATTTTGTTCAACTTTTGTTTGAACTTTGTTCTTGTTGTGTGTTGTTGAGTTGGAATTTTCTCATAGCTGACCTTTTATGGGGTTGTCGAGGCTGGAAACCCCATGGGAAGAGATTGCCCATCTTTCTCCCATGCAGCAGCTGAAGAATTATAATTGCCTGCCATTAAATTGGCATCACAACTCCTTTCCAGTAGGCCTCTAGAGCTCTCTTATAGATCTTAAATATGAGAAATTGGTGTTCTGTTCCACAGTCACCCACTAGCCTTATTCTGACTGCTACTGAACTTATCTTACCTATTTCCACAGATACAGCTAATTTAATTCCTGATTTCTGTGTATTCCATCAGCTGGGTCTCTGTGTATGTATGTATTTGTGGTCTTTGTCTTCATTTCAACGTGTAGTAACAACTCTAAAGCTTGTACAATCCTTTGCCAGTTTCACAATCTCTGCTTTGCTCAAACTCACTTTTGAAGTCACTGTATCAATCTATCTTGCTGAGGATCTTTTCCTTTGCTGACCATTTTCACCACACGACAAGCTTGACATTAATTCTCCCTCCAAAGAACATGCCTAAAGTATGTTAGATGATTATCTCACCATTCTTGTCTATAAGTAGCACTTTGTTTGCAAGTCTTCCAACAAAAATATATTCTTTTGGCATTCCATGGTGTATTTAATACTATTACCTGCAACCACAATTAAATGGTATCAGTATTCCTTCAGCATTTTTTATTCATTGCTCAACTTTGTTATGTATATGATGCAATTGAAAATATCATGACTTAGGTTTTTGCTGCATCACGGAAGATGGCGGCGGCGGCGGTGAATAGGGCTCCGGGCGTCTCTGGCTCTGGGCCCGCGGCGGCTTCTGGAGCGGTGCTGCAGGCTGCGGCCGACATGTACGAGCAACTCAAGGGCGAGTGGAACCGTAAAAGTCCCAACCTTAGCAAGTGCGGGGAAGAGCTAGGCCGCCTCAAGCTGGTTTTACTGGAGCTCAACTTCCTGCCCACAACAGGGACGAAGCTGACTAAACAGCAGTTCATTCTGGCCCGTGACATACTGGAGATCGGAGCACAGTGGAGCATCCTACGCAAGGACATCCCTTCCTTCGAGAGCTACATGGCCCCAGCTCAAGTGTTACTACTTTGATTACAAGGAGCAGCTCCCTGAGTCAGCTTACATGCACCAGCTCTTGGGCCTCAACCTCCTCTTCCTGCTCTCCCAGAACCGGGTAGCCGAGTTTCACACAGAGTTGGGACGGCTTCCTGCCAAGGACATCCAGACCAATGTCTACATCACGCACCCTGTGTCTCTTGAACAATATCTGATGGAAGGCAGCTACAACAAGGTGTTCCTGGCCAAAGGCAACATCCCTGCTGAGAGCTACACCTTCTTCATCTTGCTTGACATTATCCGGGATGAGATTGCTGGGTGCATCGAGAAGGCTTATGAGAAAATCCTCCTCACCGAGGTTACCCAGATCCTGTTCTTCACTACACCTAAAAAGATGACAGACTACACCAAGAAGCGTGGGTGGGTCCTGGGCCCCAGCAACTACTACAGCTTTGCCAGCCAGCAGCAAAAGCCAGAGGACACCACCATCCCCTCCACAGAGCTGGCCAAACAAGTCATCGAGTACGCCCGGCAGCTGGAGATGATTGTCTGAGTCCACTGGGCATTAGAGGTGTGGGTGGGGCACCCATTATTTAAAGCTGTATGGTGCATCTTTTTTCCAATAAAGATGGATTGACAGTCAAAAAAAAATAATATCATGACTTAGATGAAGTGATTTTAAGCACTTCAAAGGGATCCTTGACAGGAGCAGAGTTTCCTTGACTGCTGCTTCATTAGGGATTGATTGTGGATCAAAGTAAAGTTGAATCCCTAATAACTTCAATGTTTTCTCTTTTTTGTTGTGAAACTGCTTGTTACTACAGTTGTAAGGATTTTTGTTTTCTTCATGTTGAGGTGTAATTCATACTAAACTATGTAGTCTTTGATTTTTCCTGTTTCACTCTAAAAGAAGTAAGGGTGACCTGGGGAAGACCAAATCCAACTTCTGCCAACTCCACAAATGGGAACTAACCCCATCAACATCATTCACAGAATCAAATTAATAGCTACAAGGCCCCTCTCCCATGCTGCTGCACCTACTTCTGCTAATTACTGGGTCCAAATATTTTATGTAAATGACTCATAGACTTCATCCACAGTGTAGTTTATTAAGTAAATAGGTTGGAGGGTGTGTGTGTGGGGGGGGAGGATACCCCACAGTGAAATTCCAAGTTTAAAGAAGAAGCAGTCCAATTCAGATTAACAGCAAGACACAAGTCCTCAATTAGTTCAGACAGCTTCTCAGTTAAGAAGTGAAAGTCCAGTAGCACAAACGCAACCAAGATGCATTACTAATAGGAGGTGACTGGAATGAAAATGTTGGGAACAAGGAAGGAAGATGAGTAAGTAGTCTGAAAACATGAACTTGGTGACAGAAATGAGCCTGAGGATGACCTCATCTCCTGCCAGGACCTCAGCTCCTTCAGGATCTAGAAGCATGAAGAGAGACTGCCACCACCATGTAAAAACTGTTCTACTCGTCTGTTGTTCCCTTCACCCTGAACCAGGAGCACAAATATTATAGGAGAGTGAAAAGGAAGTGGAAGGATAGAGGGTGTGGGAGGCAGAATTATCAGGCCAGAGGGGATGTGAGGTGCCAGAAATGTGGAAAGAGGGAATTGAGCTGAGTGCTGGCAGGGTGGGGTAAGGGTGGAAACACAACACACGCATCAAAAGGGTGGGCCACCTGGACCAACACTTCATCTGTTACCTCCATACTTCATAAGCTCTTTTGGATAAAATGCTTGTTTGTCAAACATTACTCTAAAGCTGAGCACCCAAAGACAGACAGACTAGGGAGAATGATTGGCCATCCACTTCCAAAATAACACTTTTTAAAAACAACAGAGTACACTAAACTAGACTAGCAGATATGGGCCTTCGTGTTGGGAATCCTAAAGGAGGAGGAGCAGTTGTAAACAGATCCTAATGATTGGAACAAGGAATGTGAAAAGTATGAATGTAGAAAAACTGGAGACTGGTAAGGAAGAAATGGAATGCATAAATAGGCATTGGTAAAATGAAATGAATTGACATGGAGCATTTTGAATCAGACAATCATATGATCTACTATGCTGGAAATGAAAAGATGAGAAAAAAATGAGGTAAAAAGAAAATTTCTTGGGAGAGGCTTGAGAGCCTTATTTTTAGTGAACTAACACAATCTTATAAAGGCAAATACTGCATAAGACCATTGTTGTAAAAATAGAAGGATAACTAGTAAAACATGTATGGGAACTCAAAGGCATAGAACTGAGAATGAGCAGGGATGAAACCACAGGGTTACAGATTTTGGTGGATGGAGTGGTGGGGTGGAGGAAATGGGAAAGATCCAGGCAAAAATACAGGGTAATGACGGGAAAGATTCAATGATGATTAATTTTTTAAAACATCACTTGTTATGCATCAGAGAGTTGCACAATGACTTAGGAGGACAGAAGGAGAAATGATGCCTTTGAGCTGTGATGGACTCCTAGGAAAACAAACAGATTCATCCTGGAAAGGGTTAAACCGGCAGCTCCTTGGAGGCAAAGATTCTGAGGCTCCATCTAACATTCTTTGGACATGCTGTAAGGAGCGACCAGTCCTTGGAGAGGGCCATCATGCTTGGCAGGGTGGAGGGATAGTGCAGGAGGGGAAGGCCCTCTATGAGGTGGATTGATTCAGTGACCGGGGTAATCGGGATGGGAGTGTCAGAGACAGTGCGATTGGCACAGGACAGAGCGGAGTTTAGGGCTGTTGTACATAGGGTTGCTATGAGTAGGAAGCGACTCAATGGCGCATAACAACAACAACAAGGCTTGAGAATGATTGTATGAAACAAAATGTGAATAAAGAATAGTATGAGATAGAATGTATACAAACTTTGAAAGAAAACCAATAATAATAATAATAATTTTTTTAAAGTCCAAAAATTAATAAAAGCCCATTTCTAGATCCATCTTGAAATACAATGCTGTGAGTGAGGCATAATATCCAGGAAGACCTGTTAATATCATTTGTTGTTGTTTTTATGTGCCATCGAGTAGCTTGCGACTCATAACAACTCTATGTACAAGAACCCTAAATGCTGCTCTATCCTGTTCCAACCTCTTTCTCCGACGCACTCATTCCCACCACTCCAATCACAGAATCGATCCATTTCCTTGAGGGTCTTCCTCTCCTGCACCGTCCCTCCACTCTTCCAAACATGATGTCCCTCTCCAAGGACTGGTCCCTCCTTGAAACATGCCCAAAGTATGGCAGAAAAAGCTTCAGAATCCTTGACTCCAAGGAGCATTACGGCTTCACCCTCTCCAGGACAAACATGTTTGTTCTCCTAGCGGTCCATGCTATATCCAACACTCTTCTCTCCAGTACCGCAGCTGAAAGGCATCAATTTTCTTTCTATCATCCCTAGTCACTGTCCAGCTCTCTGATCATTAGCATGTAATTGTGAAGATTATAACCTGGATCAGGCGCACCTTAGTCTCAAGCCTAGCATCGTTGCTCTTCAGTACTCTTGAGAGGTCCATCACAGCTGACTTTCCCAGTGCAATTCTTCTCTTGATTTCCTGGCTGCGGTACCAAGAGTGTTGACTGTGGAGCCAAGTAAACTAAAACTGTTAACTATCTCAATCTCTTCACCATCCATACTGATGCTGCCAATTGGCCCAGTGGTGAGAATCTTTGTTTTCTTGATGTTGAGCTTCAATTCGCATAATGCAGGTTGTTGATGACTCTTCCACCAATCCTGATGCCACATTTCTCCTCGTACAGCCAAGTGTCTCGGATGATCTGTTCTGCATACAGATTGAAAAGATATGGAGACAAAATACATCCTTGATGGACCCTCTTCTTGATTTTGAATCATGTAGTGTCTTCTTGCTCTATTCTGATGACTGCCTCTTGGTCCAAGTATAGGTTTCGCATAAGCGCAATCAAATGTTCTTGGACTCCCATTCTTCTCAGAGTCAGTCATAGCTTGTTGTGATCCACACAGTCAAAAGCCTTTGCATAGTCAATGAAGCACAGATAGATATATCTCTGGTATTCTCTGCTTCCTGCTAAGATCCATCTAACTTTAGTTATAATATTATTTTTTTAATCATAATGTTTCAATTTTATTCTGATATTTAAAACTGTTAAGTCATTAAGAATTTAACTGAGAAACTGATATTGGTTGTTGTTGTTGTTGTTGTTGTT
>NW_006400099.1:1321289-1322192 GCF_000299155.1 Elephantulus edwardii | reverse complement strand
GTTATTTCTTTAAATTCCTCTGTATCTGCCAATTCCTTTCTATATAATGACTCAGTATATTCCTTCCATCTGCAAATTAACAATTTAAGTCAGAGAAAAGAAAATCTATTTGCAAAAAAGAACTAAAGTTACTTATGGTAACATACATTAGAAAAAGGTACCAATTTTCCCAGGTAAGAGTTTAATCTGGTCAAAATCATCTTATAGAAAGAAAAAAGTTAACTTTTCAACTCACATAATATTTTGAACTAATTTTTATGAAAAGGAGAGTGATTTCTCTATCACATTTCTCCCTTTTTGGAATACCTACTTTATAATTCAATAGTTCGGTAGTATTTTTTTTTAATACCTCTTAGGTATGTACAAATACATTTTCAAAATTCTGTAATTAGCATTAAGGGAAAATAGGAACTATTTCATTTAAGTCTTATGTAGAATAATGAATCAATTTCATAGTGCAATGAATATGAATGAGATGTTAATATGGATACGAAAGCAAGACTACAAAGTGATGTTTTCTTTTGGGAAATTTCTTTTTTATGGCTGACTCCAAACACACAGCACAGGGAAATGAAATGAATAGGGGGGAGAAACATACTTTATTTACCTGTTAACACCACACCGTATTATTCAAAATACGTTTTAAATACTAAGCTAGATCACCAATCCTAGTCACTGTATTAGTTCAAATCTTCATCAAGAAAATAGTCAAGCAATAGCGATCCATTGTGAAACACTTTCTAGAGCAAGCAGCTACATTTGCTATAAATAATTTATTAACGTAGTAGTTTACTCTCAATATTTGTTGTTGTTGTTATTGTTGTTATGTGCCGTCGAGTCTCTTGCGATTCATAGCGACCCTATGTACAACAGCCCTAAACTCCGCTCTGTCCTGTGCCAATC
>NW_006400099.1:1311168-1319835 GCF_000299155.1 Elephantulus edwardii | reverse complement strand
GATTGCAAAAACCATGGCCTGTATCAGGCGCACCATAGTCTCCAGAGAGACACCGTTGCTCTTGAGTACTTTAGAGAGGTCCCTAACCACAGACTTTCCCATTGTAATACGTTTTTTATTTCCTGGCTACTTGTGTCAAGAGTGTTGACCATGGAGCCAAGCTAGGCTGCTAAATATGCAGTTGAATCCTTTTTAACACACTGAATTACTTAACAAAATAAAAAAAATAGATCACCATTTATCAGTACTCTTAGAATCTATGAATTATTGCAAATTACTGCTGACACAAAAATGTGCATATTATTCAATACAAACTATGGGAAGAGAGTACAAAATAAAATACTACAATATACTTTCAACTCTTTCTAAATGCTGCCCAGATGGTTAGATGAAAATACTAATATTACTAACAGGAAGAGTTAAGCTATTTTAAAAATTGTTTACCAAGTAGTTAGAACAATTTTGAAAACCAAAGGCAAGAGCCTATGTAAAATATTCTTAGTACCAGGGGATCCAAGATGGCGGCGGAGGCAGAGACAGCATGGTGAGCTGCGGAAGCAGCGAACCACTTAAAGCAGGGCTGTTATGGCCTTCTACAGACTTTGGCTTATTGATAATTGAACACTTAAACAGTTGATGACTGGCCCTCAGTGAAGATTGAGGCTCAACAACAGGAATTCAAGGATTCTCAAGGAGGAATCTCTTGTGGCTCCCAACCCCCTCCCGCAGAACCCACGCCACGCTGCACAGCCGCTGCAGCTTCATGAGGCTTCCACAGCCAGAACCAATGGATTCCCTCACCCAGGATGGATGTTGGGCACCGGCCCTCCTCAAGACTGGTACAGTGAAGCCACCACACTGCTGCAAGGTGGACTTCTTCTGGAGAGAATTCTTGGAGCCAGAACGGCGGCAGTGGGGGAAGCGGATGCTTGCCGGCCACCGGCACAAGAGGGGACGCGCACCCGCCGAGCACCCGTGCAGCAGGGTGGGGGGGCGCGCCCCCAACGGCCGCCCGTGCTGGGGTGGGGGGCCGGCGCCGCCTGCACTGGGGTGTGGAGCAAGCACCCCGCTGGTCGCCTGCATAGGAGGTGGGGCATGGGATGCATGCCCGCCATCTGCAGGTTTGGGTTTCCTTGGATAGGCCAAACAAGATGATTACCTATACAATGGATTGCTGAAAGTTACTGTGAGTCTGATGACTTTAACAGTGGCAGCATGCAAGAGAACCAACATCCTAAATGCACCACATATTTTGTTCTGTTGAATGCTTCTGCCAAAAGATGGTTAGAACTTGTGGGAGTCTGTTCACAATTCTCAGGTTTCCTTTATCATATATAAAGGGGGAGGGCAGTGACACCTACTTCAAAATATAGTATGACCACTTATGGGGGGTAAAAGTGGCAGTGCTGGAATTGCAGACACTATCCCTGACAGAGTCCTCAGTCAGGTGAGGGGAACAGACTGGGCTATGGGCAATTGGAGGGGGAGTATACCAGCCAGCTCCTGGAGGGTGTTGCCCTGATCGGGATGGGCTGCCCTCTGCCCCCGGCTCGGGGTGAACTGTCACGGCCCTCTGCGCGGGGCGGGCTGCCCTCGGCCCCCGGCTCGGGGCAAGCCATCATGGCCCTCTGCCCGGAGGAGGCTGCCCTCGGCCCCCAGCTGGTGGGGGCGTCGCGGCCCTCAGGGTGAGCTCCTCAGTCCCCAGATTGTGCCATCTGACCCCTGGGTGTGGAAGGGGGGGGAAAGAATGCCTAGGGTATCCAGAGAATGTTACCTAGGCCACCTTCTGCCACCCTCCCCCCCAGTAAACCTGAAAGCAACACCCTCAAAGCCCTTCTATTTGTAACTCACAAGTTTGTTCTCTCTAGGTTTGTTCCCTTTCCTATAGGTAATCTTAATACTGAGTTTTACTCCAGAATTGACCCTGAACCCAGTGCCAGTGACAAAAAGGAAATACAACTGACAGCTAAGGAAGCAGCAAAGGATGGAGCCTCTGGGTTCAACCAGCCATCCCCACTGGACCCACCTGGGAAAACACTTTGCAGTCCAGAGGGGAGCAAATGACAGGAAAATATCTTCTAACAGAGCAAGAAGGCAAGCAGCTTTAACCCAAGATCACCAGTAATGTGATAAAGCATCCTCCCCTCCCCCCTTTACATCTACGCCCCTGTTCAGCATGAAGAAGCCAGAGAGTCGCCATCCAGTTCCCAAATCAATAAGACAGTTGGTTTAATTACTATAGGAAAATGCTTGTCATTCCTCTGTAGCATCTGGTCCCCACTGGACCCTCATCATTTCCTTCACCTGCTCCCCCCACCAACCAAACTGTGCAGCTCTGCAACTGCATTCTGGACTATCCTTACACTTCTGCCCCCAACCCTCACCTCCTTGTACCCCCAATATGTTTTTCCGAATAAAAGAAAAAATATTCTTAGTACCATGACCTCTTCTAATATGCACCTATAACCAGAGACAAAGAGGAGGAAGCAAATGACTTGTACCAACTGTTGCAGTCAGAAATAGATCAAACATACAGCCAAGATACTTTAGGAATAATGGGTGACTGGAATGCAAAAGTTGAGAATAAGGAAGAAGGATCAGTAGTTGAGAAACATGGATTTGATGACCGAAATGAGGCTGGAGACAGAACGATAAGATGCTGTTCAGTCAAAGACGTACTCATCTCAAAAACCTTTTATAGGAAACATAAATGGCAACTTACACATGAACTTCACTTAATTGTCTACACAGGAATCAGATTAACTATATCTGCGGTAGAAATCGCTGGATAAACTCAGTATCAGCTGTGAGAACTTGGCCAGGCACTGATTGTGGATCAGATCATTAACTACTTGTATGAGACTTCAAGAAAAAACTAAAGAAAAACCCACAAGAAAAAAAAAAGAACGAAAGGTTGCATGGAAATGATTTTATGAAACACAACATGAATGAAGAACGATGTATATAAACTTCGTGAGCAATCTAATAAAAAAACGTGAACTGGAACTGGGGGGGTGTAGGAAGGAAAATGTGCAACAATAAATGTATTGGGGGCGGGGAAGATCTAAAGTTTGAGCTTGAGTCTATCTCTCCTGAGTTTAAAAAGTATCTCAGGAAAATATTTCGGGCTTTAAATACTGAGTGAAGATAAGATGAGCTGTGGGAGGATATCAAGGGTATCATCTGAGAAAAATGCAAAAGGTCATAACAAAGATGGAAGAAGATGAAAAGGCCAAAATAAATGTCAGAAGAGACTCTGAACATTGCACTATGACACAGAGAAGCCAAAGAAAAGGGAAGAAATAAAGAATTTAAGGAGCTGAACAGAAATTTTCAAAGGGAACCTCGGGAAGACAAAGCAAATTATTATAATGAAATGTGCAAAGAACTGGAGTTGGAAAATCAAAAGGGATGAACTTGTCCAGCATTTCTTAAGCTGAAAGAACTAAAGAACAAGTTCAAGACTCAAGTTGCAATAGGTAAAGATGCTATGGGCAGAATACTGAATGATCTAGGAAGCCTCAAAAGATGATGGGAGGAGTACACAGTCATTATATAAAAGAATTTGTTGACAAAGAAGAATTTCATGAAACAACGTATGAGGAAGAGGCTATGGTGATGAAGGAGGACATTCAGGATGCTCTAAAGTAATTGGGGGGGGAAGCCCCAGGACTTTTTGGAATACCAGTTGACATATTTCAACAAACAGATGTCCCTGATACATTCATCAAGTTACTCCAAGAAACCTGGAGGACAACAATCTGGCCAACTGACTGGAAGAGTTCCCATTCCAAAAAAGGTGATCCAACAGAGTGTGGAAACTATAGATCAGTATAATTTATATCACATGCAAGTCAGATCCTACTGAAATTTATCCAAAAACAACTAGAACAGCACATCAACAGAGAACTGCCAAATGTGCAGTCTGGGTTTAGAAAAGGCTGTGGAACTAACCAATATTAGATGGAACTAAGTTGAAAGCAGAGAGTACTAGAGAATACCAATCTTTGTTTCATGGACTATGCAAAAACTTGACTGTGTGGATCACAACAAACTGCAGCTAACTCTGAGAAGAATGGGAATCTCAAACCACTTGACTGAGCTTATGCAAAACCTATATAAGGACCAGGAGGTAATCTTCAGAACGGAGCAAGGAAATCCTGCACAGTTCAAAATCAGGAAATGTGTATGCCAGGGATGTGTTCTATCTCCATACCTTTTCAATCGATGTGCAGAACAAGTCATCCAGGAGGCCAGGCTCTATTCGGACGAATGTGGCATCAGGATTGGAGGAAGACTCATCAATAATCTGTGTTATGCAGATGACACAACCTTGGTTGCTGAAACTGAGGAGGATCTGAGTCATTTGCTGCAGAAAGTCAAGGACAACAGCCTTCAATATAGATTGAAGCTCAGCAGCATCACCAACAACCAGATTCTCAACATTGAGCAGGAAGAGATTGAGATTGTTAACACCTTCATCTTGCTGAGCTCTACAACCAACATTCTTGCTACCAGAAGCCAAGAAATCAAGAAACTGATTGCACTGGGGGTAGGCGAGGGGAATCTGCTATCAAGGACCTCTCCAGAGTGCTGAAGAGCAACAATGTCAGTCTAGATACTAAGGTGTGCCCGACCCAGGCCATGGTCTTTGCAATTACTTGATATGCATCATACAGTTAAACAGTGACTACGGATGACAGAAGATTTGATACCTTTGAATTGTGGTGTTAAAGAAGAGTATTGAATATACAATGGACTGCTAGAAGAACAAACAAGTTTATCCTGGAGAGGGTTAAATCAGGCTGCTCCCTTGAGGCAAGGATTTTGAAGCTCTGTATGACATATTTTTGGCATGTTTCAAGAAAGTAACAGTCCTTAGAGAGGGACATCATGCTTGGAAGGGTGGTGGGACAGTGCAGAAGAGGAAGACCTTTTATGAGATGGATTGAATCAGTGACTGAGGTAATAGGGGTAGGTGTGTAAGAGACAGTGAGATTCACTTAGGATACAGCAGGTTTCAGAGCTGTTGTACATATAGGGTCACTATGAGTTGCAAACAACTTGGTGGCACATAACAACAACAAATGATATAATTTTGTAATCAATGATTTATTCATTGCAAATACCTTTTATAAGAAACATAAATGGCAACTATATACATGGACCTCACCTGATGGTCTCTACAGGAATCAGATCAACTATACCTATGGAAAAATTCATTAGAGAAGCTCAATATCAGCAGTGAAAACTAAGTTAGGTGCTGATTTTGGAACAGACTATCAGTACTCATAAGCAAGTTTAAGCTAAAGATAAAGAAGGTTAAATCAAATCCACAGGAACCAGAATTCAACTTTGAGTCAAAGTTCAACATTTGAGGTTTTAACTCACTTAGGAACAGATTTGAGGCCTTGAACACTAATGAAAGAAGACCAGATGATCTGTGGGAGGATATAAAAAAATATCATTTATGAAGAAGCATTTCTTAAACTGAAGGAGCTAAAGAACAAATTCAAGCTTTGAGTTGAAATACTTAAGGATGCTATGGGTAGAATATTGAATGTTACAGGAAGCATTAAAGGAAGATGGAGGGAGCATAGAGAGTCACTGTATTAAAACAAATTGGCGTAGAGAAAATAATTTCGAGAAACAACATATGATCAATAGGCAACAGTGATGAAGGAAGAAGTAATTCAGGCGACTCTGAAGGAATTGGGGTGAAAAAATAAGACACCAGGAATTGACAGAATACCAATTGACATATTTCAACAAAGAGATACAGCCCTGGAGGTGCTCACAAGGTTGTGTCAAGAAATCTATAGGACAATTACATGGCCAATTGACTGGAGAAGAACCACATTTATTCCAGTTTTAAAAAAAAAAGGTTACTCACACTCAAGCAAAATCCTGCTGAAGATTATCCAAAAATGACTGCAACAGTACATCAACAGAGAACTACCAGAAATACAAGCTGGGTTTAGAAGAGGTCATCCCCCCTTTACATCTACACCCCTGTTCAGCATGAAGAAGCCAGAGAGTCGGCATCCAATTCCCAAATCAATAAGACAGTTGGTTTAATTACTATTGGAAAATGCTTGTCATTCCTCTGTAGCATCTGGTCCCCACTGGACCCTCATCATTTTCTTCACCTGCTCCCCCCACCGACCAAACTGTGCAGCTCTGCAACTGCATCCTGGCCCATCCTCACCCTTCTGCCCCCAACCCTCACCTCCTTGTACCCCCAATATGTTTTTCCCAATAAAAAAAAAGAGGTCATGGGACTACAGACATTATCGCCAGTGTCAGATGGATCTTGGTTGAAACCAAAGAGTACCAAGAAAATGTCTACCTGTGCTTCATTGACTATACAAAGGTATTTGACTGTGTGAATTACAACAAGGTGTGGCTAATCTTGAGGGGAGTGGGAATCTTAGACCACTTAATTGTGCTTATGTGAAACCTGTACTCGGACCAGGAAGCAGTCTTCAGAACAGAGCAAGGAACCACTGAGCTGTTCTAAGTCAGGAAAGGAGTGTGTCAGGGATTTGTCCTGTCTAAATACCTTTTCATTCTCAAAAATAGAACTGATGCATGGAATGTTAATGACCTAAGACTTGATGAATTGTGGAATGACATCAAAGACATCATACCTGTAATTAAAAATACAGGAAATAAAGAAAAAGGTAAAATAATTGTCACAAGGTACACTGAAACCTACTCTAGAACACTGTTGTTGTTATGTGCCGTTGAGTGGCCTGTGACTCATAGTGACCCTATTTACAACAGCCCTAAACCTTTCTTTATCCTGTACCAATCTTATTGTCTCTGACACACCTACCCCCATTACCCCAGTCACTGAATCAATCCATCTCATGGAGGGTTTTCCTCTATTGCGCTGCCCCTCAATCCTCCCAAGCATGACGTCCTTCTCCTATATCTGAAGAGGATAAAATTGATGAATGGGACCTTCTAAAGATTAAGTCTCTGTGGTCATCAAAATCTTTTTTTAAGAGTCAAAAGAAAACCTACTGACTTGGAGCAAATATTTGGCAATACCATTTCAGACAAGGATCTTGTAACAAAAGTATAAAGGATATTTCTGTGTCTCCAGAAGAAAAAGACTGATAATACAATTACAAAATGGGCAAGAGTCAAATCAAAACCACAATGAGATACCATCTTAGCCCAGTAGCAGTGACAAAGTGTAGCACGCCAGCAAGTAATAAATGTTGGAGAGGATGGGACAAGACAGGAACTCTTAGACATTGTTGGTGGGATTGTAAAATGATACAAACAATCTGGAAGGCTATTTGGTGTTTCCTAAAAAGCTGATCATAGAAATTCCATAGGACACAGTTATTCCACTGCTGGAATAAACCCTGACTAAATGAGAACTGAGGCACAAAAAGAGACTTGTATACCAATGTTCATAGCAGCATTATTCACCATAGCAAGAAGAAGGAAACAGCCCAAATGTCCAACCACAATCTAATGGATTGAGATATTATGGTAAATTCACACAATGGAATACTATGCAGTACGCAGGAGCAATGGTTTTGTAATTTACTACCTAACTTGAGAGGGACTGGAAAGCATTATACTAAGTAAACTAACTCAGTCCCGTAAGGATAATTACTGTATAAGACCATTATTGTAGAACATATGTGAGGCTCCAAGACAGGGAGGGAGGAGCAGAGGGGTGAGACTGGGGGAGGAGCTTAATCATAGGGTCATATAATTTGATGGGTGGAGGGACGGGTGGGTAAAGAAAAGTGGAAAGATCTGGTGTGAAAAACAGTGTGTACGAACTTTGTAAGTAAACCAGTATAAAATAATTATTTCATAAAAAAAGAACTCTGAAACTTGCCCAAGAACATATGAAGCCAAAACTAGAAAAAGGAGTGTGAAACTAATATATTTGATGAAGATTTTAAATAGAAGCTATAGGAGACAAGCAACACACTATAGAAAAATGTTCAAAGAGCTGGAGTTAGGAAACCAAAATGGAAAGCCTGTCTGATGTTTCTCAAGATAGAAAGAACTGAAGAACAAATTCTGTATTAAAAAACAAGTTTCAATACTGAAATATTTTTGTGGACAAAATATTGCATGATGCAGGAGCATTAAACGAGTAGAAGGAATACAAAAAAGAATAACAAAATTAGTTACTATAAAAAAGGAGTATAAAAAAGAATTAATCAGCACTGAACCATTTCAAGAAGTAGCATATGAACAAGAACCAATGATAATGAAGGAAGAATTTCAAGCTTCATTGAAAGCCTTGTTTAAAATTAAGGACCCTGGAATTAATGGAGTATCAATTGGCATGTTTCAACAAAATAATAAAGCTCCTTCACATGTTCACTAGAAAATACCAAGAAATTTGGAAGACAATTATCTGACTGATTGGAATAAATTATTTGTTCCCATTCCAAAAAAGAAAAGAAAATAGAATGTGGAACTTGTCAAATAATATTACTTGCAAGTAAAATCTTGCTGATGAACATGAGCTATCATCTCACTCCAGTAAGACTAGCAAAATTTAACAGAACAGCAAGCAACAAATGCTGGCGAGGTTGTGGAGAGACAGGAACCCTTATTCACTGTTGGTGGGAGTGTAAAATGGTGCAACCACTGTGGAAAGCATTGTGGCGCTTTCTCAAAAAG
>NW_006400099.1:1299992-1310643 GCF_000299155.1 Elephantulus edwardii | reverse complement strand
GTTTGTGCGGGGAGAAGGGTGCAACAATGAATGAATGGAATCCCAAAATCTCTGTAGATGTTCATTGAAATGAAAAATACACAACCTAAATTTAAAAAAAAATTAAAAAAAATTGGCTGGAACAGTACATCAACATGGAACTTCCAGAAATTTAAGTTGGATTCAGAAGAGATCATGGTAGATGCCAGATGAATCTTGGCTAAAAGCAGAGAACACAAGAAAGATATTTATTTTGTTGATTATGCAAATGCATCTGACTGTGTGGTAGCAACAAATTATAGATAACAATGCAATGACTGGGAATCCCAAAAGACTTAATTGTGCTCATGAGAAATCTATATAATAGACAATTGTCCAAACACAAGGGAACATTTTGTGGTTTAAAATCAGGAAAAGTTGTCCATCAAGGTTATATCCTTTCTCCATATATTCAACCTGTATAATGAGAAAATCATTTGAGAAGCTGAAATACATGAAGAAGAATGTAACATCATGCTTAGAGGAAGACTCACTATCATCCTGCGCTATGTAGATTATACAACCTTGCTTTTGAAAAGTAAAGAAGACTTTAAGAACTTGCTGTAGAAGATTAAAGATCACACACTTGAATATGTATTACCTTTCAATTGCTCTGTATGCAACAGAGGTGGGCTGAATAAGGAGCAAAGAAAAAGTGGTGTCTTTCAATTATGGTGTTGATGAAGATTACTGAATACACCATGGACTGCCAAAAGAACAAACAAGCAAATCTGTTCGGGAAGAAGTGAAAACAGGATGCTCTTTAGAGGCAAGGATGTTGGCACATACATTTTGAGCATGTTGTCAGAAAGAGCCAGTTGTTGGAAAAAGACACTATGTTGGGAAAGGTGGAGGGTCAGAGAAAGAGTTGCAGACCCTCAACAATGTGATTTGACTCACTGACTGTTACGATGAGGTAAATATATCAGAGATGGATATATAAGGATAGGACAAGGTTAAGATCTATTGTTCATAGAGTCATTATGAGTGATGGTTGCCTTGATGGCAATTAACAATAAGTGTGTGTGTGTGTGTGTGTGTGTGTGCGTGTGTGTGTGTGTGTGTGATTATATATGCACTGCAATTCCAAAAGCATGTGGTTCGAATCCACCAGCTGCTTCACAGGAGGATAGACAATCTCCTCTCATGAGATTTACGGCTTCTGAAAACCCCCTGAAGGGTCAGCTGTGGGTCAATTTCTACTCGATGACACACAACTATATATATATATATATATATATATATATATATATATATATATATATATATATATATATATATATTCAAGTATATGATCAAGATTCAATAGTAATAAAGGAGGAAGTTCCACCTGCTCTGAAGGAATTGGGATTAAAAAAGACCCCAGGTATTGATGGAATACCCATTCAAATATTTCAACAAAAGAAATGTAACCCTGGATATACTCTCAAGTTGTCCCAAGAAATCTAGATAACGGTTATTTGGCCACCTGATTGGAAAAAAGTCATACTTATTCTCATCCCCAAGAAAAGGTAACCCAACAGAGGTGAAAATAATTGAACAATATCATTAACATCCCATGCAAGCAAAATCTTGGATATTATCCAAAACTGACCAGAAGAGTACATCAACAAAAATGCATGCTAGGTTTACAAGGGCCATAGCACTAGGGATATCATTGCCAATGTCAGAAAGATTTTGAGCAGGATGTCTATTTGTGTTTTATTGACTATGCAAAAGCATTTGACTGTGTGGATAACCACAAACTGTGGTTAACATTGAGAAGTATGGGAATCCCAGAACACTTAATTATGCTCATGTGAAATGAATAGAGCAAAGGAAATTGCCTGGTTCAAAATCAAGAAAGGAGTGTATCAGACATGAATCCTTTTTCCATACAATTTCAAACTATATGTGGAAGAGATAATTTAGATTTATGAAGAAGAATGTGGCATCAGGATTAAAGGAAGACTCATTAACAACTTGTGCTATGTAGATGATACAACCTTGCTTGCCAAAACTGAGGAGGATTTGAAGTGTTTGCTGCAGAAGGTTAAGGAGAGAAGACTCGAGTATGTATTGCATCTCAAAATCAAGAAAACAAAGACTCTCACTACCGGGGGCCAATTGGTAGCATCATAATTGAAGTTGTTAACAGTTTCATCTTGCTCAGATCCATAATTAAGTCTCTTGGCACCAGCAGTCAGGAAACAAAAGATGAGTTACTTTAAGGAAGTCTGTTGTAAGGGACCTTTCCAGAATGCTCAAGAGCAATGATGTCCGTCTACACACTACGGTGCACTTGACCCAGGCAATGATCTTCTTGATTGCTGATTATGCTCTGAGAAGTGGACAATGACTAGGGATGACAGAAGAATTGATGCCTTTGAGTTGTGGTGTTGGGGAAGAGCATTGACTGGCAAGAGAACAAACAGGTCTGACCTGAAGAGGGTGAAACCAGGTTGTCCTGGGAGGAAAGGATTTTGAAATTCCATCGTAAATACTTTGGACATATTACCAGGACGGGTCAGTTCTTAGAGAATTATAGTTGGAAGAATAGATGATCAACACTAGAGAGGAAGACCCTGAATGAGATGAATTGACACAGTGACTGTGACAATGGTACCAGGTATGTCAGAGACGGTGAGGTTGACTCAGAATAGGGTGAAGTTCAGAGCTACTTTTATAGTGTTGTATGAGTTGTCATAGACTCAACAACACATAACAGCAACCATCTCTAACTCTATCTCTCTCTCTATCTATAGCTGTTGTATACCTTTGAGTTGTAACTTACCCATAGCTGATCCATTGGTGGGTTTATTGCAGCAGTCACCATGTCAATCCACCTGGTTGAGAGTCTTTCTCTCTTTTGCCGACACTCCACCCTTCCAAGCCTTATGTCCCTTTCCAAGGAATAGCCTCTCCTAGCAACATGCCCAAAGTATGTGAGGAGAATCCTCATCTTTCTTGTCTCTAAAGAGCACTTTGGCTGCACCCTTTCCAACAAATATATGTTTGTTCTCTTGGCCATTCATGAGGTGTTCAGTGTTCTTTTCCAACACCACAGCTTCAAGACATCAATTATTTTGCTGTCATCCTTATTCATTGTCCAGCTTTCAGATGCATAGCAAGTGATTGAAAAGACTATGGCCTGAATCAGACTCACCTTAGTTCTCAAACTGACATCATTACTCCTCAATAATTTGGAGAGGTCACTAACTGCAAATTTTCTCAGTGCAAATACATCTCCTTATTTTCTGACTTATGGTACAAAGGGTGTTAATTGTGGATCCAAGGAAGATAAAGCTGTTGACAGTTTCTATCTCCTCTCCACCCATCACGATGTCGCCTATCAGTCCAGTGGTAAGAATCTTTATTTTCTTGACATTGAGATGTAATCCATACTGAAGGCTGCATTCCTAGATCTTCTGCATAAAGTGTTGCAAGTCCTCTACACTCTCAGCAAGCAAGGTTGTGTCATCTGCATAACGCTGGTTATTGATGAGTCTCCTTCCCAATCCAATGCCACACTCCTCTTCAGAGTCCAGCTTCTTGAATAATTTGCTTAGTAGACATATTTACTAGGTATACAACTCTGACACAGTCCCTTCTCAATTTTAAACCATGCAGTATTCCCCTGCTCTGTTCACACAACAGCATTCTAGTCCAGGTACAGGTTCCACATGAGCACAATGAAGTGCTATGGGACTCCCATTCTTTTCAATGTCAGCCACAACTTGTTGTAATCCACTTAGTCAATTGTCTTTGCATAGTCAATAAAGCACAAATAGACATTCTTATGGTATTCCAGGATCCATCTGACATTAGCAATGATATCCTTGGTGCCATGGTCTCTTTCAAATCCTACTTGAACTTCTGGCAGTCCCTTATCTATGTACTGTTCTAGCAGTATTTTGCTTGCATGTGATATTAGTGATATTGTTCGATAGTTCCCACATTCAGTTGGATCACCTTTCTTATGAATGGAAACATATATGAATCTCTTCAAATCTGTTGGTTAGATGGCTGTCCTTTAAATTTCCTGGCATAGACTGGTGAGTGAATCTAAGGCTGCATCTATTAATTGAAACAAATCAGGTAGTATCCCATCGATTTCTTGGACCTTATTTTGTGCCAATGCATTCAATGTAGCTTTTACTTCCTCCCTCATTACCCTTGGCTTCTAATCATATGATAATTCCTGAAAGTTTTCATTGTCAATCAGTTCTTCCTGGTTTAGTGATGCTGTGTATTCATTCCTCCCATCTTCTTTTTTGGGCTAGTCAATATATTGCTCATAACAACAACGTCTTTCAATATTGTGACATGAGACTTAAATTTTTCAGGTTTTTTTTAGCTTGATAAAGGCAGAGTGAGTTCTTCCCTTTTCATTCTCCAATTCCAACTCTCTAGATATTCCATTATGATACTTTGTTTCATATCTCTATCTCTATCCTCCCTATCTCTATCTCATCTATATTTATATGTAATCAAGTTAGAACTGATGACCCATAGATGGGTCTATTAAAAGAAAATTACACAACATTACTACAAGAAAGAAAGGGAAAAAAAACCCCTGAAGAAATGGAAGAATACCCTTTGCTCATAGATAGGAAAACTTAATATTGTGTAAATGACAATCTTAACAACAGCAATCCACACGTTCAGTGCAATCCCAATACAAATATCAATTCCACTCTTCAAGGAGATGGAAAAGGCAATCTCCAATTTCATTTGGAATAGAAAGAGACCTCGAAAAAGCAAAGCACTCCTTTAAAAAAAATAAGGTAGGAGACATCTCACTCTCTGATTTCAAATCCTTCTACACTACCGTGGTGGTCAAGACAGTTTGGTATTGGTACAATGACAGACACATCGATCAATGGAATAGAAATGAGAATACAGAAATCAGCCCATCTACCTATAGTCAACTTATTTTTGACAAGGAGATGAAATCAGTTAAGCAGTGAAACTACAGCCTTTTTAACAAATGGTGTTGGCAAAATTGGAAAACTATCTGCAGAAAACTCAAGCAAGATCCACACCTCACTCCATACATAAAAACCAAGGACTATAAACTTCATTAGAGAAAAGCTTGGAAGAACTCTAGAATTCCTAATCCACAACCTGAACAGTCTTCCAAGCATCCTGAAAACCCTAAATCCAGGAGAGGATAAAATAGATGAATGGGACCTTCTAAGAATCAAATCCCTTTGCCCATCCAAAAACTTCTCCAACAGGGTAAAAAGGAAAGCCACAGACCGGGGAAAAAATACTCGGTAATGACATGTCCTTTAGCTTAAGAAAAAACATGTCATTACCAGGATGCTTTGAGCAAAATGTTAAATGATCTAAGAAGCATTACAAGAAGATGGAAAGAGTATACAGAGTCACTGTACCAGAAGGAATTGGCTGACACAGAAGAATTTCATGAAACAATGTAGGAGCAAGAGCCTGTGGTGATGAAGGAGGAAGCTCAAGCTGCTCTGAAAAAAAAAAATGGCAAAAAACAAGGCTCCAGGAGCTGATGGCATACCAATTGACATATTTCAATAAACAGATGCTGCCATGGGTGTGCTCACTAGGTTGTGCCAAGAAATCTGGAGGATAGCCACCTGGCCAAATGACTGGAAGAGATCGATATTTGTTTCCATACCAAAGAAGGGTGACCCGGCAGAGTGAGGAAATTATCAAACGATATCATTGATATCACATGCAAACAAGATTCTGCTGAAAATCATAAAAAAAAAAACAACTGAAGCAACATGTCAACAGAGAACTGCCTGATGTGCAGGCTGGGTTTAGAAGAGGTTGTGATACTAGGAATATTATAAGTAATGTAAGATGTATCTTGGCAGAAAGTAGAGAGTACCAAAGGAATGTCTGTTTCAGCACCTATGCAGAGGCTTTTAACTGTGTAGATCACAACAGTGTTTGACTCTGAGAAGAATGGGAATCCCAGAACATTTGATTGTGCTTATGCGAAACATATAATTGAACCAAGAATCAGTCTTCAAATCAGAGCAAGAGAACACTGTATGGTTCAAAATCGCGAAGGGTGTTCGCCAAGGATATATTCTGTCTCCATACCTTTTCAATGTATATGCAGAACAGATCATCTGGGACACTGGGCTGTACAAGGAGGAATGTGGCATCAGGATTGGTGGAAGAGTCATCAACAACCTGCGCTATGTAGATGACACAACCCTGCTTGCTGAAACTGAAGAGGACCTGAAGTGCTTGCTGCAGAAGGTCAAGGACTGTGGCCTTCAATATAGATTGAAGCTCAACATCAAGGAAACGAATATTCTCACTGGACCAATTGGCAACATCACTATGGATGGTGAAGAGATTGAGATTGTTCACAGTTTTAGTTTGCTTAGTTCCACAATCAACACTCTTGGTACTAGCAACCAGGAAATCAAGAGACTAATTGCATTGGAAAAGTCAGCTGTAAGGGACCTCTCCAGAGTACTGAAGAGCAATGACATCAGGCTGGAGATTAAGGTGTCCCTGATCTGGGCCATAGTCTTCACAATTGCGTTCTATGCATCAGAATGCTGGACAGTGACTAGGGATGATAAAAAGAGAATTTATGCCTTTGAGCTGTGGTGTTGGAGAAGAGTGCTGAATATACCACGGACTAGTAGAATAAACGAGTTTGTCCTGGAGAAGGTGAAACCAGACTCCTCCTTGGAGTCAAAGATTCTGAAGCTTTGTCTGACATACTTTGGGCATGTTGCAAAGAGGGACCAATCCTTGGAGTGGGACATCATATTTGGGAGGATGGAGGGACAGAGCAAGAGAGGAAGATCCTCGATATGATGGATCGATTCAGTGATTGGGTTAATGGGAGTAGGTGTGACGGAAACAGTATGATTGACACAGGATAGAGCAGGGTTAAGGGCTTTTATACATAGGGTCACTATGAGTCACAAGCGGCTCAACGGCACATAACAACAACAACAACGACATGTCTGATAAGGGACTTATATTTAGAATTTATAGAATACTCCAGCATCACAAGAAGATAAAGGTAAACAATCCAATTGCAAAACGGGCACAGGATATGAACAGACATTTACCAAAGAAGATATTCAATTGGTGAACAAACACATGAAGAACTGTTCAAAATCCCTAGCTCTATGAGAAATTCAAATCAAAACAGCTATGAGAGAGCATCTTACCCCAGTAACAATAGCAAAATTCGACAGAGCAGCAAACAACAAATGTTCTTGAGATTGTGGAGAAACTGGAACACTTACTCACTGTTGGTGGGAGTGTAAAATCGTGTAGCTACTGTGGAAAGCAGTATGGCCCTTCCTCAAAAAAATTGGAAATAGAAATACCATTTGACCCAGCAATTCCACCCCTGGGAATATACCCTAAAGAAATCAGAACTGCCACCCAAGCAGATATGCACACTTCACAGTTATGTTTATTGCTGCTTTGTTCTCAATAGCAAAGAGTTGGAAACAACCCAAGTGGCCATCAACAAACGAATAACTAGAGAGGCTGTGATATATTCACACAATGGAATACTATGCAGCATTGAAAAGCAAAGAACTCATGAAATATTATTCAAAATGGGTGACCCTGGAAGACATTATGCTGAGTAAAATATCGCAGTCACAAAAAGACAAATACTGCACAATGACACTGTTATAAAACAGGACTGGCATTGAATTTGGGAGAAAACTAGAAAAAGAGGATAAATATACACTGCATTGGAACCGATGAGGGAGAGAACTATTTAAAAGCGATGTATGATTAGGTATTAATTGCATGACAAGAGTCCAGAATAAGAGCTGCATAGTTAAGTGGAACGTGGGTGCGGGGCTTGAATAACAATGAAAGTTTTTTTTTTTTTTCAAAGAGAAAAGCGAACTGGGGTGAGGGGTGGGCAGTTAGGAAAATATCCAACAATGAATATATGGAAATCCAAGACCTCCATAATCTTTCATTAAAATCTCAATATATAACTATAAAAAAGTACAGCAATGAATGAATAAAAATATTTTTAAAAAATAAAACCAGAGAGAAGATGGCGGCAGCGGCTGCTCGGGGTGGTAGAGGTGGTGGTGGCGGAGGCAGTAGTGGGGCTGGTGGTGGCCCCGGCTTCGGAACAAGCAGTAACCGCAGCGGCTTGTTGGATAAGTGGAAGATTGATGATAAGCCTGTAAAAATTGGCAAGTGGGACGGATCAGCTGTAAAAAATTCTTTGGATGACTCTGCCAAAAAGGTACTTCTGAAAAAGTACAAGTATGTGGAGAATTTGGGACTTATTGATGGTCGCCTCACTATCTGTACAATCTCCTGTCTCTTTGCCATAGTGGCTTTGATTTTCCAGAGTCAAAGCCTGTTTTGGCTTTGTGTGTCATATCCTATTTTGTGATGATGGGGATCCTGACCATTTATACCTCATACAAGGAGAAGAGCATCTTTCTTGTAGCCCACAGGAAAGATCCTACAGGAATGGACCCTGATGATATTTGGCAACTTATCTTCTAGTCTCAAAAGGTTTGATGACAAATACACTCTGAAGCTGACCTTCATCAGTGGGAGAACGAAGCAGCAGCGAGAGGCTGAGTTCACCAAATCCATTGCTAAGTTCTTTGACCACAGTGGGACACTGGTCATGGATGCATATGAGCCTGAAATATCCAGGCTCCATGACAGTCTTGCTACAGAAAGAAAAATAAAATAGCCGGTTTTAAAAGCAGCTGTCTTTCTACTGGATCATACTAAATTACAGAGGGGGGTGGGGGAGTGGGAAGAGAACTTAAAATGAGTTAATTGTTTTTTAAAAACCAAATGCCCCCGGTTTTCCTGAAGTTCTAATCAGTCCTGGATAAATAGTATTTTCTAGCACAGATATGAGAAGTTGTAGCTCTGCTGTCTTGTACTTTCTTGATCTGCTGATTGCAGTGTTTTAATTTGTTCTCCTGAAGAAGTGTGTTTGCCAAAACCATACATGCTACTTCCTTTATACCTGGCAGTTTTTTACTTAATATATCTTTGTGCCATGTAACATTTGAAGAATCTGTGTTTTGTTTTTGCATTAAAACTACTAATAGATGATAGAACTGTATGTGTAGGAAATCTTAACACATTTGACAGCTCTGAGAACCAAAACTGATTTTTAAATTTTTTTCTCTCTCTTGGAAGAAAGTTTAACATATTGAGAAGGAGAGACTCTGGAACTATTTGTAAACAGAAATATTAAAGATTAAACTGTTGTTTAAAAAAAAAATAAAACCAAAAGGGAATAACAGATCCAGCATTTCTCCAGCTGAATGAAGTGATGAGCAAATTGAGCCTTGTGTTGTAATACTTAATGCTTCTGCATGTAAAATAGCAAATGATGTAGAAAACATTTTTAAAAATGAAAGAAATATATAGTCACTATACTGGTCAACACTGAGCCTTTTCAGGAAATATCATATGATCAAGAACCAATGGTATTGCAGGAAGAAATGTAAGCTAAAAATAAGTCTCCAGGAATTGATGGAATACATATTTAGGTGTTTGGTGTTTATTATATTAAAAAGATGCATTCCTTCATGTGCTTATAAGTTTGTACCAAGAAATTTAGATGGCAATTACTTAACCAACTTATTTGAAGATATCTGTATTTCTGCCCTCTCCAAATAAATATCATTAATACCACATGTAAGACAAATTCTGCTGAACATTATTTTTAAATGGCTAGAATAATACATTTCCAAGGAACTGCCATAAATGCAAGGTTTGTTCATAAGAGGCTGTGAAACAAGGGATATTATTGGTTGTGGCGAATGGATCTTGACTCAAAGCAGAAAATAGCGGAAAGATGTTTATTTGTATTTTATTGACACTACTGAATGCATTCAATTGAGTGGATCACAACAAAATATGTATAACCTGGAGAACACTGGAGAAGAACACTTACTTATGCCCATATGAAACTTGTACATAGATAAAGAAGCATTCAAACAGAACAAGGCGATAACATATATTTAACATCAGAAAAAGTGTATGTCAGTTGTGTCCTTTTCCCATACATTTTCAATCTGTATGCTGAGCAAATCATTTGAGAACTTGAACTATATGAAGCAGAATTTGGCATCAAGATTGGAGGAAGACTCAACAACCTACATTATGCAGGTGACACAATTTTGCTTGTTTAAACAGAAGACTTGAAGCACTTACTGAAGATTAAAAACTGTTGTTCTACCACAGAGACTTAGGGAGAGAAGGGTCCTGAACAGCATTTTCCAGATATTCTTATTCCCTGAGAATTTCCTAGCTCCACGCAAAGACATCATCAGCTAAGGTGGAAGAAGGCCTTAATAATCAGCCTCAGAGCAAGACCCAGATATTGCTGAACTACCAAGACGTAAGGGGGGAAAGGTCAGCAAAGCCTAATATTGAGTAGCAACTCCGGCACTTAAGGAGGGAAGAGTACTGTGCAGGTTTACTGAAAAGTTCTAAGCTACTCTCAGGGCATTTGTCTACTCAGAGGAGAAATATAAACCCCTATCCATTTCACATAATGTCAAAGAAGAAGTTGTTGTTTTTGTTATGTGCCATCGAGTCGCTTGCGACTCATAGCGACCCTATGTACAAGAGCTCTAAACGCCATTCTATCCTGTGCCAACCTAGCCATCTCAAA
>NW_006400099.1:1296542-1299327 GCF_000299155.1 Elephantulus edwardii | reverse complement strand
AGCAAGCAGGGTTGTGTCATCTGCATAATGCAGGTTGTGGATGACTCTTCCACCAATCCTGATGCCGCATTCCTCCTCGTACAGCCCAGCATCTTGGATGATCTGTTCTGCAAAGAGATTGAAAAGGTATGGAGACAGAATACATCCCTGATGGACCCCCTTCTTGATTTTGAACCATGTAGTGTCTCCTTGCTCTGTTCTGACGACTGTCTCTTGGTCCAAGTATAGGTTTTGCATTAGCATAATCAAATGTTCTGGGATTCCCATTCTTCTCAGAGTCAGCCACAGCTTGTTGTGATCCACACAGTTTAGCGCCTTTGCATAGTCAATAAAGCACAGATAGACATTCTTCTGGTGTTCTTTGCTTTCTGCCAAGATCCATCTAACATTAGTTACAATATCCGTAGTACCATGACCTCTTCTAAATCCAGCCTGCACATCTGGAAGTTCTCTGTTGACATTTTGTTCCAAACGTTTTTGGATAATTTTCAGCAGAATCTTGCTAGCATGTGATATTGATATTGTTCGATAATTTTCGCACTCTGTTGGGTCACCTTTCTTTGGAATGGGAACAAATATCGATCTTTTCCAGTCAGTCAGCCAGCTGGCTGTCCTCCAGATTTCTTATCACAACTTAGTGTGCACATCCAGGGCAATGTCTGTTTGTTGAAATATGTCAGTTGGTATGCCATCAACTCCTGGAGCCTCGTTTTTTGCCAATTCCTTCAGAGCAATTTGAACTTCCTCCTTTATCACCATACACTCTTGCTCATATGTTATTTCATGAAATTCTTCTGCCAGCCAATTCCTTTTGATACAGTGACTCTGTGCACTCCTTCCATCTCCTGGTGATACTTCTTGGATCATTTAACATTCTAGCCAAAGTATCCTTAAGTATTGCCACCCATGGCTTGATTTTTTTTTCCCAACTCCTTCAGCTAAAGGAACGCTGAACGAGTTCGGCCCTTTTGATTTTCTGACTCCAGCTCTCTGCAGATTTCGTTATAGTATCTTGCTTTGTCGTCCCGGACTGCCTTTTGAAATTTTCTGTTCAGCTCTTTGTTTTCTTGGTTTCTCCCTTTGGCTTTGGCTTCTTGGCATTCTAATGCAATACTCAGAGTCTCATCTGACATCCATCTTAGTAATTTCTTCTTCTTCGGCCTTTGTAATGATCTTTTGCATTCTTCATGGACGATTTTCTTGATATCCTCCCAGAGCTCATTTGGTCTGCACTCATTGGTGCTCAAGACCTCAAACCTGTTCCTGAGATGGTCTTGAAATTCGAGTGGAACAGACTTAAGGTCAAATTTTGGTTCCCGTGGACTTAATTTTATTTTCGTCAACTTCAGCTTGAACTTGCATATGAGTAGTTGGTGGTCTGTCGCACAATCAGCACCCGGCCTGGTTTTCACTGCTGATACTGAACTTCTCCACCGAGTCTTTCCACAAATGTAATCTATTTGATTCCTATGCATACCATCAGGTGAAATCCATGTGTATAGCCTGTATTTATGTTTCTTATAAAAGGTATTTGCAATGAATAAATCATTGAATGTGCAGAACTCTATCATTCTATCTCCAGCCTCATTTCTCTCACCGAGCCCGTGTTTTCCAGCTACTGATCCTTCTTCCCTGTTCCCAACCGTTGTGTTCCAGTCACCCATTATTATCAACGCATTTTGATTGCATGGTTGATCAATTTCTGACTGTAAAAATTGGTAGAAATCTTCTATTTCCTCCTCTTTGGCTCTAGTTGTTGGTGCACATATTTGAACGATAGTGGCATTCACTGGACTTCCTTGTATGCGTATAGATATTATCCTGTCGCTCACCACATTGTATTTCAGAATAGATCCAGAAATTACTTTTTAAATTATAAAACCAACCCCATTTTTTCCTCACCATTTCATCCCTGGCATAGTAAATCATATGATCATCTGATTCAAAATGTCCCATGCCAAGCCATCTCATTTTGCCAATACCTAGTATGTCAATATTTATGTGTTCCATTTCTTTCTTAACAATGTCCAATTTTCCTACATTTATGTTTCTCACATTCCACGTTCCTATCACTAGTGTCTCCTTACAGCTATTCCTCTTTCTCTGTGTTTCCATTTCTAAGATCTCCGTTTCAATTGCCATGTCTGTTAGTCCAAATGATAATCTAAGTGTGCTCTATTTTACACAGGGTTTTCGAAGGCCTGTCATTTCAGAAGTGGATGGCCAATCCTTCCTCCTAGTCTGTCTTAATCTTTAAATATATATAACAGTACCTGACAGACAAGCATTCCACAGAAAACAGCAGATAAAAGATATTTGCCCAGTTATAAAAATGACCAATAGATTCAGTGTTGCTGCCCACCCCCACTATATGTTGTTGTTGTTGGTTTGTTTTTGTTTTTTGGTGTTGTTTGGTGTTTTTTTTTATTCACCCTTTCCTTACTCCACCACCATCCCTTCTTACTTTTGCTTACAGCATTCAACGCCTGTCTCCCATTGACCAGCCCCTGATGTGATGGCCTAAGTCTCAAGCCATCAGGATTTCTGTGATTCTGAACATATCATGCTGCTCTCAGTCTCTTATGATGCAGCCAATATGACTTCAATTTAAAGTTGTTAAGTACAACTGTAATGTGCAACTTCTTTTCCTGGAAGGTTCTGAGAAAAAGTCCTTGTTCTTAAACTTCCACTCCAGGATTGCCTTCTCATGAGTTAATACCGCTTGTCTTTGATTTGAAGCCAGGTTCTGATGCAAAATTTCTTGGCCTGAGGGCCGCAGTCGCGA
>NW_006400099.1:1290493-1296282 GCF_000299155.1 Elephantulus edwardii | reverse complement strand
CCCCCCCGGTTACCTGGGTTAGATTGTGCAGATTAGAAAAGCTCCGCCTCTCTCTCCTTGCCAAATCCAAAAATCTCTTTCTCTGGCAATGGTGTCGAGGTACGGACTGGCTAGTGCGCCCCCCCCCCATTACCTGAGTTAGATTGTGCAGATCAGACAAGCTCCACTTCTCTCTCCTTCCCGAATCCCAGGGTCAAACATCATGAAAAAACAAATCAAGCTCTCTCTTGAAAAAGCAGACCAGATCGAGCACCCAACAAATACCTCAGAGACAGGAAGGCAGAAGAAATATGCTAATGTGGAATTCTAAGAACTGGTACTGAAAAAGTTACACATGTTGAAAGAAAGAGTTGAAGCCACAAGTAAAGAGCATTAAGAAAGGGAAAATTTATCACAAGACAGAGAGGATAAAGCAAACACAGTACTAGAAAAAAAAACCAACAGAAAAGCATGGAAACACAATATAAAAATTAGAATGGCAGAAATTTGCAACGTGATGAGGCAAAAGAAAGAAGAGATGAAGCATAGAATCACAGAGTTAGAATACTTAGGTTTTTTTAAAAAAAAAAGTCTTGGCCCATATTCTACCAAACATTCAAAGCTGAACTAGCACCGATGTTATTTAAATTATTTTAAAACGTAGAAAAATAAGGAACACTCCCAGAGTCATTGATGCAATCTAATACCAAAACCAGGCAAAGACATCTCCAATAAAGAAAACCACTAACCAATATCGTTCATCAACATAGATGCAAAAGTCCTTAACAAAATTCTGGCCAATCACACCCAAAAGCATATAAAAACAACAACAACAAAAATCATCACGACCCAGTGGGATTCATTCCAGGAATGCAGAGATGGTTCAACATAAGAAAATAAATTAACTGGCGGGCTCTGGTGGCCTAGTGGCAAGAAACTGCGCTACAGTCACAGAGGTGTGCTGTTCGAATCCACCAGATGCTTTGCTAAAGAAGGAGGGACAATTTCCTCCTGTACCAGTCAGATCCGATTTGACGGTACACATACAAAAAAACCCAAAAAACCCCACCCACAATTCTTTGGGCTCGTGTGGCGGAGGTGGGTGAAAAAATAAAAAAGAAAAAGAAAATAAATTAACATAATTCATCACATTAACAAAGGAAAGAACAAGAACCACGTGATCCTGTCAATTGATACAGAAAAGGCCTCTGGGAGAAGAAATAATCCAACAGCTTTCCTGATTAAGATGCTCAACAAATTAAGAATAAAAGGGAATCTCCTTAACGTAGTGAAAAGTGTATATATGAAATATCATTTTCAATGGAGAGAGACAGGGACCATGAAGACTGCCCCCCATCACCATACCTATTCAATATTGTATGGGAAATATTTGCTAGGGCAACAAGACAAGAGAAGGAAATCCAAAGAAGGCAGTCAAATTGGTAAAGAGATGGTGAAATTGTCACTATATGGAGACGACATGATAGTATACATAGAAAATCTCAAAAGCTCAACCAAAAAAGCTGTTAGACTGAGTAAGCCAACCACTATACAAAAGTCAATGGGATTTCTCTATAGCAAAAAAGAAAACACCCAAAAGGAAATTGAAAAAACAAGAACATACAATAGCCAAATACTTAACCAGAGAAACAAAAGGCATTTATAAAGAAAACTACAAAATACTACTATAAAAAACAGTAAGAGATCTAATAATATATAAAACGATTTCCTGTTCAAGAATAGAAGACTCAACACAGTAAAAATGACAATCCTCCTACCAAAACCAATCTACAAGTTCATTGCAGTCCCAATACTGATACCAAATTCATTGTTCAAGACGCTAGAAAAGGCAATTTCCATTTCATTTTGAAAGGAAAAAAATAAGCAAAACTCTTCTAAAAAAAAAACCCAGCCACAGACACATACCAAAAAAACCCCAAAATAAAACAACGAAGTTGTAAGAATCTTACTGCCTGATCAAAAAACCTATGTATGACACAGCTCAAGTAATCAAAAAAGCATAGTAATGTTATGTAGTTTTCTTTATAAAGATCTTTTGTGTATCTAGTTAATTGTATTCTCAAGTATGTCACTTTGTGGTTGACCGTTGTAAATGGTGGGGCCTTTTTAGTTTCCTTCTCTGTTTTCTTTGTTATTGTAGATGAATCTCACTGATTTTTGTATATTGTTTTTGAGTCCTGCAACTCTATTAATTTTATTTTACACCTTCTGGTGAATTCGAACTGTCAGAGAGGTGTACCCTTTTGGTTATCAGGACAACTCACTTCTCTCTCTCTCTCTTATCCTTTAAGTTTTTTGTTTTGGATTGTGGTGTTTGGTGGTTTGTTTTTTTTTTTTTCTTTTATACTGGTTTATTAGAAAGCCTTCTTTTCCTATTTCGTTGAGTATTTTGGTCAGGAAAGGGTGCTGAATTTTGTCAAAAGCCTTTTTTGCCTCAATTGATAGGATCATGTGCTTTTGCTTTACTAATGTGATTAATTATGTTGATTGCTTTTCTTGTGTTGAACCATATACACCTTTATGGATATCACTTAAAATATTATTTTCTTAATTTACTATTGGATTCTATTGGACAGGATTTTGTTAAGGATTTTTTCTTAAGGATATGTTCATGAGAGATACTTCTGAATAGTTTTCTTTTTTGAAGAAATGTTTGCATGGTTTTGGTGTTAGGGTTATGCTTGCTTCATTGAATAACTCCGAGTATGTTACTGCTTTTTCTAGTTCTTTTAAAATAATTTAAGTAGAATTGGTGATAATTCTTCTCTGAATGATTGATAGAATGAAGGACCTTTTTTTTTTAACTGGGAATCTTTTTATGACCTACTCTAGTCTGTTCATGTGTTTTACATTTGTCTATGTCAATCTGGAGAGAGCATGAATTTCAAGGAATTAGTTCATTTCCTCTGTTGTAGTTGTTAAGTACCATCAAGTCACATGCGACTCATAGCGGCCCTATGTACAACAGTCCTAAAACCTGCTCTATCCTGTGCCAATCTCACTGTCTCTGACACATCTACACCCATTACCCAAGTCACTGAATAAATCCATCTCATTGAGGGTCTTCCTATATTGCACTGTACCTCCACCTTCCCAAGCATGGGTCCTTCTTTGCAACATATCCAAAGCATGTCAGATCAAGCTTCAGAATCCTTGCCTCCAAGGAGCAGCCTGGTTTCACCCTCTCCAGGACGAACATGTTTGTTCTCTTAGCAGCCCATGGCATATTCAATACTCTTCTCCAACACCCAAGCTCAAAGGCATCAATTCTCATTATATCATCTATATCGTCTGTACTCATTGTCCAGCTCTTTTGCAAGTGATTGCAAAGACCATGGCCTATATCAGGTGCACCTTAGTCTTCAGACTGATATCATTGCTCTTTAGTACTTTGGAGAGGTCTCAACTTTCCCAGTGAAATTTATCATTTAATTTTCCGACTGCTGGTGCTAAGAGTGCTAATTGTAGAGCCGGGCAAACTAAAGCTCTTAACAATCTCAATCTCTTCACCATCTATCACGATGATGCCAATCGACCTAGTGGTGATAATCTCTGTTTTCTTAATGTTGAGCTTCAATCCATATTGAAGGCTGCAGTCCTTGACCTTCTGCAGCAAGTACTTCAGGTCTTCCTCAGTTTCAGCAAACAGTTATGTCAGCTGCATATTGCATATTTTTAATGAGTCTCTAATCCTGCTACCACATTTCTCCTCATACAACCAAGCCTGCCGGATAATCTGTTCTGCATATAGATTGAAAAGGTATGGAGACAGCACACATTTCTGGCATACACTCTTCCCAATTTTTAACTATGCAGTGTTTCCTTGTTCTGTTCTGACGACTGCCTCCTGGTCCAGGGTTTTACATAAATACAATCAAGTGTTCTGAGATTCCCATTCTTCTCAGAGTCAGCTACAATTTGTTATGATCCACACAGTCAAATGCCTTTGCACAGTCAATGAAACACACAGGTAGACATTCCTCTGGTATTCCTTGCTTTCAGCCAAAATCCATCTAACATTAGCTGTAATATCCTTAGTACTATGGCCTCTTCTAAACGCAGACCAGACTTCAGATAGTTCTCTGTTGATGTGCTGTTTGAGTCGTTTTAGGATAATGTTCAGCAAAATCTTGCTTGCAAGTGATATTAATATTATTGTTCAATAATTTCCACACTCTGTTAGGTCACCTTTCCTTGGAATGGGAACAAATATAGATCTTTTTCAGCTTTTCAAAATATTCATATATTATTGAATTATTTTCATCTGGTTCTGTTGTGATGACAACTCTTTCATTTCTTATTCAAGTTATTTTTGTATTCTCTTTCTTTTCTTTTAAGTTTACCAATGGGTTTATCAATTTTATTGAGGCTTTTGAAGAACCACCTCCTGATCTTGTTGATGATTTCAATTGTTTTTCTGTTTCCTATCTTTTTTATTTCAGTTCTTATCCATATAATTTCCTTTTTTCTAGAGACTGAAGAGTTAGATAGTTTTTCTTTTTCTATTTGATGGAGGTGTTGAATTGGGTCATTGGATTCACTTCTTTCTTTTTTATGTTTTCCCGTTGCTATGACCTATAGTCTCTGAGAACTGCCTTAGCTGTATCCCAGAAATTTTGGTATGTTTTATTTTCATTATCATTTGTTTCCAGAAACTTTTAATTTTTTTATTTCTTCTATAATGAAATGTGCAAGGAGCTGGAGTCAGAAAATCAAAAGATCTGAAGATGCTCAGCATTTTTTTTAAGCGGAAAGAACTGAAGAAAAAAAATTCAAGCTGCAAGTTGCAATGCTTAAGGATGCTATGGGCAGAATAACGAATGATTCAGGAAGTATTAAAAGAAGATGGAAGGAGTATACAGAGCCAAAGAGAATTGGCTGACACAAAAGAATTTCAATAATCAACATATGATCAAGAGTCAGTGGTGATGATGGAGAACGTTCAGGCTATTCTGAAGGACCTAACAAAAAATAAAACCCCAGGAATTACTGGAATACCAATTTATCTATTTAAAGAAACAGATGCTACCCTGGATGTGCTCACCAAGTTGTGCCAAAAAATCTGGATGAAAACTACTTGGCCAACTGACCAAGGTTTTTTTTCCCAAAAAAGTTGACCCAGTAGAATATGAAAATCATGACACAGTATAACCAATTTCACATACTGGCAAAAATTTACTGAAGATCATCCAGATATGACTGGAACAGTCATTGACAGAGAATGACCAGAAATACAAGGTGGATCAGAAGAGATTGTGTCGCTAGAGAAATTATTGCCAATGTCAGATACATCTTGGCAGAAAGCAAAGAGTACCAGAGCAATGTATTTCTGTGTTTCATTGAGTATGCAAAGGCACTTGTCTGTGTGAATCACAACAAATTGTGGCTAATCTTGAGGAAAATGGGAATTCCAGAACACTTAACAGTTCTTATGTAAAACCTATACTTGGATCAGGAAGCAGTCCTCAGAACAGAGCAAGAAAACACTGCATGGTTCAAAACCAGGAAAGGAGTGCATCGGGGAGGCATCTTTTCTCTATACCTTTTCAATCTATATACAAAACAGATCATTTGGGAATCAGGGCTTTATCAGGAGGAACGTGGCATCAGGATTGGAGGACGACTCATCTACCACCTACATATGGCAGATAAAAACACCTTGCTTAAGAGGAGGTAAAATTATCTTTCTATACAGATGATATGATAGTATACCTAGAAAACCCTAAAGACTCAGCAAGAAAACTATTGGACATAGTTGACCAATTCAGCAAAGTAGCAGGATACAAGAT
>NW_006400099.1:1287370-1288953 GCF_000299155.1 Elephantulus edwardii | reverse complement strand
GGGGGTAAGACTGAGAAAAACTGGATAAATTGTGTATACTGCACTGAAACAGTTGAGGGACTGAATAATTTAAAAGAGATGTATGATAGGATGTTTTGGTTATCACAAGAGTCCACAATTAAGGTTGCATAGTGGAATGTACTTGGGGCAGTGGGAGGGGTGCGGGGAGATTGTGTACCAGGGAGGGAGTCTTTCTTTTACTTTTGAAAGAGAGGAGCGAACTGGGGGGCGCGGGGAGAGGGCTGGGCGGGGAGAGAAGTGCAGCAATGAATGAATGGAAATCCAAATTATCTGTAAATGTTCATGAAAATTATTTTTAAAAAAACACAAAACAACTTGCTTGCTAAAATGGAAGAAGACCTGAAGTGCTTGCTGCAGAAGGTCAAGTACTGTAGTCTTAAATATGGTTTGAAGCTTAACATCAAGAAGACAAAAATTCTCACCACTGGGTCAATTGACAGAACCATGATAGATGAAGAAGAGATTGAGGTTGTTAACAACTACAGCTTGCTCGGCTACACAATCAATACTCTTGGCACAAGCAGTCAGTAAATCAAAAGACAAATCTGCTGTCAGGGAGTGCTGAAAGGCCACTATGCCAGTCTAGAGATTAAGGTGTGCCTAACCCAGGCCACGGTCTTCACAATTACTTGCTATGCATCAGAGAGCTGAACAATGACTAAGAATGGCAGATGGATTGATGCCTTCGAATTGTAGTCCTGGAGAAGAGTCTTCAACATACCATGGACTGCCAAGAAAACAAATAGGTCTGTCCTAGAGAGGGTGAAACCAAGTCTCTTCTTGGAGGCTAGGATTTTTTCATTTAACTTTTTTTTCATTTAATTTTTTTTATTATTTACACATAGGTTTACAGAATATGTTAGTTTTCCTTCAATCATTCACATGTTTTGTTTTATAACATTTAGTACAATATCCATAAGACAATCACATTTTTCCTATTTTCTCTCTCTAATTCTAATTTCCATTAATCCTCCTATCCTACTAGTTCTTGCCTTCAAGACTTTATCTTGGGTACATGCTCTCTGTCAATCTCCTTACGGGTGGTGGACTTGCTAGTTATTCTAAGGAGTGTGTATCCCTGGTGTTTCCTATAGACACAATCTTGCTGAAAGCCCAGGCCACATCTATGGCCTGTGTTCAAGTCAGCCCTCTTTTTTATTTTTTTGGGGGGTGTGTTGCTTTCAGGTTTACTGGAGGAGAGGGTGGCAGAAAGTAGCCTAGATAAAATTCTCTGGATACCCTAGGCATTTTTTTTTGGTCGCTATGAGTCGCAAACAATTTGATGGCACATAACAGCAACAACAACAAGAACAACAACCCTGGAGTCAGATGGGATAATCTGGGGACTGGGGAGCGCACCCTGAGTGCCATGATGGCTCGCCCCTAGCCGAGGGCTGAGGTCAGCCCGCCCCAGGCAGAGGGCCGTGATGGCTTGCCCCGAGCCAAGGGCCGAGGACAACCCTCCCCGGGCAGGGCAACACTCCCCATGGGCTGGCTGGTACACTCCCCCTGTAATTGTCCCCACCCCAATCTGGTTCCCTCTCCTGACTGAGGACTGTGTT
>NW_006400099.1:1275227-1287270 GCF_000299155.1 Elephantulus edwardii | reverse complement strand
TTTGTTTGTTTGTTTGTTTGTTTTTCCTACCCAGGGGTCAGATGGGATAGTCTGGGAACTGGGGAGCTCACCCTGAGTGCCATGATGGCTCGCCCCAAGCTGAGGGCTGCGGACAGCCTGCCCTGGGCAGAGGACCGTGATGGCTTGCCCCAATCCGAGGACCGAGGACAGCCCGCCCCGAGTAGGGCAACACCCCCTATGGGCCGGCTGGTACACTCCCCCTGTAATTGCCCCCACCCCAATCTGGTCCCCTCTTCTGACTGAGGACTGTGTTGTCAGGGACAGCATCTCTAATTCCAGTACCATCACTTTTACCCCCCCCCCATAAGTGGTCATTCTATAATTTGAAGTAGGTGTCTTTGCCCTCCCCCTTTATAAATGGCTAAGGGAACCTGAGAATTGTGAACAGGCTTTCCCCAGGTCTAAACAGCTTTTGGCAGAAGCATTCAACAGATCAAAATATGTGGTGCATTTAGGATATCGGTCCTCTTGTACATGCTGCCACTGTTAAGTGTCATCAAGTAGACAACTCACAGTGACTTTCAACAATCAATTGTATAGGTGGTCACCTTCTCTGGCTTTCCAAGGAAACCCAAACCTGCAGGCAGCCCAGCACTCCCTTCACTGTCCTCGCAGATCTCCCACCAAAGTCCATTTTAAAAGATGGCGTTTCCCCACATAACTCTGGAAGTTGTAGTCTGTACCTCTGGGAGCTGTAGTCTCTGGGAGTTGTAGTCTGTATGATTTGAAGGTAGAGGGGGGGTTGGGGTGGCTGGGTCACAAGTCCTGGCCCGGCACTCCCTCTACTGTCCTCGCAGATCCCCCACCAAAGTCCATTTTTTCAGTTAAATTTTTTATAATGTAGTATTCAATAGATTTTTAGTCTATGGAAATGTCATTAATACCCAGTGATTGCATGGGTTTGCTGCTTCTTGTAGAAGTTTTGTAGGTAAAGCTGAACAGCAATGTTGCATTCGTCATATATAATAAATTGTTACATAATATCATCTTGTTGGGAAAGAGAACTAGTGAAGTTTCTTTGAGGTTATATTTCACTTGTAGCTATCCTGCTTTCAGGCTTTCATCTGAGCAATTATTTTGCTAATAACCAATATCTGACCTTTTCTGCCTTGGAAACTGTTAGATAACCTCGGAATATATCATTTTGTGTTAAGAGTTATGTTTCTCTGTAAGCTCACCTGCTGGTTAACCCACCTTCACGTCATCTCTCAAAACTATTGCTAGTTGGATTTTCATAGTTTCTTACTTATTATCCTCAGTCTTCTAGGTCATAATGATTTATGCTGAGTGTTGTTTCTCTTCTTGTTCCTGCTGTCATCTTCTGCCTTAATGGGTCTTCCTATCAGCTGTCTGCTCACAGTTTCTTCACACAGAAGAAACACAATAATAAACAAACGAATTATTTTAATAAAAGTTCTGACTCAAATTCCTACTGTCTGCATCATGCAGTGTTGGTCTCTGCATGCTGCATTGGTCTCTCTGATGGCCTGTTTCTGTGCAGCTTGCTGCTCCTCCAGCTTCTTTTGCTGTTTCATCCACCACCGCCATCTTGGTTGTCTAATTTCTTAAATGGAGGCTAGGATTTTGAAGCTGTCTCACATACTTTGGGCACATGGGCAGGAGAGACCGGTTCTTGGAGAAGGACAACATGTTTGGAAGTGTAGAGGGACAGCACAGGAGAGGAAGACCCTGGATGAGATGGATTGATACAGTGACTGTGGCAATAAGGACTGGTACATCGTAATCAGTGAGACTAGCTCAGGACAGGGCAGGATTCAGAGCTATTGTACATAGGGTCCCTATGCATCACAGGTGACTTGATGGCGCATAACAACAACATCAAGTGTGAAGCAGTTGGGCTTTGAAAGGTGGGTTCTTCTCGTTTTCGTTGAAGGTTGTTAATGGACTGTTTATTTGCTTTTATTTTGTTCACAGCCTTGTGTGAGCGGGTTAGATTTGCTGGATCTGGCTAACAATGAGCTGTTGACTGAAAACCTCTTGTTTAGAGCCAATCAGGACCTGGTGGGTGGGCCTGTGTATTTAAAAGTTGGTTGGGCCCTCAGGCCTGGTGTTAATTGTGTTCAGAATGAACATTCTTCTAAGTGGTACAGCACTGGTCTGCCAATTTGCTATACTGAGGTAACTTGGAATTGTTCTGATGCTGAACACTGTGCCACTAGTGTGTCAAATACCATAATGGTTACCCATGATGGACAGTGTTTGGTGGAGCTCCAAGATCAAGAAAGGCAAGAGCCAAGCTCTTGATCAAGCAGGAGTGGCATCCACTTCTTAAACAACATACCTCTGGAAACTCTATAAACTTAAAGAAATATCGATAGTTATAGAATAAATTTCTGATTTTTTGTTCGTAGGGTAGCTATGAGATGTGTTCAACTTGACAGCACATAACAGCCACATCACCAATCATATTCTAGCAGGGTGTTATTTAGCTTCCATATGGGTGGTTTTATAAGCTTTACCTTCTTGTGGTTAATATCTAATTTTATGACATAGTGGTCTGAGAAGATATTTTGTATTATTTCAGTATATGAATTTGTTGAGGCTTTCTTTGTACACTAATATGTGATCAATTCTGGAGAAGGTAGCTTGTGCTCTTGAGAAGAAAGTAAATTGACTTTTAGTTGAGTGCAACACCCTGAATACATCCACAAAGTCAAGTTGGATGATTGTATAGTTTAGATCTTCTGCATCTTTGCTATGGTTTCTATTGAGTTGACCTATACTTTGGTGAGAATAGTGTAGCACTGGTGGCCTAATGGCAAGAAGTTGTGCTGCAGCCCCGAAGGTATGTGGTTTGAATGTACCAGCTGCTCTGTGAGAAGATAAGTAATCTCCTTCTGTGCAATTAACTGCCTCTGAAAACCCTCTCAAGGGTCCAGACTCAAAGGCATACAGCAATAACAACTACTATTATGGTGCCATTTCTTTCTTCAAGTCAGTTAACCATTGTTTAATGTATTTTGAATGTTTACTATTTTGTGTTTAAATGTTGGTTAAGGATCTGTCTTTTGTGTCTTTTATTATTATACAATGTTCTTATCCTTTCAATGTTCTTTTCTTTTATCTTCATCCTGAAGTCTATTTTATTAGAGAATAGTATTGCCATTCCTGGTTCTTTATGAATGTCATTTGCTTGGGACATTTTTTTCATCTTTTGATTTTAGTCTTTTTCCTCATTTCTTAGACATTTTTCTTGTAATGAAGATGTTGATACTAAATAGAGAAAAATGACAATCCTACCAAATACAATCAATAGCAATAGAGATACCAAACTCATTTTTCAAAGAGGAAAAAAAATGCAATTGACAAGTTGATTTGGAAAGGAAAGAACCAAAATAAGCAAAGAACTTCTGAAAAACAAAAATGAAGTATGAGGCATAGTACTTCCTGATCTCAAAACCTACTACACAGCTATAATAGCCAAAACAGCATGGTGTCATTACAGTGACAGACATATAGGCCAATGTAATAGAATTGAGAACACAAAAATTAACCTACCTACGATTAACTGGTATTCTACAAGGAAACAAAACCTATTAAATGAGAAAGGAATAAGGATGAATAAGGAAGAAGTTGCAGACAGAGGATACAAAACCCATGTCAATGAAACACAAGTAGATATCCCTATGGTTCTTTTTGCTTTCTGCCAAGATCCATCTGACATTAGCGATAATGTCTCTAGTGTCATGATACAGGTAGTCTTCAATATGGCGACCACGGCCTGGATTAAGCACACCTTAGTCTCCAGACTGATATTGTTACTTGCCGCGGGCTGCTCCAGTCGGGAGGGGCTTATAAGCCTGAGGTCTAGGGTCTCGAAGAGGGAACATGAAGGTGGGTAGAAGTTCAGCGAAGGGACGATGAAAGAACACAAGACAAACAGTCAAGTGATCTTGATGATTTTCATTCTGAGTCACTCTAATTCCCCTTCTTCTTTCTTCCCTTGCTTATTGCATTTAACATGATACATTTATATTCCATTTTTACAATCAGAGGCTTAATCAACAGCCAGAAAAACAACAAGAGTAAGAATAAAGTTTACATTATTTTCTTGCACACAGCTATTTTTTTTTATGGTCATGGTTCCTTGGTAATTGGAGAGCCTGGTAGACAATGGCTTTTCACTTAAACATTTTCTTTTTAGACCTGTTTTTAAACCTGTTCTTCAACTTGTTTGGTGGCAAAGTTACAAAGTAAAAAAGTTTCATTTTAAATTTAAGCTGATACATTTTACGTTTTTAGCTAAATTTACAATATTATTTATTTCCATTCAAAAGACAACACTTTTACACTTTCCATTATTCCAGGGGTGATCACTATCTCAATAAGAGGGTTTTGGTTTATAAAAAAGATGTTTTGGGTCATAATATCGCCTAAATTCATCATTCCAATATCATGTTTCATGATTTATTTTACCACTTATACCTTTCATAACATCTTCCCTCTGGTCACTTTCAAACCTTTTGAAAAACATATCCCAAAAACCATCAGGGTGTTTTGCATTAAATTCATCATATTTTCCAGTATATGGAAGAGGTTTATCTGTAGGTTCTGGAATTCTGTAAGGGCCTCTCCCATTAGGGGGCTGCCACAAACAACCATTACCTAACAGATAAATAATTCTTCCACCTGGTATTCTCACGGTGGGGGGCAAGGGTTTTTCCTTTGAAGGAGTTCTTATAAGCCCTAGAAATCTAGGAGTCTCTGGAGAGGTCATCTATAGGATTTCCACCATTAATTCTTTTTGTTATAATGCATCCATGAATTCCCTTAAAATCATATTGTTCTTGAGAAGTTTTAACAATGCTAAAAGAACCGGAGGTAATGTTTGCGTATCAAAGTCGTCACCTCCATTTAGTTCTTTCTGGGAACATCTAACAAACTTTTAGTAGGAACACTTTGTGTAAAGAACACAGCCCTTTTTTCCCTGTCCCACATAGAAAACACAAAGAGACAATAGAAGAGAAATTACAGAAAGGCCAAGAACAATCATGGAGAAAGCACACGTTCCAAGAGGCTGACTTCCTTGAAGTTTTCGCCTCAATTGGGTGATTTTGTCACGCAGACTCCCTTGGAGTTGGTGTGGCAGTTACTCTTTATCACTCTGGAGAGGTCCCTAACAGCAGATTTTCCTAATGTAAATCTTTTCATTTTCTGACTGCTGGTGCCAAGAGTGTTTGTTGATTGTGAACCCAAACAAGCTGAAATTGCTAACAACTTCGATCTTTTCTCCATCTATCATGGTGTTGCCAACTGGACCAGTGATAAGAATCTTTATTTTTTTGATGTTGAGTTTCCATCTATTTTGAAGACTACAGACTTTGACCTTCTGCAGCAAACACTTCAGGTCCTCCTTCATTTTGGCAAGCAAGGTTGTATGATCTGCATAATGCAGGTTGTGGATGAGTCTTCCTTCAATTCTGATGCCACATTCCTTTTCATAAAGTTCAGCCTCTCAAATGATCTGTTCTGCGTATAGACTGAAAAGGTATGGAGACAGCATACATCTCTGACATACTTCTTTCTTGATTTTGAACCATGCAGTGTTTCTTTGCTCTGTTCTGGGGACTGCTTCCTGGTCCAAATACAGGTTTTGTGTGAGCACAATCAAGTGTTCTGAGATTCCCATTCTTCTCCAGGTTAGCCACAATTTATTGTGATCCACACAGTCAAATGCCTTTGCACAATCAATGAAACATAGATATACATTCTTCTGGTAAGCTCTGTTAATGGCCAAAATCCATATGACATTGACATTGAGGTTTTTAGTGCTACAACTTCTTCTGATCCCAGCTTTCTGGACGTTCTCTGTTGATGCACTGTTCTAATAGTTTTTGGATAATCTTCAGCAGGATTTTCCTTGAGTGTGATTAGTGATGTTGTTATTATGTACCATTGAGTCACTTGTAACTTATGTGACCTTATGTACAATAGCTCTCAACTCTGTCTTATCTTGAGCCAATTTCATTGTCTCTGAAACTCCTACTCCTATTACCCCAATTACAGGGTCAATTTATCAGATCCAGGATCTTCCTCTTTGCAGTGGTCCTACAGCCTTCCAAGCAAAATATCCTTCTCCAACACTGTTCCCTCTTGGCAACATAAGACGGGAAGCTTAAAAATCCTTGCCTCCAAGAAGCAACTTGGTTTTAACCTCTCCAGAACAGACCTATTTGTTCTTATAGCAGTTAATGGTATGTTCAGTACTCTTCTACAGTACCACAACTCAACGGCGTGTATTATTCTTCTATCATCTTTAGTTATTGTCTAGCTATCTGATGCATAGCACATAATTGTGAAGACCACGGCTTGGATCAGGTGTACCTCAGTCTCTAGACTGACATTGTTGCTCTTCAGTACTTTGGAGAAGTCTCTGACAGCAAATTTTCCCAATGTCTTTTGATTTTCTACTGCTGATGCCAAAAATGTTGGTTATGAAACCAAGCGTGCTGAAATTGTTAACAATCTCAATCTTTTCTCTATTATCATGCTGCCAATTGGCCCAATGGTGAGAATCTTTGTCTTCTTGATGTTGAGCTTCGATTCATACTGATAATTGGATTGTCTTTCATATTTTCTACACTCTGATCAATTTTGGGGGGCAATGAGAATAAATATAGATCTCTTCTAGTCAGTTGGCCCAGTAATTTTCCTCCAGATGTCTTGGCACAACTTGGGGAGGACGTCCAGGGTAGCATCTATTCATTGAAATAAGTTAATTGGTATTCCATCAATTGCTGGGGCCTTATTTCTTACCAATTCCTTTAGAACAGCTTGAACTTCCTCCTTTATCATCCTTGCCTGTTTATCATATGTTGGTTCATGAAATTCTTGGGGTATTAGGCAATTATTTTTGGTACAATGACTCTGTGTACGCCTTCCATCTTCTTTTGAGGATTTTCATTTCTGCCCATAGCATCCTTAAGTATTGCAACTCGAAGCTTGACTTTATTCTTCAATTCCTTCAGCTTACGAAATGCCGAGTGAGTTCGCACCTTTTGATTTTCTGGCTCCAGGTCTTTGTGAATTTCATTATAATTATTTGTTTTGTCTTCCTGAGCTACTCCACGAAATCTTCTGTTAAACTCATTAACTTCCTGATTTCTTCCCTTTGCTCTAGTACAATATTCATAGTCTCTGCTGACATCTACCTTGGTTTCTTCTTCCTCCTCTTGGTAATGATCTTTTGCATTCTTTATGAATAATGTTCATTATTTCCTACCACAGTTCATCTGGTCTTCACTTGTTAGTGTTCAAGGCTTCAAACCTCTTGATATGGTTTTTAAATTTAGGTGGGATAGAATCAAAGTAAAATTTTTATTCTTGCCAGTTTGCTTTTTTTTTTTAAGCTTCCTTTTGAACTTGCATTTAAGTAGTTAATTGTCTCTTCCACTATCAGCACGTGGTCTAGTTTTTACATCTGACATTGATCTCCAATGATTCTTTTCACATATGTAATAATCTGATTTCTCTGCCAACCATCAGGTGAGGCATATAAGGATAAGGATAAAAGAATAAAAAGTCATCATTTGTGCTTCTTCTAAAAGATACCATTCTATATCCACCCTCATTTCTGTCACCAAGTCCAGGTTTTCTGAATACTGATCCTTCTTCCTAGTTCCGAACTTTTGCATTCGAGTCACTCCTGTTAGTAATACATCTCGTTTCCATGTCAGATTGGTTTCTTCCTACAAAAGTTGTAGAAATCATCTATTTCCCCCTTTTTGGCTCTGGTTGTTGGTGCATATGTTTGAATTATAGTGGTCTTAACAGGTCTTCCTTGTATGCATATTGATATTATTCTGTCATTCACAACATTGTACTTAAAGATGGATCTAGAAATGGTCTTTTAACTATGAATGGGGGTTTGTTTTGCCTCACCTTTACATCTCCACAATAGCAGATTGTACAACTGATTCAGAGTGGCCCAATGCTAATCCATCCCAGCTCGCCAACACCTAGTGTGTCAATAATTCTGCATTCCATTTCTTCCTTAACAATGTCCAATTTCCCTATATTCATACTTCTCACATTCTGTGTTCCAATCATTGGTGTCTCCTTACAATTGTTCCTCCTTCTTTGTGCTTCCCAATCTGAGCGCTTAGCCTCAGGTGCCATATTTGCTTGTTTAATGTAAATGTGCTCTATTGTACATAGACTTCCCCCCCTTTTAAAAAATTTATTATTAATTTCAATGAAAATTTACAGAGACATTGGATTTCCATTCATTCATTGTTGCACTTTTCTTCCCTCCCAACCCTCCCCCCAAATACACTACGCTCTTGGAAAAGTAAAAGTCTTTCATTGTTTTACAATCCCTCCTCCCAGTTCCACTCCACTATGCAGCCTCTGCTCTGGACTAATGTCATGACAAAAATACCTAATCACATATCCCTTTTAAACACTTTTCTCCCTCATCTCTTTCAATGCAATATTCATTATTGAACCCATCTTTCTCAGTCTCTCCCCAACCCCGATGTCAGTCCTGTTTTACAATAGTGGCACCATGCAGTATTTGTCCTTTTGTGACTGGGATATTCACTCAGCATAATGTCCTCCAGGGTTACCCGTTTTGAATAATATTGCATGAGTTCCTTGTTTTTCAATGCAGCTTAGTATTCCATTGTGTGAATATACCACAGCTTCTCTATACATTCATGTGTTGATGGACACTTAGGTTGTTTCCAACTCCTTGCTATTGTGAACAAAGCCACGATAAACAAAGGTGTGCATATATCTACTTGGATGTCAGTTATGGTCTCTTTGGGGTATATTCCCAGTAGTGTAATTGCTGGGTCAAATGGTATTTCTATTTGAAACTTTTTGAGAAAGCACCACACCGCTTTCCACAGTGGTTGCACCATTTTACACTCTCACCAACAGTCAATAAGTGTTCCAGTTTCTCCACAACATCTCCAGCATTTGTTGCTAGCTGTTCTGTTAAATTTTGTATTCTGACTGAGGTGAGATGATATCTCATAGTTGTTTTGTGTACATAGACTTTTTAAAGCTATTTCAGTAGTGAGTGGTCAATCCTTTTCCTTAATCTGTCTTAGTCTGAATGGTCAGCTTTAGAGCAATATCTGGCAGACAGGCATTTTACCCCAAAGAGGGGAAGAAAGACACTTTCCTATTATAAAAGTAACTAATAGATTTGGCATTGGTCCTCTCCCTTTGGTGTATGTGTCTTGGTCCTGTCCCCACACACTGCTCCGCCAGTATCCTCTTCTGCCCCCCACCTAGCCTTGCCAGAACCTCCTCTCTCTTTTCCCCTGCCAACCCTTGATATAATGACTTAGGCCCCAAGTCACTTCTGTGATGCCTCACACTGCTGCTGCTGGTCTCTCATGCTGTGCATTCATAAAGGAAATAAAAGTCTCGTTAAACAGTATTTTTATTTTTTACTAGTTAATTTACAAAATTAAAATACATTGTTTTTAAGAACAAATTCTTTCAATTTCTCTCACCCTGTTCCCATCAGATTTTACAACTCCATGATTAATCCCCTCTTCCCCTGCACATCCACATCCTTGTGCTTCCACCCTCTCCCACCCCTCTTGGATGCTTATATTCATTCTACAATAATGGTTTTATAAAATATTTATACTTGTGGAACTGAGACAGTTCACTCAGCATAATGCTCTCCAGTCCATCCCAAGTTAGCTAATAATTTGCCAAATCATTGCTCCTGCATGCTGCATAGTATTCCATTGGGTGAATGTACCATAATTTCTCAATCCATTCGCTTGTAGTTGGACATTTGGGCTGTTTCCATGTTCTTGCAATGGTGAATAATGCTGCTATGAAAATTGATGTACAAATATCCATTTGTGCCTCAGTTCTCATTTTCTCAGAATATATTCCAAGTAGCGGAATAGCTGGATCATATAGAATTTCTATGTTCAGATTTTTGAGGAATCGCCAAACTTCCTTCCCGAATGGTTGTCCTATTTTATAATCCCACCAACAATGTATAAGAGTTCCTTTCTCACCACATTTATTACTTGCTGCCAGTTAAACTTTGCCATCGTTACTGGAGTGAGAAGGTACCTCATTGTGGTTTTGATTTACATCTCTCTTATTGTCAGTGATTTGGAACATTTCTTCATATGTGTGTTTGCCTTTGAATATTTTCCACTGTGAAAATTCCATGTCTTTTGCCCATTTTGTAATTGGGTTATCAGTCTTCTTCTGGTGGAGGCCCAGGAGTATTCTGTAAACTTTTATTATAAGACTCTTGTCTAAGATGGTATTACCAAATGTTTGTTCCCAATCTGTAGGTTTATTTTTCACTCTGTTGAAAAAAGTTTTTTTACGTACATAGAGATTTAATCTTTAGAAGGTTCTGTGCATCAATTTTATCCTCTTTAGATTGTGCATTTCTGGTTGTATTTGGCAATTTCTTTATACCTTGGACTAGTGCTTCTAAGCTTGATCCCAGTTTCCAGTTTGTCTCTTATGAACATTATGGTTTTAGGCTTTACTCCAAGATCTCTGATCCACCTTGAGTTGATTTTTGTGTATGGTGTGAGATGTGGACCCTGTTTCAGCTTTCTGCAGGTGGAAGTCCAGTTTTGCCAGCATCATTTGTTGAAGAGGTTATCACTTCCCCATTTGATAGCTTTGATTTCCTTGTCAGATATCAGTTGACCATAGACTATTTCTAGGTTCTCAATTCTGTTCCATTGGTCTATGTGCCTGTGATTGTACCAGTACCATGCTGTTTTGGTTACTACTTCTGTATTGTGGGTTTTGAGATCAGGGAGTGCTATCTATGCCTCCAACCTCATTTTTGTTTCTCAGAAGTGTTATACTTATTTGGGGTCTTTTGCCTATCCAAATAAATTTGATAGTTTCCTTTTCAATCTCCCTGAAAAATTAATTTGGTATCTGGATTGGGATTACATGGAACATGTAGATTGCTTTTGTTCGGATTGCCATTTTCACAATATTGAGTCTTTCTATCCATGAATAGGGCACATTTTTTCCATTTCTTTGGATTTTGGCAAATGTTTTTTCTGCATTACTTGCTAAGATCATATGGTTGTTGTTATTTACTTTGTTAATATTATTAATTACATTGATTGTTTTTGATATGTTGAACCATCCTTGCATATCTTTTATGAATCTCACTTGGTCATGATGAATTTTTATTTTTTTATGGGCTTTTGAATTCTATGGGCTAGGATTCTGTTAAGGATTTTTGCATCTATATTCATGAGAGATACTGGTCCGTAGTTTTCTTTCTTGGTAATATCTTTGCCTGGTTTTGGTATTAGGGTTATGCTTGCTTCATAGAATAACTCTGGATGTGTTCCTTCATTTTCTATTATTTTGAAATAATTTAAGTATAATTCATCTGTGGAGCCATCTGGTCCAGGACTTTTCTTATGGGGAAGTCTTTTTTATGACCTTTTCAGTTTCTTCTCTTGTGATGGATCTCTGCAAGTTTTCTATGTCTGTCCTTGTCAATCTGGGCAGGGAATGCATTTCAAGGAATTTGTCCATTTCCTCTAGGTTTTCAAATTTATCAGAGTATAGCTTTTCATAGTATTCTGATATTATTGATTCAATTTCCTCTGGTTCTGTTATGATGTCACCTCTGTCATTTCTTAACAAAGTTATCTGCTTCTTTTATCTTTTTTCCCCCTTTTTAAAATTTTGCCAGTGGTTTTTCAATTTTATTGACCTTTTCGAAAAACCATCTCCTTGTATTATTGATGTTTTCTACTGTTTCCTGTTTTCTATCTCATTGGTTTCCCCTCTTGTCCTTATAATCTCTTTTCTTCTAGAGGTTGTAGGATTAGATTGTTGGCTTTTTTCTATTTGCTGAAGATGTTGAGTTAGATCATTGATTCTTCTTCTTTCTTCCTTTTTCATGTGTATGCCTATTACTACGAACTACTCCCTGAGGACTGCCTTATCTGTGTCCCAGATATTTCGGTAAATTGTATTTTCATTATCATTTGTTCCAAGGAATTTTTTTTATTTCATTCTTTAT
>NW_006400099.1:1273019-1275127 GCF_000299155.1 Elephantulus edwardii | reverse complement strand
CAGTTCTGATTAATCTCCTTCGTCAGTGTGCCCTTTGCCATTCCCTATCACTCCTCCCTGAGAGAGACTTCACCCTGATTCATAAGGAAAAGGGGATGGCGTATTCTCTTAGCTACTTCCTGCTGAAAAGGGACGTTGAGGGTTTCAGGGTGAAGATCTTCTCTCACTACTCTAAAGGGCCCCTTTGGCAGTAGGAAACACATAGACTATTATGGAGATTGAAAAACAGCCCAGTGGTAGATGGCATTTGCTCCAGGACTTAAGAAGCATAAATGACATAGTTCAGCCTCTCTACATCTTGTGGTTCCTAACCTGTACACTATAATAGATAAAGTGCTAGTCTATAGGCCTTTTATTGTAAGAACCACCTTCCCTCTGTAACTTGATTTGTGGCACTACTAGAACCTCTACTCGGAATATTATTGCTTGTTAATTTTTGACCCATGTACTTTTAACTTGTTAGTTAAATTTGTGTCTTCTAGGTTGGATACATCTTCAAGGATATGAACATGTATGGCTAAGCACAATTAATAACAGTGCATCTGAATTCCAAAATCAATCTTTATTTCTTTTATAAGCCAATCACGTAGAACAGAGAGAAACATGAGTAGTTTTGTAAGATTTACTCTTGTGTGGTTAATTTCTTGTTTTGTGGCATTGTAATCGGCAAAAAAATACTTTGTATTATTTCAATGTTTTTTGATATTTTGAGGCTTGCATTGTATCCTAATATATGGTCAGTTCTGGAGAATGTGCCATATGCACTTGAGAAGAAAGTGAATTGAGTTTTAGTTGGGTGCAGTACTCTGAATATATCCACAGGTTCTAGTTGGTTGATTATATAGTTTAGATCTTCTGCATCTTTTTTTAACTTCTTTTGAGTTGACATCTCCTTTGTTGATACGGGTGTGTTGAAATCTCCTACCACTACTTTGATACTGTCTATTTCTCTCTTCAATTTGGTTAACTGTTTTTTGTTTGTTTTTTTAATGTATTTTGCAGATCTATCATTTGGTGCATAGATGTTGACCAAGGTTATGTCTTCTTGATCTACTGTGCTTTTAATCAGTATGCAATGCCCTTCCTTATCTTCGATGGTGGGTTTCATTCTGAAATCTATTTTATCAGAGATTAGTATTGCCACTCCTGCTTTTTTGAGATTTCCATTTGCTTGGTATTTTTCCCCCCAGCCTTTGTTTGAGTCTGTCTTTCTCTTCCTTTTTTAGATATGTCTCTTACTACTCTTTTTCTCTTTATCGGTGCATTTAGTCCATTCACATTAAGTGTGGTTGTTGCCAGGCCAGGTTTTACTTTTGCTATTTTGCTGTGTTTCTTTTTTTCTGTTGTTTTCGGTTAGTATAGTCCATTCATTTTCTTTTGGCTTCTCTGTATGTAGGACTTCACTTAAATTTTTTTGTAGTTTTGGTCTTGTTTTCACAAGTTCCTTAAGGTCCTTCTTTTTTGCAAAGAATCTAATTTCCCCTCCAAATTTGATAGAGAGCTTTGCTGGATATGGTATCCTGGGGGACCACTTGTTATCTTTCAATTTTCTGTATATGCCATCTTATTGCTTTCTGGCTTGCATGGTTTCTGCTGAGAAATCAGAACTTAATCTAATTGTTTCCCCTTTGTATATAACTCTTTGTTTTTCTCGTGCTTCTTTTAAAATTCGTTCCTTATCTTTTAATTTGGAGAGTTTTACTTTGATATGTCTTGGTGTGAGGTTTTTTTGGGGGGAGTGTTCTAGTCTATTTGGTGTTCTCTGTGCTTCTTGAATATGGATTTCAACATTCTTCAAAATACCTGGGAAGTTTTCTTCTAGTACTTCTTCCACAATCTTTTCAGTGATTTCCTTGTCACTCCTGTGTTCTGGAATTCCAGTCATATTTATGTTATTCCGTTTTATGTAATCCCACATAATTCTAATGTTTTCTTCATTTTCTTTTTGTTTCATCTCTGATTTTTCTTCAGGTATAGTGAGGCTCTTGTCTTCCAGCTCACTGACTCTCTGTTCCATTTCTTCAGTTCTACTTTTTTGTCCTACCAGCGTGTTGGACAATTCTGCCATTTTGATCTTAATATTCTGTAGTGCATTTCCATGCTTTTCT
>NW_006400099.1:1269705-1272743 GCF_000299155.1 Elephantulus edwardii | reverse complement strand
GCTGTTGCTTGAGTTACGGGGTTCTTGGGTGGTCAAGCTACACAGCACTTTTCCTCCAACACTTTTCCCCAAAAATAACTGTGGGAGCAGCAGTGCAGGCAGCACAGTTCAGCTTCCTTCTGCACAGTCCTGCTTCCTGCCATACAGTCCCCTAAAATGTATTTTCATTTAACAATATAGGGAGCTCTGGTGGCCTAGGGGCAAGAAGTTGTGCTGCAATCCCAAAGGCATGCATTCTAATCCATCAGCTGCTCTGCAGAAGAAGGATGAGCAATCTTCTCCTTCTCGGTTTACTGCCTCTGAAAACACGTTGGAGGGTCAGCTATTGGTCAGTTCTGACTTGATGATAAACAACAACAAACAGTATTTAAAGTTCTAGAAATTAAGAGAATATCAATTGAGATATTTCAACAGGTACGACCATGAACATTGTTATTCTTCTATGTCAAGATATTTTGAAGGATTTTTCCTGGCCAACTGCTTGGAAGAGATACATATTTATTCCCATTCCAAACTAAGGCAATCCAACATAATCCAAAAATTACTGAACAGTATAATTGATATCATATACAAGCAAAATATTGCAGAAGTTTATTTTTAAAAACTGCTGGAGCAACCCATTGATAAAAAAACTGCCAGGAATTCAAACTGAATCCAGAAGAGAACAGGTAACAAGGCCAACATCAAAAAGATCTTGATTGAAATCAAAGAATAGAATAACAATGCTTACTTTTGTTTCATTGACTATAGTAATGCAACTGACTGATAGACATTGAGAATTATGGGAATTCTAGAACATTTAATTTTGATCATATAAAACCTGCACGTAGGCCAAAAAGCAATTGTTCAAAACAGAACATGAGAATACTAAATGGTTTAAAATTAGGAAAGATGCGCATCAGAATATTGTTTATTCATACTTAGTCAATCTGTATGATGAGAAAATAATTCCGGAAACTTAATTATATCAAGAAATATGTAGCATTAGGATTGGAAAAAGTCTTATCAACAACATGCAAATGACACAACTTTTCTTGCAGAAGATAAAGATTCAAAATATTTACTTATAGAACAAAAAACTCTACAGCCTTCAGAATGAGTTATACCTCAATGAAAAGAAAAGGAAAAGCTTCACAAATGCATCAACACACAGCATCAGAATAAAAAGATAAATTATTGAAGTTTTCAAGAATTTGTTTTGCTTAGATCCATAATCAACATTCATAGAAGCAGCAGTCAAGAAATTAAGACAATGCATTCTGGAGGATGGGCTTTATGAAGAGGAATGAAGCATCAGTATTGAGGAAGACTCATCAACAACCTACGGTATGCAAATGACACAACCTTTAATGCTGAAACTGAGGAGGACCTGAAACACTTGCTGTATAATATGGATTGAAGCTCAACATTAATAAGACAAAGATTGTCACCACTGGACCAATTGGCAGCACAATTATAGAGAAGAGATGGAGATTGTTAACACTTACAGCTTTCTTAGGTCCGCAATCAACACTCTTGGCACCAGCAGTCAGAAAATCAAAAGACAAATGGCATTGGGAAAACCTGCTGTCAAGGACCTCTGTAGATCACTGAGAAGCAATGATGTCAGTCTAGAGACTAAGGTGTGCCTGATCCAGACCATTGTCTTTGCAATTACTTGCTATGCATCAGAAAGCTGGACAATGACTAAGGATAACAGAAGAATTGATGCATTTGCATTGTGGTGCTGACGAAGAGTCTTGAATATACCATGGACTGCCAAGAAAACAAAGAGGTGTGTCTTAGAGATTTTGAAACCAAGTTTCTCCTTGGAGGCTAGGATTTTGAAGTTCTGTGTCACATACTTTAGGCATGTGATCAGGAGGGACCAGTCTTTGGCGACGGGCATCATACTTGGAAGGGTGAAGATACAGTGCAGAAGAAGACCCCAGATGAGATGGATAGACACAGTAACTGAGGTAATGAAAGTAGGTGTGTCTGAGTCAGTGAAACTGCCTTAGGACAGGATAGGCTTTAGAGCTATTGTACACAGGGTCACTATTAGTCACAGGCAACTTGATGGCACATAACAACAACAATATTGCATTTGTAAAATCTATAGTCAGGAACCTAGTAAAAATGCTAAATAGGATTTGTGAAAATTGTTTATAATTGTGCATAACTTCTTCTATTGTACATAGAGTCACTATAAGTTGGACTAGAGAGCACTTTACAAGAGCAATCCTAAATATATAAGATGTTCTTTGACATTTTTATTCTGCATTCTCCTCATGCCATTAATATAAGAAAACAATTATTTCTTAACATTTAAGGGATTACTCTATTGTGTTATTAGATTGAATCATATTTCTCTCCAAAGAGTCCTGGTGGAGTACTCAGCAGCATATTGTGGTGCTAAGTGACAGGCTATGACTTTTCAGAAGTTAAATTCACCAGGACCTCTGCCAGAGAAAGATGAGTTGTTTCCTCCCTTTAAGGTTTACAGCCTGGGGAAATTTTATGAGAGATCCCTTTGAGTCAGAATGGATTTGATGGCAGTTAGTTTGAGTCTTGAATATTTGTCTTTAGAAATCCAATCTGTGGCTGCAGGTTACTAAGATTGATTGATTACTTCTGTTTACTCTCTAGCAAAGAACCAGTATTAACATATCAACTCCTAAAAACAAAAAAGAAAAATAGGTGCCTCTCTGGTGGTTTAAATCCATTTGGGGTTGCTCCTCTAGAGAGAAATGGGCAGTCTTCCCCCCCTGAAATGTGTGGACTCTGATAACTTGCCAGAGTCAGCTGTGTGTAGGTTCTGATTTAAAGCAATCAGAGGTACTGTGTTGAGTGCTTTAAGCCAATTAATTTATTATTCACAGAGTACTACCTTGATGCACTTACAGATGAGGAAATGGATTATTTCAAACAACGCTGCAGTGAAAATATGTATTTTTACATGCTCATACGTATGTTGTTGTTGTTGTTGTTGTTATGTGCCGTCGAGTCGCCTGCGACTCATAGCGACCCTATGTACAACAGCCCTAAACTCCGCTCTG
>NW_006400099.1:1267180-1269085 GCF_000299155.1 Elephantulus edwardii | reverse complement strand
TTCTACTTCACTAATTCTGTTTTCCATCTCTTCACCTCTATTTGTATGTCCCTCCATCATGTTGACAGCATCAGAAACCTTTGATTTCATATTTTGAATTATGATTTCTTGTTTTCCCAGTGCCTCTAATGCCTCGTTTGTTTTCTCTGCATTATTTTGGACTGTTTTTTTTTAAGTTCCTCCTGATTTTTGACTGTAGTGTCCTGTAATTCTTCAAGTTTGCTTTTCAATGGATGATATTCTGGATGTCCTCCCACAGGTCGTTTGGTCTTTTCAAGTCCTCAAACCTCTCCCTAAGATGGTTTTGAAATTAGTGTGGGATAGACTTAAGGTCAAATTTTGGTTCCTGTGAATTTGATTTTATTTTCTTCAACTTCAGTTGAACTTTCAAAGAGTAATTAGTGGTCTGTTCTACTATCAGCCCCTGGTTTTCACAGCTGATATTGAGCTTCTCCAGTGATTCTTTCCACAGATGTAATAGATTTGATTCTTATACATACAATCAGGTAAAATCCATGTGTATAGCCTGCGTTTGTGTTTCTTTTAAAAGGTATTTGCAATGAATAAATCAATGAATGTACAGAATTCTATCACTCTATCTCCAGCTTCATATCTGTTACCAAGTCCATTTTTTCCAGCTACTGATCCTTCTTCCTTGTTCCCAACTTTTGCTTTCCAATCACCCATTATTATCAATGCATCTTCATTGCATGTTCCATCGATTTCTGACTGAAGAACTTGGTAGAAATCTTCTGTTTCCTCCTCTTTGGCTCTAGTTGTTAGTGCATATTATTTGAATGATTGTGATATTCATTGGACTTCCTTGTATGTGTATGGATAGTATGCTGTCACTCACTACATTATATTTCATGATGGATCTAGAGATTACTTTTTTTATTATGAAAGCAACCCCATTTTTTTTCCATCATTTCATCCCTGGCATAGTAGATCATATTCATAGTAGATCTGAATCAAAATATCCCATGCCATGCAATCTCACTTCTCCAATACCCAGTATTTCAATATTTATGCATTCCATTTATTTTTTTAACAACATCCAATTTTCCTACATTCATGCTTCTCACATTCTCATTCCAATCACTAGTATGTGCTTATAGCTGTTTCTCCTTCTTTGTGTTTCCATATCTGAGATCTTATGTCTGATATACAAAGTCACTGTACCAGAAGGAACTGGCTAACACTGAAGAATTTCATGAAATAACATATGAGTAAGAGCCTGTGGTGATGAAGGAGGAAGTTCAAGTTGCTCTGAACGAATTGGCAAAAAACAAGGCTCCAGGAGTTGACGGCATACCGATTGACATATTTCAACCAACAGACACTGTGCTCACTAAGTTGTGCTAAGAAATCTGAACCCCTTGGCCAACTGACTGGAAGAGATTGATATTTGTTCCCATTCCAAAGAAGACTGACCTGACAGAGTGTGGAAATTATTGAACAATATCATTAATATCACACGCAAGCAAGATTCTGCTCAAAATAATAAAAAAAACTACTGGAACAACACGTCAACAGGGAACTGCCAGATGTGCAGGCTGAATTTAGACGAGGCCATGGTACTAGGGATGTTATAGCTAATGTTAGATGGATCTTGGCAGAAAGCAGAGTACCAGAGGAATTTCAATTTGTGTTTTATTGACTATGCAAAGGCTTTTGACTGTGCAGATCACAACAAAATGTGGTTGACCCTGAGAAGAATGGGAATCCCAGAACATTTGACTGTTCTTATACAAAACTATACTTGTACCAAGAGGCAGTCGTTAGAACAGAGCAAGGAGACACTGCATGCTTCAAAACTGAGAATGGTGTTCGCCAGTGATGTATTCTGTTTCCATACCTTTTCAATCTATATGCAGAACAGATCATCCGGGATGCTGGGCTTTA
>NW_006400099.1:1261737-1267080 GCF_000299155.1 Elephantulus edwardii | reverse complement strand
CTTTGCATAATCAATGAAACACATACGTATGTGTGTAATATTTATTCAGGGAACTGTGGTGGTATTGTCCATAGGGAGTTGGCTCCTAACCCAAGTCCACACCACTCTTGCCAGTAGAATCCATTGACTCTGTGAGAGAAAGATGGCCAATTTCCCCTGAAATTTAGAGCACTGGAAGGTCAAAGAAGGCTCAGCGTGAGTTATTTGCAACTAGAAATGAAGTCAGTATCAATTCATGAATCTGGTATTGCTGGTTCAAATGATTCATGCATTTAAATTGTAATGCCATTTTTTGCCATGGCTGTACTAGTTTACATTCTCAGTAGAAATGCACAATAATGAACTGTCATATATCCACCTGTCAGGTTTATCAATTGTCAAACTGTGCCCAAATTAATTTCACTTACTTATTTTCTCTCCCATATATTTTGAAACAGAAAATATGCAGTTTCCTGCATAAATAGTTCAGTATGTATTGCTAAAATATAAGGATGTTCTCACCTCCCCAAATATACTTTTTAGAACTGCTTATTCTTTATTTGGGCAGCATTCAAATAACTTTCATTTCAGTTTCTTTTTTTAATTATTATTTTAATGACAGTTTACATAAAAGTTGGATTTTCATTCATTTATTGTTGCCAATTTACCTCCCTACCCCCAGAGTTGACTTTGAAAAAAAAATCAAATTCATTCATTGTTGCATAATTTTTTGCCTCCCATCCCTAATCCACTTTACTATGAATTTTTTATTCTGGACTGTTGTCCTACATATAATGCCTAATAATACATTCCTTATAAACAATTCTTTCCTTCATCTGTTCTAATGTAATCTTCATTATGTGTTAACTCTTATCCTATTCTCCTCCGAACCTCCCATGTCAGATGTGCTTTATGACAGTGGTTCTATGCAGTACTTGTCTTTTTGTGACTGGGATATTTCACTCAGCATCATGTCCTCCAGGGTCACCCATATTGTGTAATATTTTATGAGTCCCTTGTTTTTCAGTGCTGCTTAGTATTCCATTACGTGAATATACCATAGTTTTTCTATCCATTCATTTGTTGATGGGCACTTGGGTTGTTTTGATCTAATTGCTTTTGTGAATAACACAGCAATAAACATAGTTGTGCATATCTGTTTGGGTGGCAGCTCTCAAACGATATTTCTATTTCCAACTTTTTGAGAAAGTGCCATACTGCTTTCCATGGTGGTAGGACCATTTTACATTTCCATCAGCAATGAATAAGGGTTTCAATCTCTCCACAACCTTGCCAGCATTTCTTGTTTGCTGCTCTGTTGAACTTTGTGATTGTTACTGGGGTGAGAGAATATCTCATAGTTGTTTTTACTTGTATCCTTCTGAGAGCTACAGATTTCAAACTTTTCTTCAGGCGTTTGTTTTCCATCTGAATGTCTTCTTTGGTGAAGTGTCTATTCACATCATGCACCATTTTGTGATTGAGCAGTTTACCTTTTTCTTATTGAGGTGCTGGAGTATTCTATAAATTTTAGATGTGAGTACCTTATCATACATGTCATTTCCAAATATATATTTCTGATATATATATATCTTTCTGAGATATATTTCTGATATGTATGTATTTCTGATATATATATCTTTCTGATATATATATATCTTTCTGAGATATATTTCTGATACATATATATTTGTGATATATATATATTTCTGAGATATGTATCTTTCTGAGATGTAGATATTTCTGAGATAGATGGATAGATATTTCTGAGATAGACAGATATTTCTGAGATAGATGGTGGCTTTCCTTTTTACCCTGTTGGGGAAGGTTTTTTAATGTGCATAGGAATTTGACAATAATCAATTTTATTATTCTCTCCTGGTTGTAGGGTTTTCAAGATGCTTGGAAGACTTCATATTGTGGATTATAGCTTCTAGAGTTTTTCCAAGCTTTTCTCTGATGAAGGTTGTTATTGATTTTACTCCTGAGTCCTTGATCCATTTTAAGTTGGTTTTTTATTTATGGTGTAAGGTGTAGATCTTGCTTGAGTTTTCCACAGAGAGCTTTCCAATTTTGCCAACACCATTTATTAAAGAGGCTTTCGTTTCCCCACTTAACTGATTTCGTCTCCTTGTCAAAAATCAGTTGACCATAGGTAGGTGAGCTGACTTCTGGGTTCTTAATTCTATTCCATTAATCTGTGCGTCTGTCACTGTACCTGTACCACACTGTATGTAGTAGTATTTGAAATCAGGGAATGAGATGTTTCCTACCTTGTTTCTCTTTCTCGGGAGTGCTTTCCTCATTTGGGCTCTCTTTCCATTCCAGATGAAATTGGAAATTGCCTTTTCCATCTCATTGAAGAATGGAGTTTATATTTGTGTTGAGATTGCATTGAATTTGTACATTGTCTTTGGTAGAATTGTCATTTTTACAATATTAAGTCTTCCTATCCATGAGCATGGTATATTCTTCCATTTCTCCAGGTCTCTTTTTGTTTCTGGTAATAATGTTTTGCAAATTTTCTTTGAATAAGTCTATTGTGTTTCTAATTAGATTTACTCCCAAGTAATTAATCTTGTGGTCAGCTATTGTGATGGGTATTGTCTTTACAAACTCCCTTAGGTCTGCTTTTCTGAGAAGATTTTGATCTCTACTGTATTTGATGGACAGCTTTGTTGGGTACAATTTCTTTGGTTGACGATTGTATTCTATGAGTGTTTGTTATATGTCATTCCACTGTCTCCTTGCACACATAGTATCTGCTGAGAAATTTGTGTTCAATCTTATGTGTTCTCCTTTATACTCTTCATTTCTCCCTGGCTGCTCTCAGAATTCTCTCCTTATCTTTGATTCCAGCAGATTTGACTATAATACGCCCTGGTGCTTTTCTTTTGGGGTCTATTCTATATGGAGTTTGTGCAGCTTCTTGTATACATATTCACTCATTCATTATTCCTGGAAAGTTTTCTTATAGTAATTCTTCCACAACTTTCTTGATGCTTTTATTTGCTTCTTCCCATTCTAGGATTCAAATTATGAGCATATTATTCCTCTTGATAGGGCCTCACATTATTCTTAGGATTTCTTCTTTTTCCTTCCTTTTTGATTCTGCTTTCTAGAACAGATCTAGCAGATCAGTGGTGACAATTCTATCTTCTATTTCATTTTACTGGTTCTGTACTTCATCTCTTCAAATCTACTCATGTGTCCCTTCAACATGTTAACAGCATCTAAAACATTGATCCTCATATTCTGGATTGTTCTTCCAGAGCATCTAATCCTAATTTGTTTATTTGCCTTTTCTCGGATTGTTTGGATTTTGTGTGTGTGTGTGCGCGCGTGCTTTTTGTTTTGTTTTGTTTTTAACTCCTCCTGGCTTTTGCTTGCATAGTCCTGCAATTCTTTGAATTTGTCTTTCATTAGTTGAAAATATTCTATCATTGTTCTTTTGAATTCTGTGTTAGAAAATTTCATCAGACTTTCTGGTTTCAGGAAATCCATTGATTCTGTGTTTTGATCACTTTTTTCAGGGGACATCTTGTTTTTGGTTTTGTGCAGGGTGTGAAGTAATCTGTTTCGTCAGTGTCTTTGCTGTGGTAGACACTTTTCCTGCCTGGGACCTTAGCAGATCCTTGACTCACGAGCTCACTGCTCCAGAGTTTGGAAGGGCAGTTCACCCTGCTTGACTTTCTCTCTGATCCTTTGACTCAAGGGAAGGCTTGCTTCAGTTGGGGAGCTCAGTGCACTAGTAGAGAAGGGAAAGACAAGCTGCCTTTACTTCTTCCTCTCTAGTCGTGTGGCAAAATGAGCTGAGAGTAGGGGAAGAGCTACTTCTGTCCCTTTCTTTCTGATGCTGCAGCTAAGTTCTCTGGTGTGAATGGTGTGTTGTTCTCTGGTTGAAGATCTCTCTTCTGAAGTTTGTTGTCCTCCTTGGTCTGTGCAACCAGATTTCACAACTCTCTTTACCATTCTGAAGGAAAGACTTTGTCTCTGAACCTTCTGCTCCAGGACCATATTCTGGTAGCTGCTGGTAGCTGGAGGCTTCAAGATAGAGTGTACAGCTGGCACAGCAGGATGATGTCCAAGATAAAAGTATTGCCTTGCTTGGATTTTGAATGTTGACGTTAGCCTCCCCACACACAAATACTAGCTCTGGGAGTGGCTGGGGCTACTGAGGTAGTGTTTGGGAAAGAAATGGCTTCATCTATAAAAATGGCATGTGAATTAGCAGCCTTCTTGAACTGGTAACTGCTGCAGCTAGGCAGGACCGAAAGGATCCATAGCTCAGGTAGTCGTAATTTAATCTTTTAAAGAATTCAAATGTTTCAGAATATATTCAAAGAATTGTGCAAAATCAAAGTGGTAATGATTTAATGACCTCAAAGAGTAACCTGTGTTCCAATTCCAATCTTCACCCTTAATGTTTAGGCAACTACTAACTTTCTGTATCTTACAGATTTGACTATCTGGGGACATTTTGCACAATTGAAATAACTGGAAAATAATCTTTTGTGACTTGCTTATTTTACTGTGCATAATGGTTTCAGCACACGTTAGTGCTTAGCCTGTGTCATTAATTTTTTCCTTTTTAATGTCAAATAAATTCCTTAAGTACTGCCAGTCATGGCTTGAGTTTGTTTTTCAATTCCTTCAGCTTAAGAAATGCTGAACGAGTCCGGCCCTTTTGATTTTCTGACTCCAGCTCTTAGCACATTTCATTATAATACTTTGCTTTGTCATCCCAAGCTGGCCTTTGAAATATTTTCAACTCTTTAATTTCTTGATTTCTTCCTTTAACTTTGTCTTCTCCACATTCTAATACAATATTCAGAGTCTCAGGTGACATCCATCTTGGTCTTTTCTTCCTCTTTTGTCTTTGTAATGACCTTTTGCCTTCTTCATGGATGATATTATTTTTTTTAAAATTTAGCTTGTTTATTTTTCATTTCAATGAACATCTACAGAGATTTTGGAATTCCATTCATTCATTGCTGCACTCTTCTCCCTGCACAAACCCGTCCCCCCCTCCCGTTTGCTCCTCTCCTTGAAAAGCAAAAGAAAAACTCCCTCATTGGTACACAATCCACCCGCACCTTCCCAAACCCCACCCACTACCCCCAAATATAATCCACTCTGCAACCTTCATTGCGTACTCCTACGATAAAAACAATGCCCTAAAATATAATACTTTTAGACTATTCTTTCCCCCATAGACTTCAATGCCGTAAACATATTTCATCCAGGTTTTTTCAGTCTAATCTCCACCCCAATGCCAGCCTCATTCTACAACAGTGGCACCATATAGCATTTGTCCCTTTGTGACTGAGATACCTCACTCAGCATAATGTCCTCCAGGGTCAC
>NW_006400099.1:1246848-1255747 GCF_000299155.1 Elephantulus edwardii | reverse complement strand
ATTGAAGGAAGATTCATCAACAACCTGTGTTATGCAGATGACACAACCCTGCTTGCTGAAACTGAGGAGGACCTGAAGTGCTTGCTGCAGAAGGTCTAGGACTGCAGACTTCAATATGGATTGAAGCTCAACATCAAGAAAACAAAGATTCTCACCACTGGGCCAATTGGCAGAATTATTATGGATGTTCACATAATGGTTGAGATTGTTAACAGTTTTAGTTTACTTGATTCCACAATCAACACTCTTGGTACCAGCAGCTAGGAGATCTAGAGATGGAATGCATTGGGGAAAGTCTGCTGTCAGGGACCTCTCCAGAGTACTAAAAAGCAATGACGCCAGGCAGGAGAGTAAGTTGTGCCTCATTCGGCCCATAGTCTGAAATTGAGTGCTATGCGTCAGAGAGCTGATCGAACAATGACTAGGGATGATAGAAAGAGAATTGATACTTTTGAGGTGTGATGCTGGGGAAGAGTATTGAATATAACATGGACTGCTAGGAGAACAAACAGGTTTGTCCTGAAGAGGGTAAAACTGAGCTGCTCCTTTGAAGCAAGGATTCTGAAGCTTCGTCTGACATACTTTGGGCATGTTGCAAGGAGGGACCAGTCCTTGAAGAGGGACATCACGTTTGGGAAGGTGGAGGGACAGCGCAAGAGAGGAAGACCCTCAATGAGATGGATCATTTCAGTGATTGGGGTAATGGGAGTATGTGTGTCAGAGACAGTGAGGATGGCACAGTGCAGAACAGGGTTTAGAGCTCTTGTATATAGGGTCACTATGAGTCTCAAGTGACTTGATGGCACATAACAAAAACAATGTCAAATAATATTCCTTTATATAGATATACCATGTTTTGTTTATTCATTAATTTATGGAAATTCGAGTTGTTTATGTCTTTTAGTTATTGTGAATAATATTGCTATGAACAGTCATGTACAAGTTTTTATAACTGTTGGTTCAAATGGGAACTATTTGTTTAGATTTCTGAGGAACTGCCAGGCTTTTCGCAGAACAGATTCTTCATTTTGCATTCCAGTCAGCAGTGTATGAGGTTTCCAGTTTCTTTATATCCTCATCCATACTTATTATCTCACTTTTGTCTTATAGCTGAAGGATAGTGAAGCATTGTCTCACATTCTATGGGCATGTTGTTAGGAGGTGCTATTCCTTGGAAAGGAACATAATGCTTGGGAAGGTGGAGGGTCAATGAAAGAGAAGGTAATTCTCAACAAGATGGGTTGACACAGTGACTGTAGCAATGGCCTCAACTATGTCAGAGATGAAAAGGATTGAATTACACAGGATAAAACAGGGTTCAGATCTGTTGTTCATAGGGTCCCTGTGGGTTGTACTCAACTCAGGGCACCTAACAACAAGTGAATATCAAGAGGCTTCACATTAGTAATAATATTGGAGTGAATCACGTGCTTTCTCTGTATTTGTTTACATTTCCCTGATGGCTAATGATGTTGAGTTTATATGCTTTAACCACTTACTTGGAGAAAGTTTAGTCAGCTGTTTTGCCTAGTTTTAAACTATGTTGTTCTGTCTGTTTAGAATTGAGTTCAAGTTATTTATATATTCTAAATACAAGTCCCATATCAGATATATGATTTACGAATGTCCCATTCTGTGAGTTATCATTTCATTTTCATTTGATATCATGTGAAACATCAAAATTCAATCTCATTGCTGGAGAGTCAGAACTGACTTATAGCTGATCTTCCAGGTTTTCAGAAGCTGTAAATTGTATGGGAAGAAATTACCCATCTATATCTCTTAGAGCTGACGGCAGATTCAAACTGCTAAGGAGATGGCAACTTTGAGTCAAAAAGTGAAGTTGCCTATCAACTACATTTTCTTTCTTTGTTTCCTTATTTGTGCCTTTTGTGCCATATCTAAGAAATCATTGTAACATCGAAATTCACAAATATTTCTCCCTCTCCTACCCTTATTTGTTAAACTTAGGGACAATACCATTGATTACATCTGTTGTTGTTGTTGTTGTTGTGTGCCATCGAGTCGTTTGCGACTCATAGCGATCCTGTGTACAAGAGCCCTAAACGCCGTTCTGTCCTGTGCCAACCTCGCTGTCTCAAACACATTCATTCCCATCACTCCACTCACAGAATGGATCCATCTCATTGAGGGTCTTCCTCTCCTGCGCCGTCCCTCCACTCTCCCAAACATGATGTCCCTTTCCAAGGACCAGTCCCTCCTTGCAACATGACCAAAGTATGTCAGACGAAGCTTCAGAATCCTTGACTCCAGGGAACATTCTGGCTTCACCCTCTCCAGACCTCTACTATTTCCTTAATAGTATCATGTTCAAATTTTTAGCTGTCTCATGAAGGTCATATATGTGTTTTGGTGGGGTTGTTTTAGAAACATAATTTCCCTCTTAGAAAGCAACGATAACATGTGCATTACATAACAATGAGATCTCTTAAATTACAGCATTGATATAAAAAGTGCATGGCAAAAATGATAGCTGATGACACAGCTTTGAGAGTGTGCTCCTTTTCACAGTTCTGGGAGGAATTCAGTCTTATGCTTTTGATTCTTAGAAAGATTCTCTGTGCCTCTTCCATGTCTCTCATTCCTGGACTTTGACCTGTAGTTTTCTTCTTTCCAGTTATTACTCTGATACACCAAGACTTGACACTTTCCAGTTTCTTGCAGTTTTATTGTTTCAACCTTAAGAAAACTAGTTTGAGTTTATTCACATCCTTGTTTTAAAATCAGAAAATTTCAACCTGTCTTGGAATGTTCTGCATTTTGGTACTTTTAAAATTTATTTTAAATAATTTTTAATTGAAATTTTAATGAAAGTTTATAGAGAACTTGTATTTCCATCCATTCATTGTTGCACACTTTCCTCCATGCTCACAGACTACTCCCTAGTTCACTTTTCTCTTGGGAAAAAAAATAAACCTCTTTCATTGTTGTACATTTCTCCCCTCTCACCCAAGTCCACTTTACTATGCAGATCTTATTCTGGACTATTGTCATGCAAATAATATCTAATTATATGTTCCTTTTAAGTAGTTCTCATCTATTTAAATGCAGTGTACATTATTTATCCCCCTTTTCTTAGTTTCCCTCCAACGCTGATATCAGTTCTGTTTTATAACAGTGACATTATGCAGTATTTGTCCTTTTGTGCTGAGATATTTCACTTAGTGTAATGACCTCCAGGGTCACCTATTTTGTAAAATATTTCATGAGTTCCTTTTTTTCCAGTGCAGCATAGTATTCCATTGTGTGACTATAGCACAGCTTTTCTATCCATTTACTTGTTAATGGGCACTTGGGTTGCTTCCATCTCTTTGCTATTGTGAACAACACAGCAATAAACATGGTTGTGTATATATCTGCTTGGGTGGCAGTTCAAGTTTCTTTGAGGTATATTCCCAGTAGTGGAATTGCTGGGTCAAATGGTATTTCTATTTCCAACTTTTTGAGAAAGTACCATACTGCCTTCCATAGTGGTTGCATCATTTTACACTCCCACCAACAGTGAATAAGGGTTCCAGTTTCTACGCAACCTCACCAGCATTTGTTGTTTGCTGCTCTGTTGAATTTTGCTATTCTTACTGGAGTGAGATGATATTTCATAGTTATTTTTATTTGCGTATCTCTTAAAGCTAGGGATTTTGAACATTTCTTCATGTGCTTATTTGTCATCTGAAGGTCTTCTTCGGTGAAATGTCTGTTTATATCCTGTGCCCATATTGCAATTGAGTTGTTTACCTTTCTCTTGTGGTGCTCGAGTATTCTATAAATTCTAGATATAAGTCCATTATCAGTCATGTCATTACCAAATATTCTTTCCAAGTCTGTGACTTTGCTTTTTACCCTGTTGGAGAAGTTTTTTTGATGTGCATAGGGATTTGATTCTTAGTCGGGTCCCATTCATCTATTTTATCCTCTCCTGGTTGTAGGTTTTTCAGGATGCTTGGAAGAATGTTTATGTTGTGGATTAGGGCTTTTGGAGTTCTTCCAAGCTTTTTCTAATGAATTTTATAGTCCTTGGTTTTAGTCCTACTTCCTTGATGCACTTTGAGTTGGTTTTTGTGTACGGTGTGAGGTGTGGCTCTTGCTTGAGTTTTCTGCAGATAATTTTCCAATTTTGCCAACACCATTTGTTAAAAGGGCTGTCATTTCCCCACTTAGTTGATTTCATCTCCTTGTAAAATATCAGTTGACCATAGGTAGATGAGTTGATTTCTAGGTTCTCAATTCTATTTCATTGATCTCTGTGTCTGTCATTGTCTTGACCACCATGGCAGTGTACTAGGATTTGAAATCAGAAAGTGAGATAGATGTCTTCTACCATGTTTCTCTTTTTAAGGAGTACTTTTCTTATTCAGAGTCTCTTTCCATTCCAGACAAAATTGGAAATTGCCTTTTCCATCTCATTTAAGAATGTAATTAGTATTTGTATTGGGATTGCATTCAACATGTAGATTGCCTTTGGTAGTATTTTCATTTTCACAATATTGAGTCTTCCTATCCATGAGCAAGGAAAATTCTTTCATTTTCTCCAGGTCTTTTTTTGTTTCTTGTAGTAATGTTTTGGAATTTTCTTTGAATAAGTCTGTTATATTTACTCCCAAGTATTCAATCTTTTGACTCACTCTAGTAAAGGGTGTTGTTTTTCTTAGCTCCAGTCTGTGTTCTCTTTGTCAGTGTAGAGAAATCCAATTGATTTTTGTATGTTAATTTGTATCTTGTCACTTTGCTGAATTGGTCAACTATATACAGTAGTTTTCTTGTTGAGTCTTTAGGGTTTTCCTAGTATATTATCATATGCATATAGAGATAATTTTATATCCTCTTTACCAATTTGGATACCTCTTAATTCTTTCTCTTATCTTATTGTTATCACTAAGACTTCCAATAAAATATTGAGTAAAAGAGGTAATAGTGGGCATCCTTACTTACTTCCTGTTATTAAAGAGAATGCCTTTAATCTCTCTCTACTGAGAACAATGTTGGCTCTTGAGGTTACATATATACTTTTTACTGTGTTGAGAAAAGTCCCCTCTATTCCTATTTTGTTGAGTGTTTTAATAAGGAAAGTGTGTTGGATTTTGTCAAAGGCATTTTCTGCATCAGTTTACAGGATCATGTGGTTCTTGTTCTTTGCTTTCTTAATGTGATGAATTATACTGATTGTTTTTCTTATGTTGAACCATCCTTGCATACCTGTTATGAATCTCACTTGATCATGGTAAATTATTTTTTTATGTATCCTTGAATTCTATTGACCAGGATTTTATTCAGGATTTTTGCATCTATGCTCATGAGAGAGATTGGCCTATATTTTTCTATTTTGGTCTTATCTTTATCTGGCTTTGGTATCAAGGATATGTTTGATTCATAGAATGAGTCTGGGAGAATTCCATATTTTCTCTATTTTCTGAAGTAGTTTATGTAGAATTGGTGACAGTTAATCTCTGATATTTGATAAGATCCACTTGTTAAACCATTTGGTCCAGGGCTTTCCCCACCACCACCACAAAAGTTGTGTTATTACCTTTTCAATTTCTTCTTTTGTGATGGGTCTGTTCTGGTGTTCAATTTCAGTCTATGTAACTTTAGATAGGTTGTGAATTTCTAAGTATTTGTCCATTTTCTCTATACTTTCATATTTGTTTGATTGTAGTTTTTTTTTTACAATATTCCATTATTAGCTTTTTAATTTTAATTTTTCTTTTGTGACATTGCCCCTTTCATCTCTTATTCAGATTATTTATGTCTTTTCTTCCTTCCTTCCTTCCTTCCTTCCTTCCTTCCTTCCTTCCTTCCTTCCTTCCTTTCCTTCCTTTCTCTCTCTCTCTCTTTTCTTTTGTTAATTTTGCTAGTTGTATGTCAATTTTATTGACCTTTTCAAAAAACCAACTCCTGGTTTTGTTGATGGTTTCAATTGTTTTTCTGCTTTCTATTTCGTTTATTTCTGCCCTAATATTTATAATTTCATTTTTGTAAAGGGTGTTGGGTTTTCTTGCTGTGCTTTTTTAATTTGTTTGAGATGTCAGGTTCCCTGTCTTTTGGTGTGTTTGCTTATTGCTATAAATTGACCTCTGATTACTGCTTTGGCTAGGTCGCAGAGGTTTTGTTAAGTGTTGTTTTCATTGTCATTTGTTTCAGGAAACTTTTTAATTTTTTTTTAAAGTTCTTCCTGTATCCATTCATGTTCAAGCAAGGTCTTGTTCAGCTTCCAAATGTATAGGGGTTTTTCCTCCTATATCCTCTTATTATTAATGTCTATTTTGTAGCATCATGATCTGAGGAGATGCTCTGTGTTTTTTTAATTTATTGATGCTTGTCTTGTGACCTAAAATGTGTTCTATTCTTGAAAACGTTTCATACACATTGGAGAAGAAGGTATACTGCACCTTTTCCCCCCTTTGAGGTATGATTTATTTATTTTTATGATTGTTGTCTCTTCTCACTCATGAACCATGTAGAGCTCCTGGGACGTTACAAAGCCCTAGAGGCTGTTAAAGTTTGGGGGCTCCTCTGGTACCGACATCACTAGCCAGTAAGTGAGGTCTGCAGAGGCCACAGGCCTGGTTCAGGGTCAGTCCCTGACCACTGCTAGGTATCACAGTGCCTCCTCTTTACTGCAGTCTCCTCTAATCATGAAATGGAATTCCTGGAGGTTTGAGACACTATGGAAGTGAATGAAAGCTCCAGGAACCACAAAGATGTAAAATAGCTGATGAGAGTAAAACCGCTTGTCACACTTGCTAGGAACATATCGTTCAGGGATCCGGGCAGCATACAAGGCAACTCTCATGATGTAGAAGCTCGCCATCAGCATCATCCAGCCTATTTACACTACAGTGGCAACTTTAAGGAATCCTTCCGAGATGGCATAGTGCAAGGTAGGAATTATTCCACTTAGGCTTAGGCCCAGAAACACTCCTGCTTTTAGTCCACGATAATTTGGATTGACAAACAGGTACCACTGAGAGACTATAATGGCTGCAATGCCCAGCACACAGATGACAATCAAATAGACAAAACAAGGTTGTGGGGTATAGTAAAAAGAATAATAAAGTCAAGGAACAAAACTTACTGTAATCAAAAGAGCAATACTAGTTTAGAGAAGAGTCGAGAGACCCCTTCTGAAAAGGAAAGGCAGAGAATGGCTCCCAAGAAGAATAATTCAAAGAAAACTTTACCTTGCAGAAGATCCACAAAGGAGATGTTTGGACAAAACATATAAAAGATCCCTAGGCACAAGAAGAATACACAACCTAAGAAATGTGACCAAATGTTGCCTGTCTTCGTGTGTATTCTGAAAATGGTCTTAAAACAGGCCCAGAAAGAAGGCATGGGGGGAGGGGCTGTTGTCCACGTAAAAGAAAGTCGTTATCCTTTAGGGATTACTTGAGTCGTTATCATGAGGGATTACTCACCATCAACTTTCCCACACTCTTCCATTCTTTCCATGGCATGGTGAACTTGTAAGAGAGAGGACATGTCCATGAATTTCTCATCCTCCTGAGAGGCTACATCATTGCACTTGTGTTCCTCAGAATTTTTTTTATAATAAGAAGAATGAACAGGTGCTTCTAAAATGGGCTCCAAATCTCTTTTTTGGTGGACATCATTATCACTTCTCCTTGTTATCACCAAGTTTTTGCCCTTTTCTGAGACTTATATCTAGCTCTGGAGTCCTGCTGGGCCACAACCGGTTTTCTTCTGTCTCATTCTTGGTATACCCAAGCCTTTCTTACAAATTGGTGTTTCTTTTTGTCCCTTCTTGGGAGAGTGGACTTTCAGAAACAGTTAACTCTCCTCTGACCTGGCTCTCCTTCTCCACCTGGAAAATGATGCTCACACTCCAGAGACCCTCACCTGGAACTTGTCGCCACCTCGCCACATGTCCCGGACTCCTCAGGAACCACACTGGAGGTGGGGGGAGGAGGGCTGGAACGGAGGAGGGAGAGGGCCCAGCCTGGTATAGTTGCGGCTGCTTCCACCACTATGATGCCGCCTACACTGCACTTTGTTTGGGTACTTTAGCCTGCATATGTCTATGAGATCGAGTTGGACTTTTGTGTGGTTTAATTCTTCAGTATCTTTGTTGAGTTTCTTTATGGTAGTTCTGTCTTTTCTTGAGAGTGGTGTATTGAAGTCTCCAACTATTATAGTAGTGTTGTCTATTTCCATTTTCAGTTTTGTGAATATTTGTTTTATGTATTTTACTGTTCTATCATTTGGTGATAGATATTATTGTTATGTCATCTTGCTCTATTGACCCTTTAAACATTATATAGTGACCTTCCTTATCCTTTGTGATGGTTTTTGCATTGAAATTTATTTTATCAGAGATAAATATCACTACTCATGCTTTTTTTCTGGTTGCCATTTGATTGGTATATTTTCCCCCACCCTTTTATTTTTAGTCTTTATCTTCACTTTTAAGGTATGTCTCTTGTAGACAGCATATTGATGGATTTTGGGGTTTTTGTCCAATTTGCTACTTTTTTTCTCTGCATTGGTACATTTAAATCATTCACATTCAGTGTGATTATTGAGAGGCAAGGTTTTATTGCTATCATCTTGTTGAGTTCTTTTTTGTATTGTTGCTAGTTACTTTGGCCCATCCTCTTTCTGTGACATCTCTGTAAGAAGGACATCTCTCTGTGTTTCCTGCAATGCTAATCTTGTTTTTTACCAGCTCCCATAGGTTCTGTTTGTCTAAGAATATCTTGATCTCTCCTTCATATTTGATGGACAATATTGCTGTTGTTGTTGTTATGTGCCGTCGAGTCGTTTCGGACTCATAGCGACCCTATGCACAACAGCCCTAAACCCTGCTCTATCCTGCGCCAACCGCACCGCCTCTGACACACCCATCCCAATTACCCCAGTC
>NW_006400099.1:1218582-1245578 GCF_000299155.1 Elephantulus edwardii | reverse complement strand
ATCCAGGGCAACATCTGTTATCTGAAATACTTCAATTGGTATACCATCTATTCCTGGGGCCTTATTTTTTGCTATTTCCTCCAAAGCAGCTTGAATTTCTTCCTTCATTCTAGGAATATTATTTTTGTTTGACAGTTGTGTTCTTTCAGTATTCGATAGATGTCATTTCACTGTCTTCTTTCTCGCATGATTTCTGCTGATAACTTGGCACTTATTTGCTCTCCTTAGTAAGTTCTTCTTGGTTTGTCCCTAGCTGCTTTCAGAATTCTCTCCTTATCTTTGGTTCTGGCAAATTTTACTATGATATGCCTTAGTGTTTTTCTTTTGGGGTCTGTTCTATATAGTGTTCACTCAGCTTCTTGAATATATATATATTCTCTTATTCTTCATTATGCCTAGAAAGTTTTCTTCTAGTAATTCTTCCACAACTTTTTTGATGCCTCTACTGCTAGCTTCTTTCTGCTCTGGGATTCTGATTACGGTCATGTTATTTCTCATTATTATTGGGTTTTTTCGTTTTCCTTTCTTTTTTATTCTGCTTTTTGTTCTATCAGATCAGTCGTGACAATTCTATGTTCTATTGCACTGTTTCTGTGTTCCATCTCTTCAACTCTGTTCATATGTCCTGCCATCATTTTGACAGCATCTGAAACATTTGTTCTCATATTTTGGATTTTTGGGGTTTTTTTTGTTTTGTTTTGTTTTTTTAAGCCTCTAATGCCTCTTTTGTTTTATCTGCATTGTTTGGGATTTTTTTTAAGCTTCTCTTAGTTTTTGCTTGTAGTGTCTGATAATTCTTCAAGTTTGTCTTTCACTCATTGACAATATCGTTCTTTTAAATTCTGTGTCAGAAAGTTCCATCACACTTTTGACTTCAGAAAATCCATTGATACTTTGTCACTTTTGGTGGTGATATCTTGCTTTGTGCTCTCATAGGGTGGGATGTAGCCTGTGTCTTAGGAGATATTGTTGTGTTAGATTTTTTCATGCCTGAGGCATGATTTGAAGATTTGATTTGAAGTCACTGCTCCAGAGGATGGTGGGACAGCTACCCTGCCTGTGTTTCTCTCCGAACTTTTGACTCAAGAGAAGATTTGCTTCAATTTGGGAGAGAAAAGGCCTGTGAATTAGCAGCCTCCTCTATCAGACAATTGCTGCAACTAGGCCAGTCCAAGGTGCTCTGGGCTAAAAGCAGCTCATGCTTTGTCAGGGGAGATGAAATGAAATGGTTCACCTGTGATACTGATTTCTGGTGCAGTTCAGAGGGGTGGCGGTGAGTAGTCCTCCTGGTGTTGGGGTTGGGGCATCCAGGCTGTGGCACCTACGCCTCCAGGTGGTGGATCTAGGACCTCCCAGTGGCACAGGCAGGACTTCTGGGTAGCTGGCCGGGGCTTCTGAGTGCTAGGGGCAGGAATTAGTCAGCAGGCTTGGTTCTCCAAGAAAAGGCCCAGTGGACTTGCAGACAGTGGGTGGATGTGTCCCTACAGACAGATAAGGTCCTTCAGGCATGTTCAGGAGTCTAGGGGGCAGGGCTGGGTGCTTCCAGTTGGAGGGGGAAAGGGCCCCACCAGGCAGTGGTGCCATGATCTAGTGCTCCAGGCAAGACAGCATTCTAGGGAGCACTAATAAATTTTTAAGTCAGGTACCTACTTAATTGACTGGGTGCGCGGTCATGCAGGCAGAGTGCAGAGATGTAGGCGGAACATTGAATGTGTGTGTGTTTTACAATTAGGAGGCAAATAAAGTTTATCCATTGCAATATATTTTTTTCACTTTAAGCTGGAGATAGAATGATAGACTTTTGTATAATCAATGATTTAGTCATAGCAAGTACACATAGATTTCACCAGCTGGAATGGCTAGGAATGAGATTGATTATATCTGTGGGGGAAAAATTCACCCAAGAATCTTAAGATCAGCTGTGAAAACTACATCAGGTGCTGATTGTTGAGCAGACTATCAGTTACTCTTATGCAAGTTCATGCTGAAGCTAAGAAAAATTAAATCAAATCCATGGGAACAAAAATTTGACCTTGAGTCTATCCCACCTGAATTTCAAAACCATCTCAGGAACAGGCTTGAGGACTTGAACATTAATGAGCAAAGATCAGATGAGCTGTGGGAGGATATCAGGAATAATTATCCAGGAAGATTGCAGAGGATCATTACAAAGATAGAGGAGGAAGAAAAGACCAAGGTGGATGTCAGAAGAGACTCTGAATATTGCACTAGAGAAAGAAGCCAAAGAAAAGGGAAGAAATTAAGGAGCTAAACAGAAGATTTCAAAGGGCAGTGCAGGGTGACAAAATAAAGTATTATAATAAAATGTGCAAACAGTTGGAGTCAGAAAATAAAAGGAGCTGACCTCACTCAGCAATTCTTAAGCTGAACAAACTGAAGAACAAATTTAAGTTGCAATACTTAAAGATGCTTTGGGCAAAATACTTTATGATCCAGGAAGATGGAAAGAGTATAGGGAGTCACTGTATCAAAAGGAATTGACTGAGACAGAAGAATTTCATGAAGCAACACATAAGCTAGATCCTGTGGTCATGAAGGAAGAAGTTCAAGCTGCTCTGAAAGAATTGGCAAAAAACAACTCCCCAGGAATTGATGGCATATCAGTTGAGATATTTCAACAGACTCTGCCCTCCATGTGCTCACTATATTGTGCCAAGATATCTGGAGGATTCTGAAGCTTTGTCTGACATACTTTGGGCATGTTGCAAGGAGGGACCAGTTCTTGGAGAGGGATGTCATGCTGGGGAGGGTGGAGGGACAGTGTAAGAGAGGAAGACTCTCAATGAGAGGGATTGTTTCTGTGGCTGGTGTAATGGGGTTGGATGTGTCAGAGACAATAAGATTGGCACAGGATAGTGCAGGATTTAGTGTTGTACGTAGGGTTTCTATGAGTCACAGGTGACTCCATGGCACTTAACAACAAAATAATATCTAAATTCCATCAGATTCAATCAGAGGTTCTCTACCTTCTGAGTGACTTCTAAATTAAGAGTTTAATATAGAAACTTGATTATTATTATTGAGATTTTGTTGTTTGCTTTGGCAAGAATCATTCTTAGATGGAATTGTGAATCCAAACTTTTAAAATGGATAGTTCTTTGGGGCATCTTGTAGGGTGAAGGAAATTTTGTTCATGACCTGTACCCATTTAGAATTTCCAATTAATTAGCTAAAATGGTATCACTTACCATTAATAATAAAAGAATACCAGAAGAATGTCTCTTTGTGCTTTATTGACTGTGCAAAGGTATTTGTGTGGATCATAAGAAGTTGTGGCTGACATTGAGATGAATAGGAGTCCCAGAGCACTTAACTGCGCTCTTGCAAAACCTATACCTGCCCTAGGAGGTTGTGCTGCAGGGGAACACTCTATGGTTTAAAATTAAGAAGGGAGTGTACCAGATTTGTATTATCTTTCCATACCTATTTAATCTGTATACTGAGCAAATTATTAGAGAAGCTGTATTCTATGAAGAGGAATGTGGCATCATGATCAGAGGGAGACTTATCAATAAGCTGCATTATATATATGACACAACATTGCTTGCCAAAAATGAGGAGGACTTGAAGCACTTGTTACAGAAGATCAAGGAATGCAGCCTTTGGTATGGATTGCACCTCAAGGTCAAGAAAACAAAAATACTTAACAATGGACCAAGGGGTAACATCATGCTGGATGGAGAAGAGATTGAAACTGTCAACAATTTCATCTTACTTGGATCCACAATTAAAACTCTTGGTGTACCAGCAGGCAGAAAATAAGGAGACACATTGCACTGTGAAAATCTTCAGTTAGGTACTTCTTCATATTATTGAAGCAAAATGATATCAATTTGAGGACTAAGGTGTGTCTGATTCAGGCCATGGTCCTTCTAATAACTTGCTATTCATCTGAAAGGTGGACAATGAATAAGGATGACAGAAGAAAAATTATTGCCTTTGAGCTGTGGTGCTGAAAGAAAAGCATTGAACATCCCATGGACAGCCAAAAGAACAACCAAATATGTTTTGCAGAGTGAAACTGGAGTGCTCTTTGGAAACAAGAATAAGGTTTTGACTCATATATGTTGAGCATGTTGCCAGGAGGGTATATTCCTTGGAGAGGGACATGATGCTTGGAAAAGTGGAGAGTTGATAAAGGAGAGGAAGATCATCAACTAGATGGATTGACATGGTGACTGCCGCAATGGGCTCTTGTGTGCCAGGAATTGTGAAGATGGCACATGATAGGACATCATGTGAATTTGTTGTTCATAGGGTAGCTGTGAATTGTACTCGACTTGATGGCATGTAACAACAAGTTAAAATGAATGTCAGTTCTAACCTCAAATACATATGAGAATAGAAAGCAATTATCATCCATTTAAGAGTTCATAGATGCAAATTTTTTCGGAACTCAATTAATTCTTCTCATGGTTAACCCCATTTCTTTTTCTTCTCCATCAATTTAAGTTCAGTCATGTAGTTATAAAATGTAGGAGTAAGAAGATCTTAGAGATTTTCTATACCAGGGAGTTTTATCTGTAGTTTTTCATTACAGAGGGCCCAGAAACATATTGAAATTTTACACATTTTTTTTCAGAACTTTCACTGAATTATCAGATGAATCTGACTTCAAGGAGGATCAAGGCAAGAGGAGAGAGGGAAGTTGTCCAAGAGTTGTTCAGCAGGCTAGGAATAAATCCAAACCTTCTGGCCTTTAGTCCAGAACTTTCCCTCTTAATCTCATTTACAGCCTTAAACATAGATCTAAGCAGTGACCACTGTTGTGTGCCCTCAAGTTGGAAATGACTCATTACTAACCCTCCAGTGGGATTTTCAGACTCAGTAAATCACATAGGAGGAGATTTCCCACTCTTCTTCCCACAGAGGATTTGAACCATGTACCTTTGGGATAGTAACACAGCTTCTTACCAATAGTCCAATAGAGCTTCCTAGTGAGTACTAGCAGGTAGTTTTGCAGCTTTTCTATGTCAAATGTTTAGCCCTTAGCTGGCTTCTCTTCATAGCACCCATTGTGCTGGAATGCTGCAAGCTAATTGTCATAGTCTAAAGAAGCCATATTTTAAAAAAGAAATCTGACATGGAAGAAGCAAGGATATCACAGAAAGCCAAATAGAATTGAGTTTTTAATACTTTTTGGTGTCTATATAGTGCTGCCCACAGCACTGGCTTTTTTAATTTTTGAGGATAATTGTGAGTCAAAAACTTAAGGTGCCTCTGCTTCCTCCTTGCCTGGGTCCTAACAAAATGAGTCGTGCATGCTTCTTCTCCACCTTTGTAGAAGTTGTTAGTGACCCTCCAATTGATTTAGAATCATTGAAACCACATGTGTACAGAGTAGGGTTTTGTTTATTTGTTTTGCAGTATACAAAGCACTTTATTTCAGATCTCGGAGAAAGCAGTGATTTTCTTCTCAAAGACTTCCTTCCTATCTGGAAGTGGTCATTAGGTTTTTATACTTGGGTTAGGATTTTGTTAGTTAAAATTACAGGAATTCTATATTTGAAAAGAACAGTTTACATATGTTGTTGTTGTTATGTGCAGTCGAGCCATCTGTGTGATTCATAGCGACCCTATGTACAACAACCCCAAACTCTGCCCGATGCTGTGCCAATCTCACTATCTCTGACACATCTACCCCCATTACCCAGTCACTGAATAAATCCATCTCATTGAGGGTCTTTCTCTCCTGCACTGTCCCTCCACCCTCCCAAGAATGGTGTCCCTCTCCAAGGATTGGTCCCTCCTTGCAATATGTCCAAAGTATCATGTAGCTTCAGAATCCTTGCCTCTAAGGAGCAGCCTGGCTTCACCCTCCTTAGGTCAAACCTGTTCATTTTCTTAGCAGTCCATGGTATATTCAATACTCGTCTCCAACACCACAGCTCAAAGGCATCAATTCTCCTTCTATCATCCCTAGTCATTGTCCAGCTCTCTGATGCACAGCAAGTGATTGCAAAGACCATGGCATGTATCGGGCACACTTGAGTCTCCAGACTGACACTGTTGCACTTCCATACTTTAGAGAAGTCTAACCGCAGACTTTCCCGTCCCAATACATCTTTTAATTCCCTGGCTGCTGGTGCCAAGAGTGTTGACTGTGGAGCCAAGCAAACCCAAACTGTGAACAATCTCAGTCTCTTCACCATCCATCATGATGCTACCAATCGGCCCAGTGGTGAGAATCTTTGTTTTCTTGATATTGAGCCTCAATCCATACTGAAGACTGCAGTCCCTGACCTTTCACAGCAAGGTCCTCAGTTTCAGCAAGCAGGGTTGTGTCATCTGCATAACGCAGATTGTTGATGAGTCAAATCCTGATGCCACATTTCTCCTCATAGAGCCCAGCCTCCCAGATAATCTGTTCTGCATAAAGATTGAAAAGGTATGGGAATAGGATACATCCCTGGCAAACACCCTTCCCAATTTTGAACCATGCAGTGTTTCCTTGCTCTGTTCTGATGACTACCTCCTGGTCCAAGTATAGGTTTCACATTAGTAGAAACAAGTGTTCTGGGATTCCCATTCTTCTCAGAGTAGCCACAGTTTTTTATGACCCACACAGTAAACCTTTGCAGTAAACAGACATTTTATGAAATAGTTAACATATGACTAAGGAAAGCAGTTTTGAAAAGGCAAATGCTAATCCAGGAAAGATGCATCTCCCTTCCTGGGTTTTTAAGGCTATTGCCTTTGAGAAGCAAATTGCCAGATTCATCCCAAAAAATGTTTCTAGATGAATTCAAACCCCAACCTTTTAGCTATTAACTGAGCATTTATCTCCTTGTGCCACATTTTCCCATTCTTTCTCTCTTTTCCCTATTTTTTCTCCTTCTTTTCCCCCATTCCTTTCTTTTGTCATCTAATCACTTATCTTTTCTCTCTTTTCCATACTTTTTTTCTATTCTCCTATACCCCTGTCTCTTCCTCTCTTTTTCAACTTCCTCTCCTCCCAAGTCTTTTGCTCCTCCTGTAGGACCACCTGAACACATCTTCAAATAGCTCCTTATCCCTAGGCAGCTTAGGCTACCTGTCACTAAGGTGGAGTAAGCCTTTCTTGGGGAGCCTTAGCCCCACCCCGCATTAGCTGTGGCAGCTTGCACACTATCCTAAGCAGAGTGCCACAAAGCAGCACCTGCTATTGGCCAGTAGGCCTGCCAGTGACTGGCTTGCCCTTCACGCAGGCGCCTGCAGTAGCTCAGCGAATAAAAAAGGCAATCTTCAGGCTGTGGGTGGGAGTAGAGAAAGGGAGACTCCAGTGGGCAAGGAATTGCTCCAGCGATCGGATGAGTGCAGGCAACTCTCGGAAGAGAACAAGCAAGCAAAGAGCAAGAGACTTAAGCGAGTAGGAGGGAAGGAGACTGGCCATTAGCCAGGCAAGCGGATGGACAGACAGACTGAGCAGGCGCTAAAGAACCTCCCACTGGTTCCCTCTTGTCTTATCTTTTGAAAACCAGGATTTTACCTTTTCCGTGGCATCTGAGGGAGATTACTGGACTCTGCTGACTTCAGCACAAGCTAAGATTTCCCACTTACAGAAGAAGGGCTAGCCCAATCCTGCGAGGAGGGAATCAAACGCCCCTGCCCCATTTCCCCTTCCCTCCCCCACCATACTCGGTGCGCCAAACCCGCCCTTCCCTAATCACCGACTTCCTCCTTTTCTTTTTAGCATGGTGACTGTATGGACAGTCTGACAGAACAGAGACTGACATCTCCTAATCTACCAGCCCCTCACCTGGAACACTACAGTGTTCTGCATTGCACCATGACCCTGGATGTGCAAACTGTAGTCGTTTTTGCCGTGATTGTAGTCCTCTTGCTTGTCAATGTCATACTCATGTTTTTTCTGGGAACCCGCTGAATGGAGTCCAGCCACCTGATCTCTTGTGAACTCTTGATTTGATTCCATCCTGAGAAGCCACCGAGGGAGTGGAGGAACAAGAGAGAGACAGAGAGAACAAGCTTTCTTAGGGGGGAAAACGTTATGAGCTTCAACATGGCCTCGCTGTGATATGTATGACGTTGGTATATTATCTTTCCCTAAATCTTTTCTCATGTCTTTTAAGAATGCTTGTGAAAGTAGTTGGTTATTACTTGAGTGGAATTGTTGGTAAATGCTTTCCGTGTGTGTGTGTGTGTGTGTGTGTGTGTGTGCGCGCGCGCGCGCGCGCGCGCCTGCATGCACACAGGAGCTTATTCTCCATCTATGTTTTGTTCACTAAACAAGCTCTACATCTTTAAATAGTGGCTTTCCTGTTTGTGATTGTTTTTTCTACTCATTTTCTTGGAACCTTCCTTTGAACTCCATTAGAGAATTTTAGTTAAAATTTCTTTACTGCCATCAGGAGTGCATTTGGATTGGTATCAGGGCAGGTGATTTGTAGCACGTAATGCTTCTTCCCCCCCCCCCCCTTTTTCAGGAAAAAAGTCTTGTTTAGAGGAAGAATTTGATGCAAGGAATTTATTTAGGGAAAATTATGTAGTCTTTAATAAGAAGTAAGAATTTGAGAAGTAATGTGGTTTGATGCCTTCAGATGGCTGTTGGTAACTGTGTCATCGCATCTCAGTTTCCTGTCCAGGTTTCAGTTTCCAATTTGTAAAGAAGTCACTTTTAAAATATTTCTTAAAGGATTAAAAGTCAATTTATTTGGAATGATAGAATGGGCCATAAAAGTGTTCTTTGGTTTTTATAAATTGCCAGAAGAATACATTGACAAAAGTTATTTGGGCTCTCTTTTCCAAAGATAGTATTTCTGGTTTTTAGCTTTGGGATTTTCTGTGTTTCTTCTTCAAAAGGCAATTCTTTACCTAGTTAGTATTTGAATATGGCTTCTTTGAAGTAATCTCACTAGCAACTATTTTCTTGAACCACATTTTAAGTGGAGATTGGTAAAAGTTCTGATGAAAGCATGACAATGCTTTTGTTTACTTACTCATGAATATATTTCTAGAACAAAATGAAAGTATGTAATGTGCTAATTGGGAATTTTGAGTGCCCCAGAAAAAAATATCTAAATGAAATCAGATAAGAACTGGGGAAAACAGGAGCTGTATTTACTCTTGTGTATAAGATAATAGTGGTAATGGTTGTTGTCATTGTTGCTAACATTATTTTCATATTTCTTTCCACTGAGCAAACTCTTGGGACAGCCAAGAAAATATTTGTCTATGATGCCACTGAATATGATATTTTACTTGTGTTATATGTTATAGGCAGGACTTTCTCATTCTGTTTATTAGCTGACTCAAAAAGGCACTATTTCCAGGTCATTGCTGTAGTAATGATTCCAGGCACACACATGTCTACACACATCATTCTCATGTACTCATGTAGGTGGCTGTTCATATATACTATGGAAATTTGTTGGCATTATGCTATCAAGTTTCCTGTGACCTTGTTCAATCTTCTTGGAGATGATTTTAGGGGAAAAAGAGGCTGTGAAATTTTTCTCATCACAGGACATAGAGAAAATGAATTATGTCAGACTGGATTTTAAGCATCAGATCACACTCTTGTCACTTGCCATGGATGAGAAACGAGATTTACACTCCTCCCCCCCCCCATTAGTACCATAATGTAAGCAAGATGGGGAAGTTTGCTTCCTATTGAAGTTTGATTCTTATTAAATGTGCTTCGGTCTCTTTATAGGGGAGGACTTCTCTGGTGAACTAGTAAGGAATTGTGCTGCTAACTTGAAGGCACGTGGTTCAAATCCACATGCTGTTCCAAAGGAGAAAGATGGGCAGTCTCCTCCCATGAGATTTACAGCCTCTAAAAATCACTGAAAGGTCCACTATGGGGTGGTTTTAACTCAACAGCGTAGGACAACAACAACAACAACCTGGCTAGAACCAATACTTTTTTTTCAGAGATAATCTAATGGGTTTCTTTCTCCTCTTATCCCCAATGATATTATTTAAAGTAATCTGTTATCTTGAGTGAGCATTTTGTTTGGAAACAGTATGGAGAGTTGGTAAAGAACTATGCTGAGAAGCTGCAGACCTGGGTTTTTTTATGTTTAGTGACTGTTTGGCCTTGGGTATTTTTTCCTTTACGGAGGATGTGGGATCCCTTATAACAGTGAGATTTTGTGCTGGTTGTATAATGAGACTTCCAAATTCTTGCATTCTCTGACTTTAGGAACTTGAAGTCAGGAGAGGATTCACTTGAAAGAAAGGTAGTAATGAAGAATGGGAGAAAATAGCTAATTTTAGATTTTGACCAGAGTCCCTGGGTGGTACAAATGGTTCATGTACTTTACTATTAACCTAAAAGTTGCTGGCCCGAGTCTACCTAGGAATAAAGGCCTGATGCTGCCAAGCCAAAGGTGAGTGATTTTAATCTGCATCCCTCAGGTCTGTTTCTAATTGTTTTTGGTCATTCTTCTAGGTGGTATAGCACTGCTTGTCGATTTGTTGTACAGAGGTAACTCATGATGGCTGTGATGCTGAACACTGTAACCCTAATGTGCCAAATGTGATATTGGTCACCTATGGCAGACAGTGTTTGGTGGAGCTCCCAGATTAAAACAAGCTTGGAAAGAGGAGTGGCACGCATTTCCAAAAGAGCTTGCCTCTGGAAACCCTATGAACTTGGAGAAATGAAGAAAGTTCATAGGGTCGCTATGAGTCGCTTACAACTTGACGGCATTTAACAACAACAACAACAGCAGCAGCAGCAGGATCTAATTCTGGAAAAAGTTGCCGTTGAAAACCCTAAGGAGCACAGTTCTACTCTGACACACATGGGTTTTATATGAGTTGGAAGTGACACAATGACAGCTAGTTAAATGATAAGCCTTCTCTTCTGGTTATCTGACTTACCTTCGACATAGAGACTGTGATTACCTATTTGTGATGGATGTATGACAATGCATGTTGTGGGTTCATGTACCTGCCTTTCTGTGCATGTTGAAGTATACACACTCCTGACTTTGGTTGAAGGTAATAGGAAGCAGGGTGTCCATTGAAATCTACAGTTCTGAAAATCTTCTGTGTGGCAGCACTTCCTAGTGTTGTGTTTGACTGGTACTAGGATGGATGAAGGTTTTCATGCCAGTCCTTTCCCATACTCCCTCAGGCTAGCAGAGTCACTTAAGTGAAAACTTCCTTAAGTAATTTAGCTGGGAAATGTGCTAACACTTTTCAAATATCTTATCTTTAGGCAAAAAATGGGATGGAAGTTGCTAGCCAGTTGGTAGGCTACTCTAGAGCAACCAGAGAGAGTTTGCCCACTCATTACCATTGACCTGATTCTGATTCATAGCTACTCCTGTTGAGTTTCTGAAACTGTGACTTTATGAGAGGAGACTGCATATTTTTCTCCTGTGGAGTGACTGGTAGATTCAAACAGTGACCTTTCAATTAACAGCCCAATAAATTATGTTTTATGCCACCAGGGCTACTCTAGAAGGAGTTTAAGGAATGGAAAACAAGAAGTGTGAGTATGATTTTTAACATGTATGAATCCTAGAGGTTTGACATTTCACCCTCAGATATAAGATAATGTGGAAAACCAGAAAATGGAGAAAATTATAAATGCCACCTAGAGGAGTAAAACCCTCTGCACTTTTCTTTTTTCTTTCTGCCTCATCATCTTCTTTTTCATTTTCCTAGCTTTCTAGATATGCTCTTTCCCTTCCTTTAAGTGGGTGAAAAGTAAAAAGAACAGGACTTTTTCTTTTCTGATGTGTTCCAGCTTTCCCCATCAAATTCTCTAATTCTCTTCCCTTTTTTCTCACTTTTTGGGCTTCCCAGACTTCCCAGAGGTGTAAAATTCCAGGTTAGGGATTTTAATTTTCAGCTTCCTACCAGGAAATTCAAGAAAATGCTCTTTTTTAGTATCCTAGCAACCCTATTCAACTCTTGCTGAGAGCTTCAGAGCCCACCCTTTAAAAGATCTAGGCACCCACGCCTCTAAAGATGGCTTTGAAAATGGGACAAAAAAATAATCACCCTATTGTTTTCAGATGCCTAGCAAACATGTTTATAGCAGGCATACAATGTTAGCTTCATTCCAACCATAAAGACTATTTTTCAGAAGGCTAGTAGGTTAAGATTCATCTTTTGTCATCACCTTTCCTAAGACAGAGACATCTCATTGAATACCTTTAATGAAAAGAGAGCTTCAGGGTCTAACAAATACTTTTTCTTCCTAACTTGGCTATGGAATAAGGGGAGTGATAAAACTATATTTGTTGTTGCTGTTATTACGTGCTCTCAAGTCACTTGTGACTCATAGTGATGCTAAGCACAACAGTCCTAAACTCTGCTCTGTCCTGTGCCAGTCGCACTGTCTCTGATACACCCATCCCGATTACCCCAGTCACTTAATCAATCCACCTCACAGAGGGCCTTCCCCTCATGCACTGTCCCTCCACCCTACCAAGCATGATGTCCCTCTCCGAGGCCTTGTCCCTCCTTACAACATGTCCAAAGTATGTTGGACAAAGCCTCAGAATCCTTGCCTCCAAGGAGCTGCCTGGTTTAACCCTCTCCAGGATGAATCGTTTTTTTTTCCTAGCAGTCCATGGTACGCTCAATACTCTTATCCAGCACCACAACTCAAAGACATCAGTTCTCCTTCTATCCTCCCTACTCATTGTCCAACTCTCTGATGCATAACAAGTTCTTTCAAAGACCATGGCCTGTATCAGATGCGCTTTAGTCTCCAGAGTGACACCATTGCTCTTCAGTACTTTGGTGAGGTCCCTAACAGCAGACTTTCCCAACGCAATACATTTTTTAATTTCCTGGCTACTGGTGCCAAGAATGTTGAATGTGGAGCCAAGCAGACTAAAGCTATGAACAGTCTCAATATCTTCAGCATCCATCCTGATGCTGCCAATAGGTCCAGTGGTGAGAATCTTTGTTTTCTTGACATTAAGCCTCAATCCGTATTGAAAGCTGCAGTCCTTTACCCTCTGCAGCAAGCGCTTCAGGCCCTCCTCAGTTTCAGCAAGCAGGGTTGTGTCATCTCTATAACGCAGATTGTTGATGGATCTTCCACCAATCCTGACACCACATTTCTCCTCATAGAGCCCAGCCTCCCGGATAATCTGTTCTGCATACATGTTGAAAAGGTATGGAGATAGGACACATCCCTGGTGCATGCCCCTCCCAATTTTGAACCATGCAGTGCACAATCAAGTGTTCTGGGATTCCCATTCTTCTCAGAGTCAGCCACAGTTTGTTATGATCCACACAGTCAAACGCCTTTGCATAGTCAATGAAACACAGATACACATTCCTCTGGTATTCCCTCTTTTTAGCTAAGATCCATCTAACATTAGCCACAATATCCCTAGTACCACGACCCCTTCTTAGCCGAGCCTGCACTTCTGGCAGTTCTCTGCTGATGTGTTGTTCCAGTTGTTTTTGGATAATGTTCAGTAGAATCTTGCTTGCATGTGAAATCAATGATATTGTGCTATAATTTCCACACTCTGTTGGGTCACCCTTCTTTGGAATGGGAACAAATATAGGTCTCTTTCAGTCAGTTGGCCAAGTGGTTGTTATCCAGATTTCTTGGCCCAACTTGGTGAGTATGTCCAGGGCAGCATCTGTTAGCTGAAATATGTCAATTGATATACCATCTATTCCTGAGGCCTTATATTTTGCCATTTCCTTCAAAGCAGCCTGAACGTCTTCCTTTATCACCAAAGGCTCAGTATATTCTTTCCATCTTCTTAGGTTGGATTAAACTTAGCAGTGGTACTCCATTTTCCATTTAGATAGAACCCTATTACTTGAACAGTGCATCTCAATTTTGTTAATTTCTCAGCTGTGATGTGGTGTTAGAGGCTTTTTCTCTCTGTATAACTGATCTTGCAGGAGTTTCTTACTGGGAAAGCTTAGCAGATGGAAAGATCAGTTTGATTGTGAGATTGATGAGCAAAGCATGGGACCTGGCTCAGATCTTCCCACTTCCTTGTGTTCATAATTCGGTTGCTAAGGAAGTGAAATGATACCAAGAAACATGCGGATGAGGTCATCTTCTGCTCTGCACTGAGACATAAATTGAGAATGCTTGACTCTGATTAGAGGGCACACTCTGACCTTTGCAGGGATGAGACAATGCATGCCCTCATTACTCTTTGTCTGCCCTCTCATCCTCTGCTCCCTTGGCCTGTGCAGTGCTTGCTCTACTTAGAAATGTGATTAGAAATTGATCCTTTTCTCTGAAAATAACAGTCTCTCCACAAGGCATCCACCTGCAGTGCCTTTGCCTTAAAATGTGACATGGACAGAGCAGAGGGATCTTAGACCTTAATTTTTAAACTTGTTCTAAGCCAACTGGGTTTCTAACTTTCCAGCAATCTTCAATTAGAGTATATTTGTTTCTATATTTCAGTTTAGCTCTTTAAATTATTTAATTCGTTGTGATTTTCCCTGGCACCTAAGTACAATGTAGAGAAACCACAAAGGAAAGAGCCTCTAGGGAAGAAAAAACTGAGGAAATTGTAATGATAATACTAATGACAAGTGCACAAGCCTATATAGTTAAAACAATAATTCTACATCTGTTTTAATTTGAGTGTCAAATCAATCTTATCTTCCCATTTTTACAGGTAAGGAAAGTATAAAAATTCAGGATATTTGTGGAGGAATAGCGAGTCTGTCTTTCAAAATAGGCGAGTGAGTCAAGAGTTCCTAGCTAATGTGAAGTGGGATAAGGTTCTGTGGGCTGGAGGTATGTGAGTCACTCTTAAAATAATACTGACATTCTCAGCTACTTACATTTTAGTTTGTAGCAAATTTTATTTGTGCAGCACTTTCACACAGAATTATATATCTGTTCAAAAGGTAAGGTTTTTATTACTTTATATTTGTGTAGCACTTTTGCAGAGAATTATATATCATATAAAATGATGCCTTTTTGTCTTGACAATCGAATACATGGTTCCCTTTAGTCTTATGAAAACTCACTTATTTGGGATCTACAGGGAGCCAGTCTTCATTTGACTGTGGATCACAAAAAATTGTGGCTAACCCTGAGAAGAAAGAAAATCCAGAACACTTGAATGTGCTCATGTGAAACCTGTTCTTGGACCAGGAAGCAGTTGTTAGAATAAACCAAGGAAATACTGAATGGTTCAAAATCAGGAAAGGAGAGTGTTAGGGATGCATCCTTTTCCCATGCCTTTTCAATATGCAGAAGAGATCATTTTGGAGGCTGGACTTTAAGGAGGAATGTGGCATCAGGATTGAAGGAAGACTTATCAACAACTTGTGTTATACAGATATAGTCTCCAGTATAGATTGACATTCAACATTAAGAAAACCAAGATTCTTACCACTGGACCAATTGGCAGCACCATGACAGATGGAGAAGAGATTAAGATTGTTAACAATTTCCGCTTGCTTGGAAACACAATCAAAACTCTTGGCACCAGCAGTCAGGAAATCAAAAGATGAGTTGCACTGGGAAAATCTGCTGTCAGGGATCTCTGAAGAGTGCTAAAGCATAGTGATGTCAGTCTAGAGAATAAGGTACACCTAATCCAAGCCATAGTCTTTGCTATAATTACTTGCTATGCATCTGAGAGCTGGACAATTACTAAGGATGACAGAAGAATGGTGCCTTTGAAATGTGGTGCTGGAGAAGAGTGTTGAACATACCAAGGTCTGCTAAGAGAACAAACAGGTGTGTCTCAGAGAGAGTGAAACCAAATTACTCCTTGGAGGCAAGGGTTTTTAAGTTCTGTCTCACATAGTTTGGGCACATTGCCAGAAGGGACCATTCCTTGAAGAAAGACATCATGCTTGGACAGGTGGAGGGACAGCACAGGAGAGGGCAATCCTGGATGAGATGAATTGACATGATAACTGGGGTTATGAGGGTAGATGTGTCAGAGACAGTGAGACTGGCTCAGGATTGGGCAGGGTTCAGAGCTATTGTGCATAGAGTCACTATGAGTCACAGGTGATTCGATAGCACATAACAACAACAATAACAGCAAAATTAAAATGCTTTGAAGAAATTGCTGTTTTTATAACCTTTGGAAATTTGCCACCTTACCAAGAACAAGTACAAAGGGACTTTGATCTATCAGTGAATGTCTAATAATGTAGTCTTCAGCTTGTTCTCAGTCTTTGCTGAACATTCAATTCACTTGGAAAGATTTTAATCCACAAGACCAAAAATATGACCTTGAACCTATCCCACCTGAATTTAAAAACCATCTCAAGAACAGGTTTGAGGCCTTAAACACTAATGAATGAAGACCAGATGAACTGTGGAATGATATCAAGAATATCATCCTTGAAGAATGCAAAAAGGTCGTTACAAAGACAGAAGAGGAAGAAAAGATTAAGATATATGTCAGGAGAGACTATGAATATTGCACTAGACTGCTGAGAAGCCAAAGTAAAGGGAAGAAATGAGGAAGTTAAAGAGCTGAACAGAAGATTTCAAAAGGCAACTTGGTAAGACAAAGCAAAGTCTTATTACAAAATGTACAAAGAGCTGGAGTCAGAAAATCAAAAGGATGAACTTGGCATTTCTTAAATGGAAGGAATTGAAGTACAAATTCTAGCCTTGAGTTGGAATACTTAAAGATGATCTGGGCAGAATATTGAATGATCCAGAAAGGATCAAAAGAAGATGGAAGGGCTGGAGGCCACAGTGAAACACTAGCCAAAACCATGTTTCACAACCAAGATGACAATTATACCACTGTTTGTAGTCCTCGGGCCATGATTCATCAAATTGAATATGCAATGGAAGCTGTCAAACAAGGTTCAGACACAGTTAGTTTTAAATTAAAAGCCTTATGCAGTATTGGTTGCATTGTAGAGGGCCCAGTCAGAGCTTACAGCTCATCAGAAAAAAAAAATTCTTCATATTGGTGCAAGAGTGACATTCACTTCCTAAGAAACATGCCTCTGGAAACTCTATGAACTTTGATAAATAACAATAGTTATAGGAAGGCTTCAGGCCTTTTATTCATAGGGTTGCTATGAGTCGTGCTCGGCTCGATGACAATTAGCAACAACATTGATATTTCAGTTGTGGGTCTTACTGCTGATGCTAGCCTGTTAAATACCTTCATTGCTAAGAGTGTTTGGATTTAAGATTTGTTTTTGACAGAACTCTTCCTCTCTCTCTCTCGTCTTGTATTTCTAATCAGAAACAAGACCCAGATACCAACACAGTGGTATGGTTGGAGACCATATGGTGTGGGACTGCTCATTGCTGGATATGATGATATGGGCCCTCACATTTTTCAAACCTGTCCATCCGCTAATTATATCAGCAGTAGAGCTAGGTCTATTGGTGCCCACTCTCAATCAGCTCATACATACTTGGAGAGACATATGTCTGAATTTATGGAATGCAATTTGAATAAACTGGTTAAACATGGTCTTTGTGTCTTAAAAAGGACTTTTCCTGCTGAGCAAGACGTAACTAAAAAGAATGTTTCTATTGGCATTGCTGGTAAAGACTTGGAGTTTACGATCTATGATGATGTGTTTCCATTCCTTGAGGATCTTGAAGAAAGACCACAGAGAAAGGCCCAGCCTCTCAACCTTCTGATGAACCCACAGAGAAAACTCATGAACTAATGGATAAGTGATAACTAGTCTACATATGTAATATCAACGTTGTAAGAATGCAGTAGCATAAAACTGAATCACAGTAATCTATACATTGAACCAAGAAACAGCAGAGTAGTGGAATGATATGTTTTAGGGATCAGTCCAGATGAGAATTTTTTCCAGGTAACATAATTGAAGCTATATAGTGGGGTTCATGGTTTGTTTTTTGTTCTATTTTATTTTAGTTTTGAAAGGGTCTATGTAATCATTTTCTAGAAAGTGTAAGATATCTGTACTACTCTTTCTATATGCAAAACATGGCTTCTTTGTGGCTTTAAAAGACAATTATGTAATAAAATTATTTCATCTGCTGGTGAAAAAAAAAAGAAGATGAAAGGTGTACACAGAAAGAACTGTCTGACACATGAAACAACACATGATCAAGAGGCAATGGTGATAAAGGAGGAAGTTTAAGCTTATCTGAAGGAAGTGGCAAAAATAATGCCTCAGAAATTGATGGAATAGCAATTAAGATATTTCAACAAACAGATATTGCCCCGGATGTGCTCACCATGTTGTGCAAAGAAATCTAGAAGAAAGCTGCCTGATCAATTGACTGGAAGAGATTCATATTTATTTCCATGCCAAAGAAAAAAAATTTGACCCATCATAGTGTGGAAGTTATCTAACAATATCAGTAATATCACACACAAGCAAAATCCTGCTGAAGATTATACAAAAATGACTGGAACACAGTACATCAGTGGAGAACTGTGAGAAATACGAACTGGGTTTACAATAGGCTGTGGCACTAGCGACATCATTGCTAATGTCAGAAGGATTGTGGCTGAAAGCAGAGAATTGTTGTTGTTATGTGCCATCAAATTTCCTGTGACCCTATGTATAACAGATCTGAAGTCTGCCTTGTCCTGAGCCAGTCTCACTCTGACACACCTACCCTGATTGCCTTAGTAACTGTGTCAATCCATTCCATGTGGGGTCTTCCTCTCCTGTGTTGTTCTTCCAAGAATGATGCCTTTGTGAGACTGAGATTCAAAATCCTTGCCTCCAAGGAGAAACTTGTTCTGACCCTTTCCAAGACAGACTCATTTGTTTTCTTCACGGTCCATGGTATGTTCAAGACTCTTCTCCAGCACCACAACACAAAGGCATTAATTCTTCTTCTGTCATGCTCAGTCATTGTATAGCTCTCTGATGCACAGCAAATAATTGCGAAGACCATGGCCTAGATCAGGAGCACCTTAGTCTCCTACTGACATCGTTGCTTCTCAGTACTCTGGAAAGGTCCCTGACAGCAATTCTAATACCTAAATACCTATTGCAATTCGTCTTTTGATTTCCTTACTGCTGGTGCCAGGAGTGTTGATTGTGGAGCCGAGCAAACTAACTGTTAACAACATCAATCTCTTCTCCATTCATCATGGTGCTGCGAATTGGCTCAGTGGTGAGAATATTCGTCTTCTTGATGTTGAGCTTCAATCCATATTGAAGACCACAGTCCTTGTACTTTTGCAGCTAGTGCTTCAGGTCCTCCTTAGATTCAGCAAGCAAGGTTATGTCATCTGCATAATGTAGGTTGTTGAGGAGTCTTTCTCCAATCCTGATAGCACATTCCTCCTCATAAACCCCAATCGCTTGAATGATCTATTCTGCATATATACATTGAAAAGGTTTGGAGACAAGATTCATCCCTAATGTACTCCCTTCCTGATTTTGAACCATGCAGTGTTTCCCTGCTCTGTTCTGAGGACTGCTTCCTGGTCCAAATATAGGTTTTGCATAAGCACAGTCAAGTGCTCTGGGTCTATGCAAAGGCGTTTGACTTTGTGGATTACAACAGATTGTGACTAGCATTGAGAAGACAGAAACTACAGAACACTTAATTGTGTTCAAGTAAAAGCTATACTTAGACTAGGAAGCAGTCATCTGAACAAAGCAAAGCAACACTGCACAGTTCAAAGTCAGGAAAGGAGTGTGTCAAGGATTTGTCCTTTCTTCATACTTTTTCAATCTATCTTCAGAACAGATAATTTTGGAGGGTGGACTTTATGAAAAAGGGTATGGCATCAGGATTTTAAGAAGACTCATCAACAGTCTGCACTATGCAGAGGACACAACCTTGCTCACTAATACTGAGGAAATTCTGAAGTGTTTGCTGCTGAAGGTCAAAGACTACATTCTTCAATATGAATTCCATCTCAACATGAAGAAAACAAAATTTTTTCACCGTCAGGCCAATTGGTAGCACCATGATAGATAAGAGATTGAAGTTGTTAACAATTTCAGCTTGCTCAGATCCACGTCAACAGTCTTGGTAATAACGGTCAGAAAATCAAAAGATGAGTTGCAGTGGGACAGTCTGCTTTCTGGGACTTCTGCAAAGTACTTAAGATCAGTGATGTCAGTCTAGAGACTAAGGTGCCTCTGATCCAGACTATTGCCTTTTTAGTTGTTTGCTGTACATCAGAGAGCTGGACAATGACTAAAGATGGCAGAAGAAGAATTGATTCCTTTGGACTGTGGGGCTGGAGAAGAGTATTGAACATAATATGGATTGTCAAGAAAACAACACATCTGTTCTGGAGCAAGTGAAACCAGGTTGCTCCTTGGAGGAAGGGATTTTGAACCTCTGTCTCACATGCTTTGGGCATGTTGCGAGGAGGGACAAGTCCTTGGAGAAGGACATCATGCTTGAAAGGGTGGAAGGTCAGTGCAGGAGAGGAAAATCCTGGATGAAATAGATTGACATAATGACTGTGACAATGGATGGAGGTGTGTCAGAGACAGTACAATTGATTCATGATAGGACAGAGTCCCTCATAGGGACAATATGAGTCATAGTCGACTCTAGACCACATAATAATAGCAACAGCTAAGTCTTCAGTCTGAGACAATTTGATTTAATTATCTTAGAATAGGGCCCAGAATTGATTAAAATGTAAGGAAATATAAGCACCACTGCATTCATTAGCCTTTATATATATATATATATATAACCAAAAAAAATCCAACACAAACCCAACCCCCCAAAAAAACCTACCTCCAAACACCACACTTACGTTTTACATGAAAATTTCCTCAGCAGTGTGAGTTCCCATTCAACAATTTTACTGAAGTTGTTCAGTAACATTGACTACATTCTTCATAATGCATGAACACGTTCTTGTTATTTATGTTCTGACTTTCCAATTCTATTAATGCATTTTTATTCTCCCCTTACTTTTTTGCTTTTGTTTTAATTATTTGCTGACTGGACACATATAGCTGATTTTTTTTAAGTTGCACAATGCTTCTGGTTGATATTAATAATCTTGTGAGTCATGGTGCTAGTTAGCTATGTGTTGACTTCTCAGGGGTTGGTTTCAGTTCAGTGTTTAGAAGAATATCTTAGAACAATAATCTTGGAGAATCCTCTGGTTTCAATCTGTTCAGTATGTATGTTCTTTTGTTTTAAAAATTTGAATTCATAATTTTTCCCCCCTTCTATTCTATTCGAGTTACTCTATATTGTAACTTGTACCCAGGTGCCATCTAGTTTTTCTAGTCTCAGAGTAGATGAGGCCGATTTCTCTTTTAGACTAGTCTGGTTTCTGTCATTTTCTTTTGCTCTGGACAAGTCAAGACCAAGAGTTGCATCTTAGATAGCTGCTTGAAAGCTTCTAAGACCTGAGATGACACTCTGTTAGCCTTTGCATCTTGTAAGCTACTGTACTCTTTACTGTCTAGTCCTATCCTCTGTTCCCTTATACAGTTTGGGATTTTAAAATCAAACTGGTTAAATTATGTTAATTTATTATTCTAGATCCTAAAAGGTTTTTAAAAAATTAATAAAATTTACTGTTTTAAACATTTGTCGTCTTGCTATGTAACTTTGAAATGAAGATTGACAGACTTTTCTAGCATCAGCTCATTTGAAAACTGGATAAATTCAATTTATTATGTTTTAAAAATATTAAGCATTAGAAGTTTGCTCTTGCAGTTAGAGGGCCTGTGAACCATTTTTTATAAGTGGTCAACAATGTAACATTCACTGCTCTACTGTACCCACATATTCATGAAATAATGAAGCGCGGTAAACTTAGTGAATCTTGTGTAGACATTTTATGGACAAAATATGCTACGGTTATAACAATTGGCTGCTAAACTCATAGCCCTATCATAGAAAGGAAATTAGGTTCTTGACATCTTACTAATAAATTGGGTTATAGGCTTCAGGACTCCCTGTGTTATTCAGTGCCTACGAACCATATGTTTCTAAATTAGGTCCAGAATTTGACTACGGGTTTTTATTACTACTCCTCTGTTCTTCCTGGAGAAAATGAAATATTGTGGATATAACTTTAAAAAAAGAATATATTTTCTTTTTAAAGGGTTCAAGTAATCCTTTGTACAATTTTGTTTTTGTTTTTGATTAGCTCACCTAGTTCCATTAACCTAGTGACTCTGAGCCCCAGCTACACATTGGAATCACCTGTGGAGTTAGTAACAAGAACAAAAGTAATTCTTAGATTCTATGGAGGAAGCTCTGGTTGTGTAGATTGTAGAGAGTGGCAAAAGTGGTGCCTCTCTAGTGGTTTGAATCCACTAGTGGCTCCTCAAAAGAAATATGATGTATATGTGTGTTCCAACTAAATGGGAGTGAGGGGAAGAGATAGTGAATTTACTTACAGAGAAGACCTGATTGAGTTGGTTATGAGTGGGCCCTGGTATCAATGTTTTCTAAAAGTTACCTGAAATGAGTGGAATGTTTAGTCATGGTTTAAAACCACTGCTGTGGAATGGCTCAAAGTAAATGCTAGTTCAGCCTGAGTCCAGCATATTATACCCAGGAATAAGCAGGCATTGCACATGACCAAATTTCATTTTAGTTTCATAGTGTTTTGCAAATTGTAGGGGTTTGTTTCAGCTCTGAAAAAAGAAGTACTCAACTTCATGGGTGTGAGTACCCTAAGGATCTATTTGGATTAAAAAAAATAATAATCAGGTCTGAGATGGCTTGAACCTTTTAGGAAAAAAAAAAGATAATTCTTGCTCACTTGGTAGGTGACCTTGGGTAAATTACTTCTCCCATCTGAAATTATTTTCTTATCTGAAAAATGAGCATAGCTGGATTAGTGAGTCTGAAAGAGTTCCACTAGCTTTCATAAAACAACACCACCACCACCAAAACCAAAACACAGAATAAAACCACAAGCAGAGAGGAACTCTGCTGGCATAGTCTAGCAAGCTGTGCATCTCTGATAGTTCAGAGACACCAGTGGCTCTGTAATAGCAAGATAGGCAGTATCTTCCCATTGCAATTTACAGCCTCTGCTATGAATTGGAACCAACTTGAGGGCAGTGAGTTCAAGATGAGTTTTCACAAATTTTGAGTTGTTATTAATAATAAAGATGAAAATGATTTCAGCTCCACAGTCAACCCTCTTGGCACCAGTAGTCAGGAAATTAAAAGGCGCATTGCCATGGGAAAGTCTGCTGTTAGGGACCTCTCCAAAGTACTGAAGAGCAATGGTGTCTCTCTGGAGACTAAGGTGCGTCTGATACAGGCCATGGTCTTCGCAATCACTTGTTATGCATCAGAGAGTTGGACAATGACCAAGGAGGATAGAAGGAGAATTGATGCCTTTGAGCTGTGGTGCTGGAGAAGAGTATTGAGAGTACCATGGACTGCTAGGAAAACAAACAGATTTGTCCTGGAAAGGGTTAAACCGGGTGGCTCCTTGGAGGCAAGGATTCTGAGGCTCCGTCTAACATACTTTGGACATGTTATGAGGAGAGACCGGTCCTTGGAGAGGGACATCATGCTTGGGAGGGTGGAGGGACAGCGCAGGAGATGGATTGATTCAGTGACTGGGGTAATGTGGGTAGATGTGTCAGAGAATAAAATTGGCATAGGATAGAGCAGGGTTTAAGACTGTTGTACCTAGGGTTGCTATGAGTCACAGGCAACTCAATGGCACATAACAAGAACAACAACATAAAGAGTTTCTTTCTCATTGCTTTTGAGTCAAAACAAACTCATACTTGACCCTCAGTGGGTTTTCAGAGCCTGCAAATCGCACTCAAAGAGATTGTCCATCTTTCTCCTTGGGAGCAGCTGGCGAATTTAAAAAACCTGCCTATTGGTAGTTCCCAACCTTAGCTGCTTGAGCTTAGTCAAAGAATCAGTTTTCAAATGAAATTTCAGCCAGATACTGTGATACAAAATATAAAAAAGTAGAGCTGATTTTGTTAAATGGGTCTGGAGTGGGCGAACAGTAGTCTAAAGTTCACCTTAAGTCTTACCAGTGGTTATCTTGGTTGCTAGGGGAATGACAATTATAAGAATAGAGATGACATTGCCCAGTGCAGTGGCTACAGATAGGACATTCATTTAAGTCGTCTGGATTCCTAGAGGAAATCTTTAAGCTCCCTCTCACTGCCATATTTTATATATGAGCTAGAAGGACAAAGGAATTTGTTTTGGGTTGTAGTGATGGATCCTGATGCCTCAAATCAAGTCATTGACCCCTCAAGTCTGTTACTTGCCCTATTAGACACTGGCCTTATACTTCCTTGGGTAGGTCAAAGACCTGGGTGCTCTCAGATTTGGTTGGAGAGAGTAAACTTGAAGAGAATCTGGGAGAATGAGATTATTATGTAAATGAGGAGGGCTGGTAGCCTACTGGCAAGAAGCTGGACTGCAATCCTGAAGGCATTTGGTTAGAATCCACCAGCAGCCTCCTTCTGTGCAATTAACTGCTTATGAAAACCCATCGGTGGTCATATATGGGCCAGCTCTGACTCAATGGCACAAAATAACACCAACCAGAAGTCCTTGGGACACCAGTCAGTGAAATAGGGAAAACCACAGAATTTTTTCAGGTCATGTTAGCTCTCCACTCTTCCGGTGTTCAGGAGGTTGCACTGTATATTCAGACAGCTTTAGGAGTGGCTCAAGCATCACTGTTCTCCTTGTCTGACTGCCTTCATCAAGGACAGAAAACTATACACCTCCATGCTCAGCTGCATGAAATAATGCTGCAGAAATAATGTGCTAAAAGCCCATCCTCGATCCATTCAGAGTATGGTGCTTAAAGGCAGCAGCTACTTTTAGCTGATCATTTGTACCTCCCAAAACATTTCATATATCCACTTTTTAAACTTTTTTTTCCAGCTGCTTGATGGGAGGACTATGCAGTAGGTGCCTTGTGTTTGAGATAGAAGTGGGAGACAGTGCAGAATCCTTTCAAGTTAAATGCTGAAAAGCCTGTCATGGTGGGAAGACTCAAACAATTTCCTCCTGTGTGACTTACAGCCTTGAAAACCCAATGGAGGATCAGTTATGAGTCAGTTTAAACTTGACAGTGTTCAGGTTTCTTTTATCCACTTCACTGGGTCACAGGGATCCAAGTAAAACAATAAGCAAAACCTAAAAAAAGTTTAATTAATGGGAGAGTCAAGAATTGAGTATTCACTAGCTTCACTTGTTTCCCTCTAAATCCAAGTAAAAAGTATCTATGCACATTCTGTACAATAAATTTCCCTAAGCTTTCCTATGCTGTTTAACCTGGCTTCTCAAGAAAATCGCCCTATAGGGTTGAAAGGTCCAAAGAATATTATTAATAAATCCCTTCATTACCTTTGGCCACAAGCACAAAACAATCTCATCATTTTGCATTTGTCTGAGTCTTCCCACCATGACAGGCTTTTCAGCTGGTGGATTCACACCACCATAGGAGATCAACCTTTGGGTTAACAGTGTAACTCTAGGCAAATTACATCACCAGATCTCCCCAATGCCATGCCACTAGAAAGGATTAGTCTTCTCCACAATGAGATAAAGGTAAATAATCCAATAGAAAAATGGACACAGGATATGAACAAACACTTCATTGAAGAAGACATTCAGATGGCTAACAAGCACATGAAGAAGTGTTCAAAATCCCTAGCTCTAAGAGAGATGCAAATTGAAACAACTATGAGATATCATCTCACCCCAGTCAGAATAGCAAAATTTAAAAGAACAGCAAACAACAAATGCTGACTAGGTTGCGGAGAAACTGGAACCCTCTTGGTAGGAGTGTAAAATGGTGCAACCACTGTGGAAGGTGGTATGCTGCTTTCTCAAAAAGTTGCAAATCGAGATACCATTTGACCCAGCAATTCCACTACTGGAAATATACCCCAAAGAGACCATAACTGACATCCAAGCAGATATATGCACACCCATGTTTATAGCGGCTTTGTTCACAATAGCAAGGAGTTGGAAACAACCTAAGTGACCATCAACAAACGAATGCATAGAGAAGCTGTGGTATATTCACATAAATGGAATACTATGCTCCATTGAAAAACAAGGAGCTCATTCAATATTATTCCAAATGGGTGACCCTGGAGGACATTATGTTGAGTGAAGTATCTCAGTCACAAAAGGGCAAATACTGCATGGTGCCACTGTAGTAAAACAGGACTGACATCGGGGTTGGGGAAAGACTGAGAAAGATGGGTTCAATAATGTAATAGGTTGAAATAGATAAAGGAGAAAACTATATAAAAGGGATATATGATTAGGTAGGTTTGTCATGACAGGAGTCCAGAGTGATGGCTGCATAGTGGTGTGGACCTGGGGGAGGGACTGTAAAACAAAGAATTTTTCTTTTCCTTTTTCAAGATGGTAGTTTACTAAGTGGGAGAATTGGGAGGGGAGAAAAGAGCAACAATGAATGACTGGAAATCCAAAGTCCCTGTAAATTTTCATTGAAATTAATAATAAATTTTTAAAAATGACCAACTGTTAAAAAAAAGGGATTAGTCTATTCTACAAATCAGAAAAATGAGGCCCATCGCTAATTCTAGCTTGATTCTCTGAGTTTAAACTTTGTAAACTATAGTGTTATTTAAAGTTTTTCTAGACAGCTATATCTTCTAGAAAAAGTACTTACCTGTACTTCGAAAAGACTTTGCAAGGATGTGAGTTTTTGGCCCTATGAGATGTGCAAACCACTTTAGTCTTTCAGGAATGATGATGGATACTTGTTTGTGGTGTGCTGGAAAGCAGAAGGCCACTGACCTAGGAGTTTTTGTTGTCTTATAGATCTGTAATCTTGGGCAAGTCACTTAACCTCTCTGAGCTGACTTTCTTGTCTGTAAATTGATGCTGATAATCCTTGAGAATCTTCCAGATAGATCTCTTCAATGGGTGACTTGACACAGTGGTTGTTGATGTTATTATATACTGTCAAGTCAGAACAACTCATAGCTGACCCTCCAACTGATTTCCAAAGGTAGTTAATTGCATGGGAAGAGATTGCCCATCTTTCTGTCATGGACTGACTGGTAGATTTAAACCATATGCCTTTAGGTTAGTAGCCCAGCTCCTTACCACTAAGCCACCAGAGCTCTCTCGATACAGTAAAGGGCTCATAAAA
>NW_006400099.1:1210990-1216982 GCF_000299155.1 Elephantulus edwardii | reverse complement strand
TGGAGAACATTATGCTGAGTGAAATATCCCAGTCACAAAAGGACAAATATTACATGATGCCACTGTTGTAGAATGGGACTAACCTCGGGGTTGGGGAGAGACTGAGTAAGATGGGTTCAATAATGTATACTGCACTGAAACAGAGGAGGGAGAAAACTGTTCACAAAATAGGTTGTAGAATAAAAGACATAAACATGAAGAAAGAAGTTGTTGTTGTTGTTGTTGTTATGTGCTGTCAAGTCACCTACAACTCATAGTAACTCATAGACGCTCTGAAGCCTGCCCTGTTCTGAGACAGTCTTACTGATTCTGACACACCTACCCTCATTGCCCTAGTTACTATCAGTCCATCTCATCTGGGCTCTTCCTCTCCCTCCACCCTTCGGAGCATGATGTTCTTCTCCAAGGACCAGTCCCTCCTGATCATATGCCCAAAGTATGTGAGACAGAGGTTCAAAATCCTAGCCTCCAAGGAGAAACTTGGTTTCACTCTCTTCACGACAGATCTATTTGTTTTCTTGGCAGTCCATGATATGTTCAAGACTCTTTTCCAGCACTACAATTCAAAGACATCAATTCTTCTGTCATCCTTAGTCATTGTCCAGCTCTCTGATGCATAGCAAGCAAGTAATTGGGAAGACCAAGGCCTGGATCTGGTGCACCTTAGTCTCTAGACTGACACTGTTGCTTCTCAGTACTCTGGAAAGGTCTCCAACAGCAGATTTAAATATTGCAATTTGTCTTTTGATTTCCTGTCTGCTGGTGCCAAGATTGTTGATTGTGGAGCCGAGCAAGCTATAACTGTTAACAGCTTCAATCTCTTTTCGTTCCATCATGGTGCTGCCAAATGGCCCGGTGGTGATAAACTTTGTTTTCTTGATATTGAGGTTCAATCCATATTGTCATTGACTTTCTGTAGCAAGCACCTCAGGTCTTTCTCAGTTTCAGCAAACAAGGTTGAGTAGTCTGCATAACGTAGGCTGTTGATGAGTCTTCCTCTAATGCTGATGCCACATTCCTCATAAACCCTAGCCTCCTGGATGATATGTTCTACATTTAGATTGAAAAGGTATGAAGACAGGATGCATCCCTGACACACTCCCTTCCTGAAAAGACTACATATAAATGCATTAAGTTGTTGATGGATGTCCCTTGACAAATCCCATTGTCTCTGTGCTTCACTTTTCTCCTTTATAGAATAAAAGATACTTTTGCACTTCCCCTGCTTGGAAGTAGAAAGGCTTCATGACCTTGCCCTTGCCTTGGATTCTTGGTGGAAATTGGATTTTTTTAATTGATATTTTAATTAAAGTTTATAAAGAACTTGAATTTCCATTCATTCATTGTTGCACATTTCCTCCCTGGCCCCCAACCCTAAAGTTCACTTTAAAAAAATAGTTCCTTCGTTGTTATACAGTCCCCCCCCTCCACCAGCTCCCCTCCTCATGCCACCATACTATGCAGCTCTTATTCTGAACTCTTATCATTTCAATAATATGTAATCACGTACTCCTTTTATACAGTTCTCTTCCTCATCTGTTTCAATGCTGTGTACATTGTTTGTCCCATCTTTTCTTAGTTTGCTCGAACTCCCATGTCAGTCCTGTTTCATAACAGTGGCATTATGCAGTACTTGTCCTTTTGTGACTTAGATATTTCAGTCAGCACAATAGCCTCCATGGTCACCCATTTTGTATAATATTTCATGAGTTCTTCATTTTTCAGTGTTGCATAATAAACCATTGTGTGACTATACCACAGTTTCTCTATCCATTCGTTTGTTGTTGGACACTTGGGTTGTTTGCAAAACTTTGCTATTGTGAACAAATCAGCTATAAGCATGGGTGTGCATATATGTACTTGGGTAGCAGTTCTGATTTGTTTAGGGTATATTCCCAGTAGTGGAATTGCTGGGTCAAATGGTATATCTATTTCCACCTTTCAGAGAAAGCGCCATAGTGCCTTCCATAGTGGTTGCACCATTTTACACTCCCACCAACAGTGAATAAGGGTTCCAGTTTCTCCACATCCTCATCAGCATTTGTCATTTACTGCTCTGTTGAATTTCACTGTTCTTTTTTTTTATGTTATACATTAAATTATCAATTCACTGCAAATACATTATTATTATTATTAATAACAATAATGAAAGTTTACAGACTTTGGATTTCCATTCATTCATTGTTGCACTTTTCTCTCTGCCCACCCTCCTCCATCCCAGTTCACCCTTCTCTTTGAAAAGTAAAAGAAAAATTCTTTTATTATTATACAATCCCTCCATCCAAGTCCACTCCACTAAACAGCCTTCATTCTGGACTCCTGTCATCACAATACCTAATCATATATCCCTTTTAAACATATATCCTTTTGAAATCCCTCATTTTTTTCAATGCAGTATACATAATTTATCCCATCTTTCTCAGTCTCCATCCAAACCTGATGTCAGCCCTATGCATAGTACTATGCAGTATTTGTCCTTTTGTGACTGAGATCTTTCACTCAGCATAATGTCCTCCAGGGTAACCCATTTTGTATAATATTTCATGAGTTCCTTGTTTTTCAAAGCAGCATAGTATTCTATTGTGTGAATATACCACAGCTGCTCTATCCATTTGTTTGTTGATGGTCACTTAGGTTGTTTCCAACTCTTTGCTATTGTGAACAAAGCCACAATAAACATGGGCATGTATATATCTTTTTGGGTGGCAGTTATAATTTCTTTGGGGCATATTCCCAGTAGTGGAATTGCTGGGTCAAATGGTATTTCTATTTGCAACGTTTTGAGAAAGCACCATATTGCTTTCCATGGTAGTTGCACCATTTTACACTCCACTAAAAGTGAATAAGGATTCCAGTTTGTCCACAACCTTGCCAGCATTTGTTGTTTTCTGTTCCGTTAAATTTTGCTGTTCTTACTGGGATGAGATGATATCTCATAGTTGTTTTGATTTGCATCTCTCTTAGAGCTAGAGATTTTGAAAATTTCTTCTTGTGTTTGTTTGCCATCTGAATGTCTTCTTTGATGAAGTGTCTGTTCATATCCTGTGCCCATTTTTCAATTGGGTTGTTTACCTTTATCTTGTTGTGTATTTTATCAATTCTAGATATAAGTTCCTTGTCTGACATGTCATTATCAAATATTTTTTCCCAGTCTGTAGCTTTTCTTTTTACCCTGTTAGAGAAGGTTTTGGATGTGCACAATAATTTGATTCTTAGAAGGTCCCATTAATCTATTTTATCCTCTCCTGGTTGTAGATTTTTCAGAATGCTTGGAAGACTGTTTATGTTGTAGAAGCTTTTCTTTATTGAAGTTTATAGTCCTACATTGATGATCCACTTTGAGTTGTTTTTTTTTGGGAAAAAACATATTGGGGGTACAAGGAGGTGAGGGTTGGGGGCAGAAGGGTGAGGTTGGGCAGGGATGCAGTTGCAGAGCTGCAGAAACTGGTTGGTGGGGGGAGCAGGTGAAGGAAATGAAAAGGATCCAGTGGGGACCAGATGCTACAGGTAAAAGACAAGCGTTTTCCAATATGCTGACTCTCTGGCTTCTTCATGCTGGACAGGGGCGTTGATGTGAAGGGGGAAAGGAAGGACACTTTATCACCTTACAGTTGATCTTGGGTAAAGGCTGCTTGCCTTCTTGTTCTGTTAGAAGATATTTTCCTGTCATTTGCTCCCCTCTGGAATGCAAAGTGTTTTCCCAGGTGGGTCCAGTGGGAATGGCTGGTTGAACCCAGAGGCTCCATCCTCCTTCGTTTCTTTAACTGGCAGTTGTATTTCCTTTTTGTCACTGGCACTGGGTTCAGGGTCAGGTCTGAAGTAAAACTCAGTGGTAAGGTTACCTATAGGAAAGGGAGCAAACCTAGAGAGAACAAACTTGTGAGTTACAAATAGAAGGGTTTTGGGGGTGTTGTTTTCAGGTTTACTGGGGGAGAGAGTGGCAAAAAGTAGCCTAGATAAAATTCTCTGGATACCCTAGGCATTTTTTTTCCTACTCAGGGGTCAGATGGCACAATCTGGGGACTGAGGAGCTCATCCTGAGGGCCATGACGGCTCGCCCCGAGCTGAGGGCCGAAGACAGCCCGCCCTGGGCAGAGGGCTGTGACGTCTTGCCCTGAGCCGAGGGTCGAGGACAGCCCGCCCTGGGCAGAGGCCCGTGACGTCTTGCCCCGAGCCGAGGGCCGAGGACAGCCCACCCCGGGCAGAGGGCCATGACGGCTCGCCCAGAGCTGAGAGCCAAGGACAGCCCGTCCAAAGCAGGGCATCATCCCCAATAGGCTGTCTGGTACACTCCCCCTCTAATTGCCCCCACCCCAATCTGGTCGCTTCACCTGATTGAGGACTCTGTGGCCAGGGACAGCATCGCCAACTCCAGCACCACCACTTCCCCCCATAATTTGAAGTAGGTGTCACTGCCCTCCCCCTTTATAAATGGCAAAGGGTACCTGAGAATTGTGAACAGGCTCCCCCCAGGTCTAAACAGCTTTTGGCAGAAGCATTCAACAGATCAAAATATGTGATGCATCTAGGATGTTGGTCCTCTTGGACATGCTGCCACTGTTAAGTGTCATCAAGTAGGCAACTCACAGTGACTTTCAACAATCCATTGTATAGGTGATCATCTCTGGTTTTCCAAGGAAACCCAAACCTGTAGGCGGCGGGGCACATGTCCCCCCCACAGGCGGTGGGGCGTGCGCCCCATCTTCTGTGCAGGTGGCCGGCAGGCGAGCACCACCTCCCAGTGTGGGCGATTGGCAGGCGATCGCCATCTCCTGTGCGTCATCTCGCACGCGGGTGGCCAGTGGGCACGTATCATCTCGTGTTCAGGTGACTGGCAGGTGCTCGCTTGCCATCTCCCGCGTGTCATCTCCCACGCGGGTGGCCAGTGGGCACGTGTCACCTCGTGTGCGGGCAGCTGGTGGGCACCATCTCCTAGCGCGGGAGGCTGACAGGCGCCCGTCATCTTGCCCACGGGCAACCGGCGGGCACACGTCATCTCATGCGTGGGCAGCTGGTGGGGGTGGGTGCGTGCCATCCCCCAGTGCCGGCAGCTGGCGGGCGCATGTCATCTCTCGGCAGGCGAGAGTCATCTCTTGACGGGCGCGCGTCATATTGTGCACAGGCAACCGGCGGTTGCGCACCATCCCCCAGCGTGACAACCAGCAGGCTCGCGCCATCTGCCACACGTGTGACTGGTGGGCACGCACCATTGCTCTGTGCGGGCGGCTGGCAGGTGTGCACCATCTTCCTGCGCGGGCAGCCGCTGGCCACGTGTCATCTTCTACATTGGTGGCTGGCAGGTGCGAGCCATCTCCCCAGTGTCATCTTCCACTTGGGTGGCTGGCAGGAGTGCGTCATCTCGCACGCAGCAGGCCAGTGGCTGCCCGCTTCCCTGCCACTGCCATCTTGGCTCCAAGAATTCTCCCCAGCACCAGTCCACTTTGCTGCAATGTGGTGGCTCCGCTGCACCAGTCCTGGGGAGGCCCAGTGCCCACTCTCCATCCTGGGTGAGGGATTCCATAGGTTCCACTGTGGGAGCTTTATGGAGCTGCGACTGCGGTGCAACGCAGTGCGGGCTCTGCGGGAGGGGGCTGGGAGCTGTGGCACTCACCCATTCTTACTTGTGAATCCTTGAATTTCTGTTGTTGAGCCTCAATCCTCACCGAAGACCAGTCATCAACTGTTTAACTTCATGACTGCTAGATTCAGAGGCCATCCTGGCTCTGCCAGGGAGGCCATGGTCTCAAATGAAGAGGCTGAGAGTCCACCACCTGAGTTGGTTTTTATGTATGGAATGAGGTGTGGACCTTGCTTGATTATTCTGCAGCTAGTTTTTCAATTTTGCCAACACCATTTGTTTAAAAAGGCTGTTGTTTCCCCATTTAACTGATTTCATATCCTTGTCAAAAATCAGCTGAGTATGTTGTTGTTGTTGTTATGTGCCGTCGAGTCGCCTGCGACTCATAGCGACCCTATGTACAACAGCCCTAAA
>NW_006400099.1:1193192-1194795 GCF_000299155.1 Elephantulus edwardii | reverse complement strand
GAGAAGCTGGGCTCTATGAGGAGAATTGTGGCATCAGGATTGGTGAAAGATCTATTAACAATCTCCGTTATGCAGATGACACAACCCTGCTTGCTAGTGCACATTAGAAGAACTATTTGTTATTCAAAAGTCTGATAGCCAGTTGTCTTGGAGTTTAGGTGCACCAATGAGAAACACAGTGTATTATACATTTAATAAGCCCTATTTCCAAGAATCGATGAAAGTTATAGAAATTCTCAGGTCTTTCATTCATATGGTCACTATCAGTCAGCTACAACTTGATGGCATTTAACATTCCCAAGAAAGGTTATTTTTAAAAAACGTGGAAATCATTGAATAATATCCTTACTATCACATACAAGCAAAATATTACTGAAAATTATACCCAAACAGTCAAAACAGTACATTGACAGAGAACTGCCAAAGGTTCAAGTGGAATTTATGAGAGACATGACACTAGGGGTATCATAGCTGATGGCAGATAGATTTCAGTTGGACAAAGAGATTAACAGAAGAATGTCCGTTTGTATTTTATTTACCATGCTAAGGTATTTGACTGTGAATCATAAACTATGTCTAATATGGAAATAAATTGGAATTCCATAACACTTAATAATGCTTATACAAAATATATACCTTGACCAGGAACTATTGTCTAAACAGGGCATGGTTTAAAATCAAGAAAGGAGTGCTGAACAATGAATAAGGATGACAGAATGGATGCTTTTGACCTGCAGCATCGGTGAAGAGCCCTTTGAGAGGGACATAATGCTCGGAAAGGTGGAGGGTTGGCGAAGGATAGGAAGACCGTCAACCAGGTGGATTGACACAGTGCTTACTGAAGAGGGCTCTAATATTTTAAGAAGTGTGAGGATAGCACAGGGTAGGACAGGGTGCAGATCTGTTGTGCACAGGGTCCCTATGAGTTGCACTTGACTTGATGACACCTAACAATGACTATAACACAACTCATTGTAAAGGATATTTGTAACTATTTGAAGGTAAAATCTGAATAAAACCTAATTGACATTCAAGCATAGATACAGAGGGCAAAGGATATTGTGTAGGTAAATTTTAAGATGCTTCCAAATGTTACAGTGAGGACAAATAGAACAATAAAATGGCTCAGCTGTCCCAATAAATTTTCCCAACAAATATTTAAAATTTGAATAGTTTTTTTTAAAAATTTGAATAGTTTTATATCTTACTAGAGGAGCGTTCTCATGCAAAGTTGCCTATCATAGGGGTAGGCAAAAGTTGTTGTTAGATTCTGTCAACTTGAGTACTACTCTTAGCAACTCTGGACATACATCTGCTTGGAGTCGAGTACGACTCATGGTGAACTTATGAGCAATAGATCTGAACCTTCTTTAATCCTGCACCATCCATATTATCCCCAATACACTTGAGCCTATTCCTGCAGTCGTTTTATCAGTCTATCTCATTGAATCTTTTCAATGAGATAGACTGATAAAAAAGTATGTTAGATGGAGCCTCAGAATCCTTGCATCCAAGGAGCCACCCGGTTTAACCCTTTCCAGGAAGAATCTGTTTGTTTTCTTAGCAGTCCATGGTATTCTCAATACTCTTCTCCAGCACCACA
>NW_006400099.1:1184634-1191860 GCF_000299155.1 Elephantulus edwardii | reverse complement strand
TCGGGATGGGAGTGTCAGAGACAGTGCGATTGGCACAGGACAGAGCAGAGTTTAGGGCTGTTGTACATAGGGTCGCTATGAGTCGCAAGCGACTCGACAGCACATAACAACAGCAACAACAACATCTCATTGAATAACTTCCTCTTTTGCTGATGCTCCACCTTTCCTAGAATGAGAATCCTTTCCAAGGAATAACATGCCCGAAGTATGTGAAACAAAGCTTTACCATCCTTGCCCCTAAATAGTTCTTTGATTACACTTTCTCCAAGACAAATCTGTCTGCTCTTTTGACAGTTCATGGGCTATTCTATGCTCTTCTCTAACATCACAACTCAAAAGCAGTTCTTCTGTCATCCTTCTTCACTCTCTAGCTCTCAGATAAAAAGCAGGTAATTTGAAAGACCATAGTTTGAATCAGGCACACTGTAATCTTTTTCCAATTTATTTTTATTTTACTTTGGCTTGTACATAAAATTCATATACATTGTGTATCGTTCATGTACATTGTGTTTCACACATTCCTACATTAACTGTGTTTCAAAGGACCGCTCAGGGATGTGTTTTATAAAGTTAATCATCATTCATCTATGGCTACTATTATCCAGTGTTTTCATGTCTCCATTGGATCTTTCCTTTTCTTCACCCCTCCCTGTCCCATTAACCATTAACCATTGTTAACTGACAACTATTGCTGTTGTTTTGTTATGTGCAGTCGTGTCACCTGCGACTCATAGCTACCCTATGCCCTAAACCCTGCTCTACTATCTTGTACCAATCTTATTGTCTCTGACATGCCTACCCCCATTACCGCAGTAACTGAATCAATCCATCTCATTGAGGGCCTTCCTCTCTTGCGCTGTCCTTCCACCCTTCTAAGCATAACATCTCTCTCTAAGGATTGGTGCCACCTTACAACATGATTAATCTTCAACATCCTTGTCTCAAAGGAGCAGCCTGGTCTCAGCCTATCTAGGATGAACCTCTTTGTTCTCCTAAAAGTCCATGGTATATTCTCTTATCCTAATGATTTTCTCCCCTCCCCACCTTCTACCCTCCTGCCCACCTCACTTTCCCCTTTTGGACATTTGTCCACATGCTACTAGTTACCTGATTTTTACAATAATGATCTTATGCAATATTTGTCATTATGAGACTGAGTTCACCCAACATAATGCTCTCTCGATTCTCCAATGTCATATAGTATTTCAGAAAACCATTGCTCCTTAGTGCCACACAACATTCCATTGTGTAAAATGCACATGTGAAAAATGCACATGTGTAAAAGTTCTCACTCCATTTGTTTGCTGATGGACTTTTGGCCTGTTTCCAGTTCCTTGCTATTTTTAATAACACTGCAATGAACATAGGTGTATGGATTTCCATTTGTGTTTCAGTTCTATTTCCTTTGGGATATATTCCCAGCAGTGCAAAGCTGGGTCATATGTGAATACTATGTCAAACATTTTGGGAAAATGCCAAACTGCATTCCAGAATGGTTGTGCCATTTTACAATCTCAGCAGCAGTGTATGATTTTAAATTTGTCCCCGTCCTCTCCACCATATATTGCTTTGCCACTGCTTCTGGAGTGAGATGGTATCTCGTGGCTTTGATTTTCCAGTGATATTGAGCATTGCTTCATGAGTCTGTCGACCATCTGAATATCTTCCTTTCTGAAGTTTTTCCATATCTCTTGCCCACTTTGCAATTGGATTATCAGTCTTTTCCTTGCGAAGGTCCTGTTCTTTTTGTTGCAAGGTGGCATCGAGTCAAGTATGACACATAGCAACCTTATGAACAACAGATCTAAACCCTATTCTATCTTGTGACATCCTCATACTTCCTAATATATTAGAACCCATTGACACAGTCACCATGTCAATTCACCTGGTCCAGGGTCTTCCTCTCCTTCACTGACTCTCTACCTTTGCAAGCATCATGTTCCTCTCCAGTAAACAGCCCCTTCAAGCAACATGCTTGTAGTAGTTGAGGCGAAGCCTCATCATCTTTGCCTCCAAAGAGCACTCTGGCTGCACCCTCTCCAAGAAGTACTTGTTTGTTATTTTGGTAATCCATGAGGTGTTCAGTGCTCTTTTCCAACACCACCAAAGGCATCAATCATTCTGTCATCCTTATTCATTGTCCAGATGATAGTGATCAGAAAGACCATAACCTGAATCTGATGCAACTTAGTGCTCAAACTGACATAATAATTCCTCAGTATTTTGGAGAGGTCTCTAACTGAAGACTTTCCCAGTGTAATATGCCTCCTGATTTCCAGACTGTTGGTACCAAGGGTGTTAATTGTAGATCCAAGTAAGAGGAAGTTGTTGACAGTTTAAACTTTTCCGCATCTATCATGATATTGTTTACTTGTCCAGTGGTAAAAATCTTTGTTTTCTTTACATTGAGATATAATCCATATTGAAGGCTTTATTCTTTGATCTGCAACAAGTGCATCAAGTCCTCCTCATCTTTAGCAAGAAATGTTGTGTCTTCTGCATAACTCAGGTTGTTGTTTCTCCCTCTGATCCTGGCACCACATTGACTTCACAGAGGTCAGATTCTTGAATAATTTGTTTAACATACAGACTAAATAGATATAGAGAAAGAATCTACTTTCTTCTTAATTTTAAACCATGTTATTAGTGTTCCTTTGCTCTATTTGTACAACAGCCTTCTGGTCTAGATAATAGGTTTCACATGAGCACAATTAAGTTCTCTGGGATTTCCATTCTTCTCAGTGTTAGCCATAACTTGCCATGATACACATAATCAAATGCCCTTGCGTAGTCAATAAAGCATAAATAGACATTCTTCCAGTATACTTTCAACCAGAATACATTGCAATGATATCCCCTGTGCCATGACCTCTTCTAAATCCTGCTTGAACTTCTGGCAATTATCTATCTATGTACTGTTCTGGCCATTTTTGAATGATCTTCGGCAGTATTTTACTTGCATCTGATACTAATGATATTGTTTGATCGTTTCCACATTCTGTTGGATTACCTTTCTTGGGAATGTTAACAAATATAGACCTCTTCCATTCCATGGGCCCAGATAGCTGTCCACCAAGTTTCCTGGCATAGACTGGTGAGCACATCCAGAGCTGCATCTGTTAATTGAAACAAGTCAATTGATAGCTCGTCATTTCTTGGGGCTTTATTTTTTTTGCCTATGCCTTCAAAGCAGCTTCCGCCTCCTTTTATATTACCACTAGCTCCCGCTCATGTGGTGCTTCCTGAAATTTTCCAATATAGTCAGTTCTTTTTGGTACAATGATTCTTTGTATTTCTTCAATCTTCTTTTGATGCTTTCTGGGTCATTCAATATATTGTTGTTAATTGCTGTTGAGTCCAACACGACTAATACATAGCGACCTTATAAACAAAAGACCTGAAGCCTTTCTATAGCTATGGTCATTTATCAAACTTCATAAAGTTTCCAGAGACATTTTCTTTAGGCAGTGGCTGCCATTCCTGCTTCCAAATAACATCTTTCAATATTATGACTCAAGGCTTAAATTTGTTTCTCAGTTTAATAGATTATAGTGTAGTAGTAGTAGTGGTGGTGGTGGTGGTGGTGGTGGTGCCACTATTGTTGTGTACCATCGATCGAGTCAGAACTGACCCATAGCTGACCTTCCAGTGAGTTTTCAGAGGCAGTTAATCGCATGGGAGATTGCCCATCCTTCTCCCACAGACATGCTTTCAGGATTGCTGCACAGCTTCTTGTTATTGAGCCACCAGAACTGTAGCATTTGGTAAACTTTTGTTATTAGGCCCTCGTCTGAGATACCATTGTCGTGTGTGTGTGTGTGTGTGTGTGTGTGTGTGTGTGTGTAGGTTTTCTTTTCACCGTACTGGAAAAATTTTTGGTGACTTGTATGTGTGTGTGTTTGGTTTTTTTTTTAAGCACACGAAGGTCCCATTTGTCAATTTTGTCTTCTCCTGATTGCATATTTCTGTCTATTTGCAAGACCATTTATGTTATAGATTAGGCTTTCTAAGTTGTTCTCATTTTATCTCATGATTTTTATTGTTTTGGGCTTTGCTCCTAGGTCTCCGATTCACCTTGAATTTAATTTTGTGTATGATGTGAAATGTGGATCCTGCTTCAGCTTTCTGCAGATAGAAGAACGTTTTGGCAGCAGTATTTATTGAAGAGGTTTTCATTTTCCCATTTGATAGGTTTTGGTCTTTGTTGAATGCCAATTGATTTTAAGTGTATGGGTTATTTTCTGAGTTTTCATTTCCTTTCCATTGGCCTGTATGTCTGCCGTTACTCTAGTACCATGCTGTTTTGGTTATTACTGCTGTGTAATAGAGTTTGAGATCAGGAAGTCGCCATTTTCTTTTCTATCTCTTGAAAAATTATTTTTGTATCTGTTTGTTGTTGTTATGTGTCGGCGAGTCACTTGCAACTCCTAGCGACCCTATGTGCAAACAGCTCTATCCTGAGCCAAATGTATCATCTCTGACACCCCTACCACCATTACTCCAGTCACTAAGTCAATCCATCTCATTAGGGTCTTCCTCTCTTGTCCTGTCCCTCTGCCCTCCCAAGCATGATGCCCCTCTCTAAAGACTGGTCCCTCCTTGCAACATGTCCAAAGTATATCAGATGAAGCTTCAGAATCCTTGCCTCCAATAAGCAGTCTGGTTTCTCCCTAACTAGGAAGAACGAGTTTGTTCTCTGTAGTCCATGGTATATTCAGTACTCTTTCCCAAAACCACAGCTCAAAGCCATCAATTCTACTTATATCATGTGAAGATTATGGCCTGGATCAGGCACACTTTACTCTCCAGACTGACATCATTGTTCTTCAGTACTTTGGAGAGGTCTCTGACAGTAGACTTCCCCAATGCAATTAATATATTGATTTCCTGCCTGCTGATACCAAGAGTATTGATTGTGCAGACACGCAAACTGAAATTGTTGACAATATCAATCTCTTCTCCATCTACTGGGGTATTCCCAATTGGCCCAGTGGTAAAAATCTTTGTTTTCTTGATTTTGAGTTCTAATCCATATTTAAGGCTGAAGTCCTTGATCTTCTGCAGCAAATGCTTCAGGTCCTCCTAGTTTTCAGCAAGCAGGGTCGTGTCATCTATGTAACATAGGTTCTTGATGAGTCTTCCTCCAATCCTGATATCACATTCCTCCTCATTGAGTCCAGCCTCCCGTATGATCTGTTCTGCATATAGATTGAAAAGGTATGGAGACAGGCTACACCCCTGGTGGACACCATTCCCGATTTTGAATCATGCAGTGTTTCCCTTGCTTTGTTCTAACTACTGCCTCCTGGTCCAAGTATAAGTTTCAAATAAGCACAGTCAAGTGGTCTGGAAGTTAGCCACAGTTTGTTGTGATCTACAGACAAATGCATAGTCAATGAAACGCAGACATTCCTCTAGTACTCTCTGCTTTCAGCCAAGATCCATCTAACATTAGCTATAATATCCCTAGTACCATGGCCTCTTATAAACCCAGCCTGCATAGCTGCCAGTTCTCTGTTGATACGCTGTTTCAGTAAATTTTGGAAAATTTTCAGCAGAATCTTGCCTGTGATATTAATGATATTTTTAAAAAATTTTTGCACTCTGGTGAACTTTCTTTGGAAAGAGAACAAATATAGATCTCTTCCATTTAGTTGGTAAAGTGGTTCTCCAGATTTCTTGGCACAACTTGGTGAGTGCATCCAGGGAAGCATCTGTTTGTTGAAATATGTCAGTTGGTATGCCATCAATTTCTGGAGCCTTGTTTTTTTTTCCAGTACCTTCAGGGCAGCTTTAATTTCTTCCTTCTTTACTCATTCATTGTTTCATGAAATTCTTCTGTGTCGGCCAATTCTTTTTGGTACAGTGACTCTACACTCCTTCCATCTTCTTTTAATGCTTCCTGAATCATTTAATATTCTGCCCACAGCATCCTTAACTATTTCAACTCGAAGACTGATCTTGTTTTTCAGTTCCTTCAGCTTAAAAAATTCAGAGCAAGTTTGGCCCTTTTAATTTTCTGACTCCAGTTTTTTTCACATTCCTTTATAATACTTTGTTTTGTCGTCCCATATTGCCTGTTGAAATCTTCTGTCCAGCTATTTAATACCTTGACTTCTTCATTTTGCTTTGGCTTCTTGGCACTCTAGTGCAATATTCAGAGTCTTCTGACATCAACCTTGGTCTTATTATCCTTCTGTGTCTTTGTCATCTGGTCTTCATTCATTTGTGTTCAAGGCCTTTTCCTGAGATAGTTCTGAAAGTTAAGTGAGATAGACTCAAGATAAAACTTTGGTTCCTGTAGAATTTATTTTATTTTCTTTAATTTCAGCATAAGAGTAGTTGGTGGTCTGTTCCACAATCAGCATGTGATCTAGTTTTCACAGCTGATTTTGAGCTTCTCCAGCAGTTCTTTCCACAGATGTAATTGATCTGATTCCTATGTATACCATCATGTGAAATCCATGAGTATAGTCTGCATTTATGTTTTTTTTGTAAAAAGTGTTTTAAATGAACAAATCATCAAATGTACAGAATTCTGTCATTCTCTTTCCAGCTCCATTTCGGTTACCAAATCCATGTTTTCCGACTACTTATCCTTCTCTTTTTTCATCTTTTGCATTTCAGTCACTCATTATTATTAATGCATCTTGATTGCATTTCCAATCAATTTATGGCTGCGAAAGTTTGTAGAAATCTTCTAGTTTCTCTTCTTTGGCTCTAATTTTTGGAATTGATGGTATACCAATTAACGTATTGAAACTAACAAATGCTGCCCTAAATATGCTCACCAAGTTGTGTCAAGAAATCTGGAAGACAACCACTTGGCCCAATGACTGGAAGAGAGCTATATTTATTCCCATTCCAAAGAAAGGTGACCCAACAGAATGTGGAAATTATCGAACAATATCATTGATATTACATGCAAGCAAGATTCTGCTGAAGATGATCCAAAATAGACTGGAACAGCACATCAATAGAGAACTGCCAGAAGTGCATGCTGGCTTGAGAAGGGGTCGTGGTACTAGGGATATTGCAGCTAATGTTAGATGGATCTTGGTTGAAAGCAGGGAGAACCAGAGGTATGTCTATCTGTGTTTCATTGATTATGCAAAGGATTTTGACTGTGTGGATCATAACAAACTATGGCTGACTCTAAGAAAAATGGGAATCCCAGAACACTTGATCGTTCTAATGTGAAACCTATACTTGGACCAGGAGGCAGT
>NW_006400099.1:1175539-1183813 GCF_000299155.1 Elephantulus edwardii | reverse complement strand
ATTGATTCAGTGACTGGGTTAATCGGGATGGGAGTGTCAGAGACAGTGCTATTGGCACAGGACAGAGCAGAGTTTAGGGCTGTTGTACATAGGGTTGCTACGAGTCACAAGCGACTCGACTGCACATAAGAACAACAACAACATGCTGTTTTGGTTACTACTGCTGTGTAGTAAGTTTTGAGGTCAGGGAGTACTATGTCTCCAACCTCATTTTTCTTTTTCAGAAGTGTTTTGCTTATTTGGGGTCTATTGCTTTCCAAATAAATGTCATAGTTTCCCTTTAAATATCCTTGAAAAATTAATTTGGTATCTGGATTGGATTGTATTAAACATGTAGATTGCTTTTGGTAGGATTGCTATTTTCACAATATTGAGTCTTCCTATCCATGAAGAGGACACATTCTTTCCATTTGTTTAGATCTTTTATTATGCCTTGCAGAAATGCTCTGTAGTTTTCTTTGTACAGGTCTTTTGTATCTCTAGTTAGGTTCACTCCCAAGTGTCTAAATTTGTGCTTGGCTATTGTAAATGGTATTGTTTTCTTGATTTCCTTCTCTGAATTCTCTTTGTTACTGTAGAGGAAACCCATTGATTTTTCTATATTGCTCTTATGTCCTGCCACTCTACTAAATTGGACTATTAACTCTAACAGTTTTTTTGTTGAGTCTTTGAAGTTTTCTGTGTATAAAATCATATCATTTGCATGTAGTGAAAGTTTAAGCATCTCTTTGCCGATCTGTATGTCTTTTAGTTCTGAGGGCAACTAGAGAAGACAAAGTAAAGTATTACAGTGAAATGTGCAACGAGCTGGAGTCACAAAATCAAAAGGGCTGAACTCGCTCAGCATTTCTTAAGCTGAAGAAACTGAAGAACAAATTCAAACCTCGAGTTGCAATACTTAAGGATGCATTGGGTAGTACATTAAATGATGCAAGAAGCATTAAGAGAAAATGGAAAGAGTATACAGAGTCATTGTACCAAAAGGAATTGGTGGACACAGAAGAATTTAATGAAATAACATATGAGCAAGAGTCTGTGGTGATGAAGGAAAAAGTTCAAGCTGCTCTGAAAGAATTGGCAAAAAACAAGACCCCAGGAATTGATGACATACCGACTGACACATTTCAACAAACAAATGCTGCCCTAGATTTGCCCACCAAGTTGTGCAAAGAAATCTGGAGAACAACCACCTGTCCTACTTACTGGAAGAGATCTATATTTGTTCCCATTCCAAAGAAAGGTGATCTGACTGAGTGTGGAATTTATCGAACAATATCATTGACATCACATCCAAAAATGACTAAAACAGCAAATCAACAGAGAACTGCCTGAAGTGCAGGCTGCATTTAGAAGAGGCCGTGACACTAGGGATATTATTGCTAAGGTCAGATTGCATGGCTGAAAAGATTGAGTACCAGAGGAATGTCTATCAGTGTTTCATTGACTGCAAAGGCATTCATTTGACTGTGTGGACCATAACAAACTGTGGCTGGCTTTGAGAAAAATGGGAATCCCAGAACACTTGATTGTGCTTATGCAAAACTTATACTTGGACCAGGAGGCACTGTCAGAACAGAGCAAGGAAAGACTACATGGTTCAAAATTGGGAAGTGTGTGTGTCAAGGATGTGTCCTGTCTCCATATATTTTCAATCTATATGTGTAAAAGATTATGCGGGAGGCTGGGCTCTATGAGGAGAAGTGAGGCATCAGGATTGGAGGTTGACTTATCAACAATTTGCGTTATGCAGATAACATAACAATGCTTGCTGAAACTGAGGAGGACCTGAAGCACTTGCTGCAGAAGGTCAAGGATTGCAGCCTTTAATATGGATTGAAGCTCAACATCAAGAAAACAAAGATCCTCACCACTGGGCCAATTGGCAGCATCATGATAGATGGTGAAGAGATTGAGATTGTTGACAGCTTCAGTTTGCTTGGCTCCACAATCAACACTCTTGGTACCAGCAGCCAGGAAATTAAAAGACGAATTGCATCAGGAAAGTCTACTGTCAGAGACCTCTCCAAAGTACGGAGGAACAACGATGTCAGTCTGGAGACTAAAGTGGGTATGATACAAACCATAGTCTTTGCTATGCATAAAAGACTTGGACAATGACTAGGGAGGATAGAAAGGGAGTTGGTGCCTTTGAGTTGTGGTGTGGGAGAAGAGTACTGAATATACCAGAGACTGCTAAGAGAATAAACAAGTTCATCCTGGAGAGGATGAAGCTGGGCTGCTCTTTGGAGGCAAAGATTCTGAAACTTCATCTGACATACTTTGGACATGTTGCAAGGCGGGATCAGTTCTTAGAGAGGGACGTCATGCTTGGGATGGTGGAGGGACAGCTCAGGAGAGGAAGACCCTTGATGAGATTGGATTGATTCCGTCACTGGGCTAATGGCGATAGGTGTTGCCAGAGGCAGTAAGGTTGGCAAGAGATAGAGTAGGGTTTAGGGCTGTTGTACATAGGGTTACTATGAGTCGCAAGCGACTTGATGGCACATAACATCAACAACTTGTCTTTGCCCTAGCAAACACTTCCAATACGATAATGAGTGGACATCCTTGTCTGATCCCTGTTTGCAAGGAAAACATTTTTAGTCTTTCTCCATTGAGAATGATGTTGGCTCTTGGTTTTGCGTATTTATTTTTTCACTATGTTGAAAAAATTTGCTTCTATTCCAATTTTGCTGAGTGTCTTTATCAGGAAGTGTTGGACTTTGTCAATGCCTTTTCTGTATCAATTGCTAAGATCATATGATTCTTGTTATTGACTTTGTTAATATAGTAAATTAGATTGATTTTTTCTTATGTTGAACTATCCTTGCATATCTGTTATGAATCCCACTTCGTCATGGTGAATTATTTTTTTTTAATGTGCTTTTGGATTCAATTGGCTAGGATTTTGTTCAGAATTTTAACATTTATATTAATGAGGGATATTGGTCTGTAGTTTTCTTTCTTGGTACTGTCTTTGCTTAGTCTTGGTATAAGGATTATGCTTGCTTTATTGAACTGTGAAGCCATCTGGTCCAGAACTTTTTCTTATGGGGAAGTCTTTTTATGACCTTTTCAAATTCTTCTCTTGTGCTGTATCTGTTCTATATCTGTCCTTGTCAATCTTGGCAGGGGATGCGTTTCAAGGAAGTTATACATTTCCTCTAGGTTTTCAAATTTATCAGAGTGCAGCTTTTCATAGTAATTTGATAGTATCGATTTAATTTCCTCTTCTTCTGTTGTGATGTCACCTCTGTCATTTCTTGATCGAGTTATCTGTGTCTTTTATTCCTTTTCTTCTGTTAAATTTGCCAGTGATTTGTCAATTGCATTGACCCTTTCGAAAAACCATCTCCTTTTTTTAAATTAATGGTTTCTATTGTTTTTGTTTTCTATCTTGTTGATTTCAGCTCTTGTCCTTATAATTTCTTTTCCTCTAGAGGTTGTAGGATTAGGTTGTTGATCTTTTTCTATTTGCTGAAGGTGTTGAGTTAGATTATTGATTCTTCTTCTTTCTTTCTTCATAATGTGCTTGCCTATTGCTATGAACTGCCCCCTGAGGACTGCCTTAGCGGTATCAGAGGGTTTGGTAAGTTGTATTTTCATTATCATTTGTTTCAAGGAACATTTTTTAAATTTCATTCTTTTTTTTTTTTATAGTCCAATCATGTTCTAGCAGAGTGTTAATTAGTTTCCCCATGGATGGTTTTGTAAGCTTTACTCTTTCGTGGTTTATTTCAAATTTTATGGCCTTGTGGTCTGAGAAAATACTTTGTATTATTTCAGTGTTTTTTAATTTGTTGAGGCTTGCTTTGTGCTCTAATATATGATCAATTCTCGAGGATGTACCATGTGCACTTGAGAAGAAAGTGAGTTCAGTTTTAGTTAGGTGCAATACTCTGAATACATCAACAAGTTCGAGTTGGCTGATTGTATAGTTTAGATCTGCAATCTTTTTTGAGTTTCTTTTGAGTTGACTTCTCCTTTGGTGATGGTGGTGTTGAAATCTCCTGCCACTATTGTGGTGCTGTTTATTTCTCTCTTTAATTTGGTTAACCATTGTTTTATGTATATTGCAGGTCTATCATTTGGTGAATAGCTATATTCTTGATCTATTGTGCCATTAATCAGTATGTAACGCCCTTTACCTTGTTTTTGATGGTGATTTTCATTCTGAAATATGTTTTATTAGAAATTAGTATTGCCATTCCTGATTTTTTTGAGGTTGCCATTTGCTTGGTATATTTTTTTCCAGCCTTTAATTTTGAGTCTGTCTTTCTCTTCCTTTTTAAGATGTGTCTCTTGTATGCAACCATTCTACTTTCCCCTCCTCTTAATTGGTGCATTTAACCCATTCACATTAAGTGTGATTAATGTCAGTCCAAATTTTACTTTTGCCATTTTGCCATATTTCTTTTTCTGTTGTTTCCAGTACCTATGGTCCATTCACTTTCCTTTGGCGTCTCTGTGTATAAGACTTCACTTAAAATTATCTTGTAGTTTTGGTCTTGTTTTCACAAATTCCTTAAGGTCCTTCTTTTCTGCATAGAAGCTAATTTCCCCTTTGAATTTGATAGAGAGCTTTGCTGGATATAGGATCCTTGGCTGGCAATTTTTATCTTTCAACTTTCTGTATATGGCCTCCCATTGCCTTCTAGCTCGCTTGATTTCTCCTGAGAAATCAGAACTCAATTTAATTGTTTCCCCTTTGTAGGTAACTCTTTGTTTTTCTCGTGCTGCTTTTATTCTATCCTTATCTTATAATCTGGAGACTTTGTCTATGATACACCTTGGTGTATTTCTTTTTAGGTCTAGTCTATTTGGTGTTCTCTGTGCTTCTTGAATGTCGATTTCTCCATTTTTCAAAATACCTGGGAAGTTTTCTTTCAATACTTCTTCCATCATTTTCTTAGTGATTTCCCTGTCACTCTCATGTTCTGGAATTCCTACATTGTGTATGTTATTCCGTTCAATGTCATTCCACATAATTCTAATGTTTTCTCCATTTTCTTTACATCTAATCTCTGATTTTTCTTCAAGTATATTTCTAGTGAGGCTCTTGTCTTCCAGCTCACTGACTCTCTGTTCCATCTGTCCAGTTCTACTTTTTATCCTGCCAGTGCATTGGACACTTCTGCCATTTTGGTCTTAATATTCAGGATTGCATTTTCATTCCTTTATGTTATTTCCAGTACTGTGTTGGCTGTACCCTCTCTGTCCTATGATGATTTTTTAAAATTTCTTGTACCTCTGTGTCTATTCTATCAATTTCCCACCCTCTTTTGTATTTTCATCAATATCTGTTTAAGTTTTTCCTCATTCATATATTTCTTCTGGCCTGAAGTATTTACTCTGTTATTGACTTCCATTGATTCTTCCCACATTTACATTTGTTTCTGTAGCTGATCAAATAACTGTACATCAACATATTTCCTGCTTCTCTCTCTTTGGAGTATTCTTTGCATCTGCTTTTTAGAGGGTTATTTTGGGGTTTTGTTGTTTAGGGGTATTTTTTTTTCAGAATGGCTGATATGGATTGCTGCTTTCTTGACATTATAGGAGTCTTTTCTTGGTAGATATTAGGTTGTTATAACTATAAAATTACCCAGGGTACAATGTTTTGTGAAACACCTATATATTCGTGCTCCCATCTTGGCCAGAGATCTGTAAGGCCAAGGGTCTGACAGCAATATTTCCCCCAAAGTCCCTGAATGACCCAGAAGGAAGCCTGTTGTTCCCTTCTGGAAGTGGTTTCTCACCTCTGTGGAGGCGCCCAGGACCTCCCTATTGCTTGAGTTAAGGAGTCCTGTGTGGTCAAGGTAGACAATAGTTCCCCCCCCCCCAAGTACCTGAATGACCAAGGAAGAAGATTGTTGTTCCCTACTGGAAGTGATTTCTCGCCTCCATCAAGGTGCCTGGGACCTTCCTCTTGCTTGAATTCAGGGGTCTCATGTGCTCAAGCCAGACAGTGTTTTTTCCCCACAAAGAACCTGAATCACCAAGGAGGAAGCCTGTTATTCCCTTCTGGAAGTGGCTTCTCACCCCCATCAAGGTGCCCAGGACCTTTCTGTATCTTGAATTAAGAGGTCCCACCTGGTCAAGCCAGACTGCAGTTTTTTTCCCTCAGAGTACCTGATTGACCAAGGAGGAAGCCTATTGTTCCCTTCTGGAAGTGGCTTCTCGCCTCTGTCGACATGCCCAGGACCGTTCTGTTGTGCGAATTAAGGGCTCCCACGTAGTCAAACCAGACAGCAGTTTTCCCCCCAAAGTAACTGAATGACAATGCAGGAAGCCTGTTGTTCCCTTCTGGAAGTGGTTTCTTGCCTCTGTGGAGGTACCCAAGACTTCCCTGTCGCTTGAGTTAAGGGGTCCCCTATTTCCATCTTTTTTAGAAAGTGCCATACTTCCTGCCAGAGGGATTGCACGATTTTACGCTCTCAGCATCACTGAATCACTGTTTCATATCTCCACAACCTCATCAGCATTTGTTGTTTGTTGCTCTGTTGAAATTTGCTATTGTTACTGGGGTGAGGTGATATCTCATAGTTGCTTTGATTTTCATCTCTCTTAGAGCTAGGGATATTGAACATTTCTTCATGTGTTTGTTTGCCATCTGAATGTCTTCGCTGGTGAAGTGCCTGTTCATATCCTGTGCCCATTTTGTGATTGAGTTGTTTGCCTTTATCTTGTTGAAGTGTTGGAGTATTCTATAATTTCTAGATATATGTACTTTATCAGACACGTCATTACCAAATAATTTTTCCCAATCTGTGGCTTTCCTTTTACCCTGCTGAAAAAGGTTTTTTATGTCCATAGAAATTTCATTGTTACAAGTACCCATTCATCTATTTTATTCTCTCCTGGTTGTAAGTTTTTCAGGATGCTTGGAAAACTGTCCATGTTGTGAATTACAGGTTCTAGAGTACTTGCAAGCTTTTCTCTGATGAAGTTTATCGTCCTTGGTTTTAGTCTTAAGTCCTTGATCCACTTTGAGTTGTTTTTTGTGTATGGTGTGAAATGTGATTCTTGTTTGAGTTTTCTGCAGATGGTTTTCCAACTTTGCCAACACCATTTGTTTAAGAGGCTGCCATTTCCCTACTTAACTGATTTAATCTCCTTGTCAAAAATCAGTTGAGTATAGGTAGATGAGCTGATTTTTGGGTTCGTGATTCTATTCCATTAATCTATGTGTCTGTTACTGTGCTAGTGCAACTCTGTCTTGACCACTACGCCTGTGTATTTTGAAATCAGGAAGTGAGGTGCTTTCTACCTTATTTCTCTTTTTCAGGAGTGCTTTGCTTATTTGGGCTCTCTTTCCATTTCAGATGAAATTGGAAGTTGTTTTTTCCATGTCACTGAAGAATAGAATTTATATTTGTGATGGGATTGCATCAAATTTGTACTTTGGTAGAATTGTCATTTTTACAATATTGAGTCGTTTTATCCATGAGCACGGTGTATTTTTCCATTTGTCCAGGTCTCTTTGGAAGCTGGAGTGAAATCCACTTCCATAAAACATCCAGAAACACTATGAACCTGGAGAAAGGATGAAAGTCACACAAATGACTTTCCTTCATAGGGTTGCTATGAGTCACCTATGACTCAACGGCATTTTTCAACAACAAGAACAATGCATTGTAAGTTTCCATAAGTCTTTTGTGTTTCTAGCTAGATTTACTCCAAAGTATTTAGTCTTGTGATTAGCTATTGTGATGGGTTTTGTTTTTCTTAGCTCCAGGTCTGTGTTCTTTTTGTCACTGTAGAGAAATTCAACTGATTTTTCTATGTTGATCTTGTATCCTGCCACTTTGCTGTCAACTCTGTCCAGTAGTTTTCTTGCTGAGCCTTTAGGGTTTCCAAGCATAATATCTGCATATAGAGATAAGTTTACATCATCTTTGCCAACTTGGGTAAATCTTATTTCCTTCTCTTTTCTTATTTCTATTGCTAAGACTTCCAATGCAATATTGAATAGAAGAGGTGATTAGTGGGCATCCTTAGCTAGTTCCTGTTTTCAGAGTGAATTCCTTTAATCTCTCCATTGAGAATGATGTTGGGTCTTGATTTTGCATATATACATTTAACTATGTTGAGGAAATTCCGTTTTGTTCCTATATTGTTGAGCATTTTAATCAGGAAAGGGTGTTAGATTTTGTCAAAGGCCTTTTCTGCATCAATTGATAGGATCATGTTGTTCTTGTTTTTTGCTTCATTAATATGATGATTTATACTGATTGTTTTTGTTATAATTAACCATCCTTTTTATTTTTTTAT
>NW_006400099.1:1164616-1171179 GCF_000299155.1 Elephantulus edwardii | reverse complement strand
GCTTTGAAGGAAATAGCAAAAAATAAGGCCCCAGGAATAGATGGTATAACAATTGATTCATTTCTGGTAACAGATGCTGCCCTGGATGTGCTCACCAAGTTGTGCCAAGAAATCTGGAGAACAACCACTTGGCCACCTGACTGTAAGAGATCTATATTTGTTCCCATTCCAAAGAAGGGTGACCCAACAGACTGTGGAAACTATAGAACAGTGTCATTGATTTCACATGCAAGCAAGATTCTACTGAACATTATCCAAAACCGACTGAAACAACACATCAGCAGAGAACTGTCAGAAGTCCAAGCTGGGTTTAGAAGGGGTTGTGGTACTAGTGATATTGTAGCTAATGTTAGATGGATCTTAGCTGAAAGCAGAATACCAGAAGAATGTCTATCTGTGCTTCATTGATTATGCCAAGGCGTTTGACTGTGTGGATCATAACAAACTGTGGCTGACTCTGAGAAGAATGGGAATCCCAGAACACCTGGTCGTGCTAACGCAAAATCTATACTTGGACCAAGAGGCAGTGGTCAGAGCAGAACAAGGAAACACTGCATGGTTCAAAATTGGGAAGGGTGTACGCCAGGAATGTGTCCTATCTCCATACCTTTTCAACCTGTATGCAGAACAGATAATCTGGGAGGCTGGGCTCTATGAGGAGAAATGTGGTGTCACGATTGGTGGAAGATCCATCAACAATCTGCATTATGCAGATGACACAACCCTGCTTGCTGAAAATGAGGAGGACCTGAAGCGCCTGCTGCTGAGGGTCAAGGACTGCAGCCTTCAATATATATGGATTGAGGCTCAATGTCAAGAAAATAAAGATTCTCACCACTGGACCAATTAGCAGCTTCAGGATGGATGGTGAAGAGATTGAGATTGTTAACAACTTTATTTAGTCTGCTTGGCTCCACGGTCAACACTCTTGGCAGGAAATTAAAAGATGTATTGTGATCGGAAAGTCTGCTATTAGGGACCTCTCCAAAGTACTGAAGAGCAATGGTGTCACTCTGAAGACTAAGGTGCACCTAATATAGGCCATGGTCTTTGCAATCACTTGTTATGCATCAGAGAGTTGGACAATGACTAGGGAAGATAGAAGGAGAATTGGTGCCTTTGCTCTGTGGTGCTGGAGAAGAGTAGTGAATGTACTATGGACTGCCAAGAAAACAAACTGGCTGCTCCTGGGAGGCAAGGATTCTGGGGCTTCATCTGATGTACTTTGTGCATGTTGTAAGGATGGACCTGTCCTTGGAGAGGGACATCATGCTTGGTAGGGTGGAAGGACAGCGCAGGAGGGGAAGATCCTCTATGAGGTGGATTGACTCAGTGACTGGGGTAATCTGGATGGGTGTGTTGGAGGCAGTGCAATTGGCAGAGGATACAGCAGGGTTTAGGTCTGTTGTACATAAGGTCGCTATGAGTCACAAGCGACTTGACAGCACATAACAACCAGAAAACCATCTGGTCCAGGGTTTGCTTTTTTTTTTTTTAAGTTATTTTATTACCTTTTCAATTTCTTCTTTTGTAGTGTATCTGTCCAGTTGTTTAATTTCAGTCTGTGTCATTTTAGGTAGGTTGTGAGTTTCTAAGTATTTGTCCTTTTTCCCCCTAGGTTTTCATATTAGTTTGAGTATAGTTTTTCATAATATTCCATTGTTAACCTTTTTATTTTAGTTGGTTCTCCTGTGATATTGCCCCTTTTATCTCTTATTCAGTTATTCGTGTCTTTTATTTCTTTTCTTTTGTTAGTTTTGTGAGTGGTTTGTTGATTTTATTGACCTTTTCAATGAACCACCTCCTGGTTTTGTTGATAGTTTCAATTGTTTTTCTGTTTTATTTATTTCTGCCCTAATTTTTAGAAATTCAGGTTTTTTGGACAGTGTTGGGTTTTCTTATTGTTATTTTTCAATATGTCGGAAATGTTGGGTTAGAGAGTCAATGCTCATTTCCCCCCCCTTGCCTTTTGATGTGTTTGCTTATTGCTATAAATTGAGCTGTGATTACTGCTTTGGCTGTTTCCCAGAGGTTTTGGTATGTTGTACTTTCATTGTCATTTGTTTCAAGAAACTTAAATTTTATTTTTTATTTCTTCTATTACCTACTCATGTTCAAGCAAGGTGTTGTCCAGCTTCCAAATGTATGGGTTTTTTCCTACTTTATCCTCTTGCTATTAATTTCTAGTTTTGCATCAGTGCAGTTTGAGAAGATGTTTTGTATTATTTCTATATTTTTGAAATTTCTTATGCTTGCCTTGTGACCTAAATGTGATCGTTCTGAAGAATGTTCCATGCATGTTGGAGAAGAAGGCACAGCGTTGGTTTGGGAATCTTTGTGTTGGTGTGTTGGGGTGCATGTGTGTGTGTGTGTCTGTGTGCCTGTATATATCTATGAGATTGAGTTTGTTTACTGTGTTGTTATATTCTTCAGCATCTTTTTTGAGTTTCCTTTTGGTAGTTCTATCTTTCCTTGAGAGTGGTGTGTTGAAGTCTCCTACTACTATTGTGGTGTTACCTATTTCTTTTTCCAATTTTGTTAATGTTTGCTTTGTATATTTTGCAGCTCTATCATTTGGTGCATAGATATTTATCATTGTTATGTCTTCTTGTTCTATTGGCCCTTTAAGCATTATGTAGTGACCTTCCTTGTCCTTTGTGATGGTTTTTGCATTGCCATTTATTTTATCAGAGATTAGTATCACTACTCTTGTTTTTTTCTGGTTGCCATGTGCCTGGTATATTTTTGTCTACTCTTTTATTTTTAGTCTTTCTTCATCTTCACTTTTCAGGTGTGTCTCCTATAGACAGTATATTGATTTTTTTTAACCAATCTGCTACTCTTTTTCTCTTCAGTGGTTCATTTAAACCATTCACATTCTATGTAACTATTGAGTGGCGGCTAGGTTTTATTGCTATCCTTGTGTTGAGTTCTTTTTGGTGTTGTTGCTGGTTACTTTGGTCTGTCCTGCTTCATATGGCACCTCTGTTAAGAGGGATGTCTCTCAGTGTTTACTGTAACACTGGTCTTGGTTTTATAAACTCCCTTAGGTTCTGCTTTTCTTTGCAGGGTACAATATTCTCAGTTGACAAATGTATTCTTTTGAGTGTTTGATATATGTCATTCCACTGTCTTCTTGCTCATATGGTTTCTGTTGAGAAATTGGCAATCTTATTTGCTCTCTCTTATAGGTTACTCTTTGTTTCTTTCAAGCTGCTTTCAGAATTCTCTCCTTGCCTTGGATTCTGGCAAATCTGACTGTGATATCCCTTGGTCTTTTTCTTTTGGGTTGTATTTTATCTGGTGTTTGCTCAGCTTCTTGAATATATACAGTGCTCAGGCCTTTCATTCATAGGGTCGCTATGAGTCATCTCAGACTCAACGATATCTAACAACAATAACAATGACAACATAGAGCTATGTTGGCCTAGTGGACAGAAAGTTATGCTACCAAGCCCAAGGTGGGTGATTTTAATCTGCATCCTTCAGGCCTGGTTCAAACTGGGTTTTTGTCATACATTCTTCTGGGTGCTATAGCACTGGTCTATGTGTTGCTGTACAGAGGTAACTCATGGTTGCTGTGATGCTAAACACTGTCACAGTGATGTGCCAAATGTTAGTGATAATGGCTACCCATGGTGGACAGTGCTTGGTGGAGCTTCTTGATTAAAACAATTTTGGAAGCAGGCTTGGCATCCAGTTACAAAATGGCTTTCCTCCAGAAACTGTATGAACACTGTTCATAGGGTCACTATGAGTCGTCTCTAACTCGATGGCACCTAACAGCAACACAACATTCTTCATTATGCCTGGAAGTTTTTCTTTTAGTAATTTCCCCCCAACTTTCTCAATGTCTTTACCTGCTTCTTTCTTTTCTGAGATTCCGATTATGCTCATGTTATTCCTCTTGATTGTGTCCCACATTATTCTTAGGCTTTCTTCTTTTTTCCTTCCTTTTTGACTCTGCTTTTTGTTCTGTCAGATCATTGGTGACAATTCTATCTTCTATTTCGCTGGTTCTGTGTTCCATCTGTTCAAATCTGGTCATATGTCCCTCCAATATATTGACAGCATCTGAAACATTGGTCCTTTTATTCTGGATTGTGGTTTCTTATTTTTTTCCAGTGCCTCTAATGTTTCCTTTTTTTAAAAATCTGTATTATCTGGATTTTAAAAAATATCCTCTTGGTTTTTGCTTGCAGAGTCCTGTAATTCTTTGAATTTGTCTTTTACCCTTTAAAAATATTCAAATATTTCTCTGTCAGAAAGTTCCATCAGACTTTCTGGTTTCAGGGAATACATTGATACTGTGTCACTTTTTTGGGGTGACATCTTGTTTTTGGTTTGTGTAGGGTGTGAGGTAGTCTGTTTCTTCCATGACATTGCTATGGTAGACGTTTTCATGCCTGAGGCCTTAGCAGGCTCTTGGTCTGAAAACCTTTGCTCAAGAAGTCACTGATCCAGGGGAGGTCAGGGATGCTACCCTGCCTGATTTTCTCTCTGAGCTTTTAACTCAAGGGAAGACTTGCTTCAGTTGGGAGAAATATGGCCTGTAGGTTAACAGTCTTCTCTATAAAGAACTGCTGCAGTTAGGCTAGACTGGTCCCAGGTGTCCAAAGCTAAAGGGAACTCAAGCCCTGGGAGGGGAGACAAAATGGGATCACCTATGATATTGGAGTCTCTGGTGCAGTTCAGAGGGGCAGCAGTGGGTCATCCTCCAGATCGCAGGGTGTCCAGGTAGCGAGGCCAGGACGACCAGGTGGAGAGGCCAAGGCCTTCAGGTAAAGGGGCCAGGGGGTTCCAGGCAGCAGGGTCTCAGTCTACTTCTCCAGATAGGAGAACAGTCCAAGCCACCCTGCCTGTAATTTTTCCAAGATATATCTGTTTGTTCTTTTGATATTTCATAGGATATTTAGTACTCTTCCTCAATACCACAACTCAATGGTATCAATTCTTCTTCTTTCTTCCTTATTTGTTGTCCAGCACTCTAAGATCCTTTGCAAGTAACTAAAAAGACCATGGCCTGAATTATATATGTATAAAAGGTTAAATTGGCAAACGTTCTGTGATATATAATTTCACAATTAAAATAATTATGGGGAGGGAGGAAGCTGACATGATTCTGTACAATAGCTATAAAGGGTTAGATGAATTAGAGTGATGTGAAATGACTGCAGAAAAACTTGACTAATTCCCATTTCTAAGATATTTTGGAAATGGAAGCTGCTGTTTCGTTGTGTGTGGGTTTTTGTGTGTGTGTGTGTTTGTTTGTTTTCAGTTTGAAAGCTGCTCTAGGGTGAGAGACTTCTCTAGTCATAGGATTGTGGTTAGTGGGAACTCTCATACATTGTAAGTGGGATTGTAAAATGATACAACCACTCTGGAAAGCAGTTTGGCTTTTCCTCAAAAAACTGAACATAGAAACTCTATATGATCCAGCTATTCCACTACTAGGAATATAACCTAAAGAAATTAGAAGTAAGATACCTACAGAGATTTGTGCACCGGAATTCATAGAAGAATTATTCACCCTCACATGAACATGGAAACAGCCCAATGTCCAACCACAACTGAATGTATTGAGAAATTATGGTATATTCACACAATGGAATACTATACCGTCCCCAGGAGCAACAATTTAGAAGTTTGGAAAAATGTCTTCTCTCTGATCTTTAAAAGTGTTGATCCATTTGATTGGAAAAAAAATATTCTCTCAGTTAAATGACCAATTAAAAAAATAGTTTCATTTTTTACACTTAATGTATCATTTTGGTTTTTTTTTTAAAAAATTATTCTTTTTTAAATTTCAGTGAAGATTTATAAATCATGTTGGCACTTCACACAATCATTCCAACATATGTTGGTTTATAATAATTGTCATTGATTAATACAGTTAATGAATTACAATGTGTAATCAGCTTTTCCTTTCATCCAGATTACTTATTTATTTTTACTCCCCTTTCCCTCTCTTCTCATCACTGTTAAACCTCCACCATTGCATTTATCTATATATAAACCTTTTCCTTAACATTTTATAATAATGATCTTTGACCATAATTGTCTTTCTGTAACTAACTTATGTCACTCAGAATCATTTATTCCAGATTCATCTATGTCACGCAGTAATTTACAAATCTTTGGTAGTTTTTAAATCCATCATGTAGCACAGTTTCTTTTTCCATTCATCCATTGATGAGCATTTGAGCTGTTTCCAACTCTTTGCTGTCATAAATAACACTGCCATAAACATAGATCTGTGTTTGTTAGTTTGTTTTGCAGCTCTTACTTCTTTTTTTCTTTTAATTTAGGCTGTTTATTTTTCATTTCAATGAACATCTACAGAGATTTTGGGATTCCATTCATTCATTGTTGCACCCTTCCCCCACACAAACACCTCTCCTTGAAAAGCAAAAGAAAACGCACTCATTGGTATGCAATCCCCCCACGCACCTCCCCAAACCCCAACCACTACCCTCAAATATAATCCACTCTGCAACCCTCATTGCATACTCCTACGATAAAAATAATGCCCTAAAAAATAATACTTTTAGACTATTCTCTCC
>NW_006400099.1:1157106-1158698 GCF_000299155.1 Elephantulus edwardii | reverse complement strand
ATAGTTTTGCTGGGTACAGTATTCTTGGTTGAAAGTTGCGTTCTTTAAGTGTTCGATAGATGCCATTCCACTGTCTTCTTGCTCTCATGGTTTCTGCTGAGAAATCAGCGATTACTCTTATTTGTTCTCTCTTATAGTTTACTCTTTGTTTCTAAAAATATGGAACGCTTCACGTATTTGCGTGTCATCCTTGTGCAGGGGCCATGCTAATCTTCTCTGTATCGTTCCAATTTTAGTATATGTGCTGCCAAAGTGAGCACAGCTCTTTCTTCTTTTGTAAATATATCTACCAGTGAAATAACTGGATTAAATGGTATTTCCCACCTTGCCCCCAATATATTATTGTTTCTTTAATAGTTTTTAAGTTTTTTTTACAAGTTTCAAATTTTTTTATTGACTGAAAATTTAAAAATGTATTGATTTTTATAAAATCATTCATACACATTTTATAGTATTTTAGTGCATCTAAATTCAAAAATCATTCTCCACAATAATCTATGTGTTTCCTTTTGCCAAAGGGGCCTTTTAGAGTAGTGAGAGAAGATTTTCACCCTGAAACCTACAGTGTCCCTTTTCAGCAGAAAGTAGCTAAGAGAATATGCCATCCCCTTTTCATTATGAATAAGGGTGAAATCTCTCAGGGAGGAGTGATAGGGAATGGCAAAGGACACACTGATAAAGGAGATTAATCAGAACTGGCTTTGGCAAGCACTTTGGCAATGGGACAATTAAAACAAACTTTCAAGGAATATTCAACCTGAATCTTTCTGATCATATGGAGATTTTTGAAAGTATGTCTTTGAGTTTATTATGTTTAATTTGTTTGTGTATAAAGGATGCTCGTCTAGATGATAACATAATTATGATAAAAACAAAAGGGAGGAAATATGGGAAGCCATTACTAAATATTTGTAATAAACTGAATGCTATTTAAATTTTAAAAATCAAAGAAAAAAGTATTGATTTTTATAAAGTCATTCATACACATTTTATAGTATTTTATCATTAATTAATGAGATAAATTGATAAATTACAATGTTGAATCCTACCCTTCTTCATTTAACCCAGCTTTTAAAATTATTTGCTCAGCATATAGATTGAGCAAGTATAGTGAAAAGATACAACCCTGACTCACACCTTTCTTGATGTTAAACCTTGCAGTTCTCTTGTATGTTTGAATAGCTTGATCTATGTATCAGTTTTGACTGAACACAATTAAGTGTTTTTGGATACCATTTTTCTCAATCTTATCTGTAATTTCTTATGATCTGCACAGTCAAATGCCTTTACATAGTCAATGAAATACAAATAATCATTTTGTATTCTTTGCCTTCAGTAAATAATACATTTGATATCCAAAATTATATCCCTACTACAATCGCACCTTCAGAATCCAGCTTTAAGTTCTGGGTTGTTGTTGTTGTTGTTCTTGTTGTTGTTGTTATGTGCCGTCGAGTCGTTTGCGACTCATAGCGACCCTATGCACAACAGCCCTAAATCCTGCTCTATCCTGCGCCAACAGCACTGCCTCTGACACACCCATCCCGATTACCCCGGTCACTGAATCAATCCATTTCATAGAGGGTCTTCCC
>NW_006400099.1:1151026-1155871 GCF_000299155.1 Elephantulus edwardii | reverse complement strand
CACAACTTGGTGAGCACATCCAGGGCAACATCTGTTATCTGAAATACTTAATTGGTATACCATCTATTCCTGGTGCCTTATTTTTTGCTAAGTTCTGGGTGTTCCGTTAAAATAATCCTAAGCAAGATTTTACTGGCATGCAGTATTAATGATGTAGGATAGTAAGTTGCACACTCTGGTGGATCACCTTTTTTTTACATCAGAACACATATGGATCTCTTCCAATCAGTTTGCCACATAACAGTCTTTCAGATTTCTTGGCATAGGCTAGTGGGAACGTCAGGCTTTATTGGTTTGTTGAAACACCTCAATTGGTATTCCATCAGTTCCTTGGGTCTTATTTTTGGCCAATATCTCTGTGCATTGCAAACTTCTTTCTTTACCATTGATTTTTTCATTATATGATACTTCCTGAAATAATTCAATGTTCAGTAATTCTTTTTGGTACAACAACTTTGTGTATTTTTTCTATCTTCTTTTCCATCATTTACTATTTTGCACATATAATCTTTCAGTATTGTAACTTGAAGCTTATATTTGAATGCTGAGATTAAATTTGGATCTCCTCTTTTGTTTTTCTTACTCCAGATCTTTGCACACTTCATTATAATATTCTGCTTTGTCTTATTGAGCTTTCCTTTGAAATAACCCGTTCAGCTCACATACCTCATCATTTCTTTCCTTTGTTTTTACTCTTTTTTTACATTCTAACTCTATGAACTTAGAGAAACGATGAAAGTTATACAAGTGTTCAGGTGTTTCATTCATAGGGTCACTATGAGTCATCTACGATTTGATGGCACTTAACAACAACAACATAGAGAGAATTCTGTTTCCTAGTGGACAGAAAGTTATGCTACAAAGCCAAAAATGGGTAATTTTAATCTACAGCCATGGTTTTAATTGTTTTTGGTCAAATATTCTTCTAAGTGGTATAGCATTGGTTTGGTCAAACATTCTTCTAAGTGGTATAGCACTGGTTTGGTCAAACATTCTTCTAAGTGGAATAGCACTGGTCTGTTCATTTGCTGTACAGAAGTATCTTGTGTTTGCTGTGGTGCTAAACACTGTGACATTGCTGTGTCAAATGCGATAAAGGTTACCCATGGTGGACAATATTTGGAGTATTTTAATCAGGAGCTCCCTGATTAAAAGAAGCTTGGAAGCAGGAGTAGCATCCACTTCTGAAATAGCTTGCCTCCAGAAACTCTATGAACTTGGAGAAATAATGAAAGTTATACAAGTGTTCAGGTCTTTTGTTCATAGGGTTGCTACGAGTCATCTACGACTCAACTGCACTTAACAACAACAACACAAATTTCAGAGTGTCTTCTCATATCCATTCTGGTTCCCCCCCTTCTTTCTTATCTTAGTAATGGTATTTTGTTTTCTAACTGGTTAGTGGACTGCATGAAGAAGAATGTGACATTATGATTGGAAGAAGACTCATCAACAACCTGTATTCAGCAACAGATACTCAACAACAGATATTCAACATTCTGTACCCAACAAGAGATAACAGAACTTTGTTGGCAGAAGGTGAAGAATACTAGAAGCACTTATTGAAGAAAATTTAAGACTGTTGCCTTCAATATATATTATACCTCAACATCAAGAAAACAAATCACCAGTGGATCAAAAGGTTCCACTGATGATGATATGGAGTAAAGATTAAATTTTCAAGGATTTAGTTTTACTTGGATCCCCAGTCAATATTCAGGGTAACAGTAGTTAAATAAAAATATGTTACTTTTGAAATATCTGCTATCAAGAATTTCTCTAATGTGCTACGGGCAAGGACATGCATCTGAAAGTTGAGCGATAAATAAAGAAGATCAAAGACAAGTTAATGTCTTTGAATTGTGGTGCCAAAAAGAATTTTGTTTCATGGATTGCCAAAAGAAAAACCAACTCTATCCTGGAGGAAATGTATCTAAAGTGTTCCTTAGAACCAAGTATGGTGAAACTGTCACATCTTTTGAGCACGTTATCAGGACTAGCTAATCTTTGTAAAAAGTCATCAGGAAAAGAGAAAATGCCCTTCAATGAGATAGCTTGACACAGTGGTTCAACAATGGGCTTGAGCACAGGGGATATATCATGACACAGGTATGACACAGATTTTCTGATCAGATGGTGTCCATCAAGACCTGGTATTTCAGATCAAATCAGTTCAACTGAATTTTGTGTCTGCAAGGTGCATCTAAAGTCAACAGTATCTTCTATGTTATTAAAATGAAAATAGATGGTACAGTGGAACATCAAAGGAAGTGATTCCCTAATGACTCAGAAATCTCATCCAAATTCTAATTGTGTTTTAAAGAGAAATATTTTTATACTTTCTTTCAGCACACTTATAACCATTATTTAATTATTTTGTTGAGAGATGAAATATAGACAATAGCAATATCAATACCAAGATTGGATGTGTTGTTTGTTTTGTTTTATTTTATTCTGCTGTTGGGGCTATAGTTTATCACTAAGCACCTATGCAGATCATCAGCAAAAACTAGCCTTCCCTAGAATAATCTTGTTAATACATATTGCCAAACATAATCACAAATTTTGTCTATCATTGAGAAAGATGGGAATTCCAGAAGGCTTAATTGTGCTTGTGCAAAACTTATATCTAGACCAAGAGGCTATTGTGTGAATAGGGAACAGGAACACTGCATGGTATAAAATGAGGAGAGATGCACATCAGGGTTATATCCTTTCTATATACCTATTTTATATGTCAAACAAATTACTGGTAAAGCTATGCTATATGAAGGAGAACGTAGCGTCAAGATTGGAGGAAGACTTTTCAGTTCCTCAGTGTAGGTTGCTATGTTGTGAATGATAGAGCCTTGCTTGCTGAGAGTGAATAGAACTTGCCACAGAAGGTTAAACATTGTAGCCTTCAATAAGGATTGCATCTTAACACCAAGAAAACCAAAATCTGTCACAGGACTAATAGTCAACATCATAATAGGTGGAGAAAAATTGAGACTGTCAACATCTTGATCTTACTTGGATCCACAATCACTACACTTGGTACTAACAGTCAAGAGACGCATTGCACTGGAAAAGTCTGTAGTCAAGAGCCTCTCCAAAATATTGAGGAGTAATGATGTCATTTTGAGGATTAAGTTGTGTCTGATTCATACGATAGTATCTTCAATCAATTTGCTATGCATCGGAGAGCTGGACAATGACTAAAGATGACAAAAGAAAAATTGATGCTTTTGAACTGTGTTGGAGAATAATACTGAATATCCCATGAAATGCCAGAAGAACAAACAGCTATATCTTAGATAAGGTGCAGCCAGAGTGCTGCTTGGAGGCAAAGATGATGAAGGTTTGTCTCATATACTTTGAGCTGTTATTAGGAGAAGTTATTCCTTAGAGAGGAACATCATGCCAGGTAGATTGCACGTTGATTGCAGCAATGCACTTGAATATGTCAAAGAGTATGAGATTGGCACAGAATAGAAAAAGTTTCAGATCTGTTGTTCATAGGGTTGCTTTGAGTTGTACTTGACTCAATTACATCTAACAGCAACAACATTATCTAAACAATTTTCTTGATGGAAGTGGTAAGTCTGTTGCTATGATTTGGCTTAGAGGTTGCCTACTTTTAGGACTCAGGTCCTAGAACTTTAGATAGGGGCTATAAACAATGATGTTCATTTTAGATTGATCATTCACTCAGGATATTTTAACCATAAAATTCTGATTGACAACTAGAATAACTCCAAATTATCTTATCTTTTCCCTAGATTGAAAGTGTAGAAGGAAGAAAGGATGTGGACTGGAGTTATTAGTGAAGGCATAAAGGAATAGGTTGACCAAGATCATATAGTTAAGAAGAGACAACCTGTCTCTTGTGTTCCTACACTTAGCAGTGGACTAAGAGTATGGCTAAATTAGGGGCACTGAGGATAGTCTTGCAAGATTACCAGTCTTACTAGAGTAGGAGGTTCCTGTCTAGTTCAAGACAAGGATTGGATTTAGATGCTGGTTTAGATGAAAGGGAGTTTTTAAGAACAATGGTGAGTAGTTATTGAAACTTCTTGAATACAGAGATTGACATCAACAAAGAAGGTATGGAAAATTAATTGAGAAATATGCTGAGTAGGAATGATGCCTGTGGGTAACAGGAAAGCCAGCTGGAAAACAATCTGAAGTGATGAGGATCAGTTTTAGTGTTGCTAACCAATGCTTGAATAAATAAGTTGTCTTTAGGAGAATATTTTTAAGCTTCAAGTTCTTATTTTTCCTGAGAGCAATATAAGCATCTTGTCAAGATTCTCTGGTGGCTTAGTGATAAGGAGTTGTGTTGCCAACTCAAAGGCATGTAGTTGAAACCCACCAACTTGCTCAAGAAGAGAAAAATGGACAGTCTCCTTCCATGTCATATACCGCCTCTGAAAACTCACTGGGCACAAAAGGACAAATACTACATAATGCCACTGTTATAAAACAGGACTGAAATGGGGGTTGAGGGAAACTAAGAAAAGAAGGGATAAATAATGAGCAAGCATTGGAACAAATGAAAGAAAGAACTATTTAAAAGGAATATATAATTAGGCATTACTTGCATAACAACAGAATATGAGGTGCACAGCAAAGTGGATGGGGGGAGGGAGGAACATTGTTATGCAACAATGAATGAAAATTTATATTATATTAATTATATATGCAAGCACGATTTTACTGAAAATTATCCAAAAACGACTGGAACAGCACATCAAAAGAGAACTACCAGAAGCCCAGGCTGGTTTCAGAAGGGGTCGTGGTACTAGAGATATTGTAGCTGATGTTAGATGGATCTTGGCTGAAAGCAGGGAATATCAGAGGAAT
>NW_006400099.1:1148028-1149201 GCF_000299155.1 Elephantulus edwardii | reverse complement strand
TATATTCGCACAATGGAATACTACACTGCATTGAAAAACAAGGAACTCATGCAATATTATTCAAAATGGGTGACCCTGGAGGACATTATGCTGAGTCAAATATCTCAGTCACAAAGGGATAAATACTGAATACTGCCACTGTTGTAAAACAGGACTGACATCTGTGTTGGGGGGATACTGAGAAAGATGGGATAAATAATGTACACCTCATTGAAACAGATGAGAGAGAAAACTGTTTAAAAGGGATATATGATTAGGTATTATTGTCATGACAGGAGTCCAGAATGAAGGCTGCACAGTGGAGTGGACCTGGGGGAAGGGATTGTAAAACAATGGGGGAACTTTTCTTTTCTTTTTCAAAGAGAAGAGTGTACTGAGGGGGGAGGAGTGGGCAGGGAGAAAAGTGTAAAAATGAATGAATGGAAACCCAAAGTCTCTGTAAATTTTCACTAAAATTAATAAAAAAATACAACATCAACAGCAAATAGTCAATTAGACATAACCTTAAGAAAAATTAAATGTAAAAAAAACCCCAAAACTCGCTGGAGGTCATCTATGAGTCAGTTCTGACTCAATAATATGGTCAAGCACAAAGGAAAATGAGAAATAATAATTTCAGTCCTCTGCTAGTCTGAAATTTTAATTTTAACAGAAAGTCAGAGCTGGAAGATACTTAAGAAAACATATAATTGCTTCAAGCTCATCACTTGACATGAGGAAACTGACACTAAGATAGAGAAAGATTCTGTTCAAAATTATTGAGAATTAATTATTTGATAATTAATTGAGAAGTGCAGCATCAGGATTGGTGGAAGATTCATCGACAATCTGTGTTATACATATGACTCAACCCTGCTTGCTGAAACTGAAGAGGACCTGAAGCACTTGCTGCAGAGGGTCAAGGACTGCAGCCTTCAATATGGATTGAGGCTCAACATCAAGAAGACAAAGATAATCACCATTGGATCAATTGGCAACATCACGATGGATGGTGAAGAGATTGAGATTGATAACAGCTTTAGTTTGCTTGACTCCACAGTCAACACTGCACCAGCAGCCAGGAAATTAAAAGACATATTATGATGGGAAAGCCTGCTGTTAGGGACCTCTCCAAAGTACTGAAGAGCAATGGTGTCACTCTGGAGACTAAGGTGCGCCTGATACAGGCCATGG
>NW_006400099.1:1142891-1144123 GCF_000299155.1 Elephantulus edwardii | reverse complement strand
GAATAATTTAAAAGCGAAGTATGATAGGGTATTATGGTTATCACAAGAGTCAACACTTAAGGTTGCATAGTGGAATGTACTTCAGGCAGTGGGAGGGGTGCGGGGGGATTGTGTACCAGGAAGGGAGTCTTTCTTTTACTTTTGAAAGAGAGGAGCGAACTGGGGGCGGGGGGAGAGGGCTGGGCTGGGAGAGAGGTGCAGCAATGAATGAATGGAAATTCAAATTCGTTGTAAATGTTCATGAAAATTATTAAAAAAAAAGCCCAGCCTCCCAAGTGATCTGTTCTACATATATTCAAAAGGTATGGAGATAGGACCCATCTCTGACACACTTCTTTCCAAATTTTGAACCATGCATTTTTTTCCTTGCTTTGTTCTGAGGACTGCTTCCTGGTCTGAGTATAGGGTTTGCATTAGCACAATCAAGTGCCCTGGAATTCTCATTCATCTCATGGTTAGCCACAAATTGTTGTGATCCATACAGTCAAATTCCTTTGCATAGTCAATGAAACACAGATAGACATTCTTCTGGTACTCTTTGCTTTCTGCCAATATTCATCTGACATTGGCTATAATGTCTTTAGTGCAATGACCTCTTCTAAATCCAGCTTGTATTTCTGGTAGTTCTCTGTTGATGCACTGTTCCAGTAATTTTTGGATAATCTTTAGCACGATTTTGCTTTTATGTGATATTGGTGATATTGTTCGATAATTTCCACACTCAGTCGCATCACCTTTTTTTGGAATGGGAATAAATATGGGTCTCTTCCAGTCAGTTTGCCAGATTCCTTGGCATAACCTAGTGAACACATCCAGGGCAGGGTCTATTTTTTGAAATATGTCAATTGGCTTCCATCAATTCCTGGAGCATTATTTTTTGCCAAGTCCTTCAGAGCAGCCTACAATTCCTCCTTCATTACCTCTTGATCATATGTTGTTTTATGAAATTCTTCTGTATTAACCAATTCTTTTTGTTACAGTGAATCTATACTCTCTTTCCATCTTCTTTTAATGCTTCTTGGATCACTCATAATTCTACCCATGTTGTTGTTGTTATGTGCCGTCTAGTCTCCTGCGACTCATAGCGACCCTATATACAACAGCCCTAAACTCCGCTCTGTCCTGTGCCAATCGCACTGTATCTGACACTCCCATCCCAATTATCCCAGTCACTGAATCAATCCACCTCATAGAGGGCCTTCCTCTCCTGCGCCATCCCTCCACCCTCCCAA
>NW_006400099.1:1132985-1142791 GCF_000299155.1 Elephantulus edwardii | reverse complement strand
CTCCAAAGTACTGAAGAGCAATGGTGTCACTCTGGAGACTAAGGTGCGCCTGATACAGGCCATGGTCTTTGCAATCACTTGCTATGCATCAGAGGGCTGGACAATGACAAGGGAGAATAGAAGGAGAATTGATGTCTTTGAGTTGTGGTGTTGCAGAAGAGTATTGAATGTATGATGGACTGCTAAGAAAACGAGCCTGTTTGACCTGGAGAGGGTTAAACCAGACTTTTCCTTGGAGGCAAGCATTCTGAGGCTTCATCTGACATACTTTGGACATGTTGCAACGAGGGACTGGTCTTTGGAGAAGGATGTCATGTTTGAGAGGGTGAAGGTACAACGCAGGAGGGTAAGACCTTCTATGAGGTGGATTGATTCAGTGACTGGGGTAATCAGGGTGGGTGTATCAGAGACAGTGAGATTGGCACAGGACAGAGTAGGGTTTAGGGCAGTTGTACATAGGGTTGCTATGAGTCTCAAGCAACTCGATGGCACATAACAACAACAATTGAGAATTACTGAGTGCTTCTTCCAATGACCAGTCAAATCTTTTTCTGTACAGTATGGTGCATTCTAGCTATTGGGAAATAAATTTACAGTCCATAGGTAAAGTTCTATAAAGAAGACATATGGCTTTTTACTTCTCATGAAGCATAAAACTTCAGCCTCTTTAAAATGTGTTTGAAGGGGAAGGGGGAAAGGGATTTATTTTTTGTCTGTATTTGTTCATGAGGGAGGGGACAAAATTGAGAAGACCTCAGAAAATAATAAAGACCTTATTTCTCCCTCCATCACTTTCCTTGAGAAAGTTCTGGTGGCATAGTCCTTAAAGAATTACATCGCTATCCCAAAGATCATGATGACTCACTGGTAGTTTGAATCCAAAGGATAAAGATTGACAATCTCCTCTCATGCAATTTATAGCCTTAGAAACACACTGGATCTATGTGTTAGTTCCAACTCAACAACAATGAGTTTAAGGTTACTTGTTAATCCTCTTGGAACAGAGGTCTAGTTTAACTACCTTTATGACAATTGGCACATTTGCAGTTCTGTACGATTCATGATGGTTGATTTATTCTTTAAATCTTTTCTCCTTCTTCCCATTAAACCAACCGTATTTCTAGCAGCCATCTGGGCTAGCTAAATATCCCATGGGTAATATTGTTCAGCCAAAGGGTAAAAGTATGAAAAGGAAGAAAACTGGATGAGGGATGTGATCCTAGTTTTTCCTGTGTAGGCACAGTTCTTCTATGACCTAAAATATCTTCTCAGACATATCAGCCATCAAGGAGAGCCAAACAGACAAATACTGAGTGCTGGAGGACCAGGATCCCAACCTACTGGTTCTCATGTGAATCCCTGGATGTGGTCCAGTTGACCCCCATTCATAAGCACCATATGAAAGAAAATTGAACTACAGGGTTTCCTAGGCAGTAATCTTTATAGGAGCAGATCATTATGTCTTTTCTCCCAGAGCTCACAGCTCAGAACTTTCATTCAGTTATTCATACAGATTTTGTTTTATAGCATTAATTACAGTCTCTGCATTGTAATAGCACTCTCCACACATCTTCCCTGTGATTCTTATTTCTCTTCAATCTTCTATACTATCTCCTGAGCTTTCTCCCTGAGGAAATATAAGCTTTATGATCTTCTATGTTTGATTGTTCTAAGGAGTCAATTCCTCCATGGTGTTTTTGTGCACCTTGCAGATGTATGTATTGTTTGGCTGAAAGTTGAACGGGTGAGCTTGAAGAGATTCTGAGGGCCATCATCTTGAGAGTTCCATCAGTTTCGGTTAGACTAGCAAGCCTGTTCATCTTTGTGCTCCTGAGTTTTGTTCACATTTTTCTCCTGCTTTTCCATGACCTTTCACTATGATCCCATGTAGATCAGCCAGCAGTGATCAGGCAACCACCAGTTGTTCCACTCTCAGGGTAGTGGAGGTTAACTTCCTGTGGTCCATCAATCCTTTGGACAGATTGTCTAAACATTTTCCCCCCATTCTGGGGTTGGTTTTTGGGTCTGGACAGGGAAATATTAAGATTTGCATGACTGTCCTTAAGCTTTTAAAATTCCAGTCATTACTCATGAAAGTAAAATGTAGAGCATTACTTTGTGGACTATTTTGTCAGTGGAATTTGGTGTCCCCAAGGGTAAAATCTTGAGGTCATGAGACTGGCAATTCATTTATAAGGATATTTGATATTTGATTATTATTAAGAAGGTTTCATAACTTTGCTGCCTATGTGTGGATACATTTATGGCATATACAAATATGCATGTAGAATTATCATCTGAAAAACTTGTCATATTTCTGTATCAGTTTAATCTTTCCAAGTCAGTTTGTGTTACTTGTCCTTCTATTTATCCCTTTTGTTGTTCTTCTTGTTATGTGCCATCAAGTCTCCTGCGACTCATAATGACCCTGTGTACAAAAGCCCTAAACCCTGCACTATCCTGTGCCAATCTTACTGTCTTCGATACACCTACCCTCATTACCCCAGTCACTGAATTAATCTATCTCATTGAGGGGTGTCCTCTCTTGTGATATCCCTCCACCCTTCCAAGCAGGATGTCACTCTCCAAGGACTGATCCTGCCTTGCAACATGTCCAAAGTATGTCAGATGAAGGTTTAGAATCCTTGCCTTGAAGGAGCAGCCTAGCTTCACCCTCTCCAGGACAAACTTGTCTGTTCTCCTAGCAGTCCACTGTATATTCAATACTCTTCTCCAGCACCACAGCTCAAAGGCAACAATTTTCCTTCTATTATCTCTACTCATTGCCAAGCTTTCTGATGCATAGCAAGTAATATCAAAGGCCATGGCTACATTAGGTGCACCTTAGTCTCCAGACTGACATCGTTGCTCGTCAGTACTTTGGAGAGGTCTCTGACAGCAGACTTTTAGATTATTCACTTTTAGATTAGTATTAGTGTTTTTCTTAGTGATGGTTCAGGGTTATGTTCATAATAATAATTTTTACCTTTAATGCCTATATCTCTACACACTCTTCCTTTCTTCTCTTTCTCTGTTATTAATATTCTGACCACTCCCTTATTACTTGTTGCTTTTCCCTCGTTTTGGGGAGATTTGCAGGATGAAGGAATGGGTGCATGGGGAGTTGGGGCTTTGGTTGGAGTGAGGGGATATGTGTGAAGTAGTTGGAAAGTAGAAACTTTATTCCTTTATCCAATCACTCCCAAATAGCCTTATCTTAGCTTTCTTCCTCTTACAATTATGCATTATTTTATAGTATTAATCATCTCTTACTGTTTCAAATTCTTCTTTTTGGATTTTGTAAGATTGTACTATTTGGTGCCCTAATTACATGCTGACAATTTTACTTCTGTTTCTCTGGCTTCTTTTTTTTTAAAAAAAAAAAAAACAAAACTTATTTTATTTTGGTTTGCTTACAAAGTTCGTATACTTTATGTTTCACACTATTCTTCATTCACATTGTGTTTCATAAAATCATTCCCATGTTTTATAAAATTTATCACCATTGGACAATTCCCACAATTAAGCTGTCTTTTCAGGTCCCTGCCAAATCTTTCACATTTCCTTGACCCCCTCCATCTACCCACCAAATTGTGCACCCCTTTTGTTTCAACCCTATCCATCCTCACCCCTCTGCTCCCACTCTTTGCCCCTTTGGGTCCCCATACATATTTTGCTTGTTATCCTTCTATTTTTACAACAATGGTCTTATGCAGTGTTTGTCCTTATGAGACTGAGTTAGTTCACTCAACATAATGTTCTCCAGTCTCTTCCAAGTTATGTAGTAGTTTTGAAACCATTGCTCCTGATTGCATAGTATTTCATTGTGTGACTGTACCACAATTTTTCAATCCATTCAGTTGTGGTTGGATATTTGAGCTGTTTCCATGTTCTTGCTATGAACATTGGTGTGCAAATTTCCAGTTCTAATTTCCTTGGCTTATGTTCCTAGCTTCTTTTCTGTTTCTCATCTCCCATTATTGCTGTGTATAATGACTTTCTTTCATGTCAGAGTTTCTAGATTTCTTCAAACCACTATGTTAGGCACCTACCTCTACCCCACCTCTTCTGAACTCCAGACTGTATTTCTGGCCTTCCACATTCAACATATCAAAGAACAAATTTGTAATTCCTTCTTCCTCTCCAAAACCATAGTTTTCTCCTAATTTACCTTCATGCTTTAATGACTACAATTGGGATTGAGCTCCTTCAATCAACATTGACCTCTTCCTTTTCCTCAAACTAGACTCAGCATCTTAAAATATGGTTCTTGTCTACCTTTCCAGCTGTCCCCAAATCCTATCCTCTCTGATTAACTATTTGTTCTCATAAAATTCTACAAAGTCTCTACCTGTGAGAGAGACTGCATAAGTTTGTCCTCTGCCTCAAATCCTCTTTTTTTTTTTTACACTATCTACCTATTACAATCCTATCCATGAAAAATGTCTACATCTCAATAGTCATGCATGATTCCTCCTTCTTTTGAAGTCTTATACTCAGGCACTTTATTGTGGACACGCACATGCATCCAGCATCTCTATTCACCCTTTCTGTAATCCTGCCTGAGACAATCATTTGTTATCCCCACTCCACATATAAGAAAACTGAGGTCCAAGACCATGTACCATGAAACTTTTGTTCTTAGGTTTTGTATTGTTGCACTCTATGAAATCTTAATTATATGTGGACAACTCCATTTCCCTTTGTTTCTCTTACCTCTCTTCTATTCCTTACCCCCCTCTCTACCAAACTACCAAAACTCAGAATTGAAAATAAGTTTGCCTGTCCCTTACCCAACCTTGTATGCTACTTAAAAAGAGTACATTGTTAGTGCCCTGAGGGACTTGATCTTTAATATGTCAGAGGCTGAAGATGAATCATAGTAAATAAATCCCTGTGGAAGCTCATTGAGTAAGTATTGGACATGAAGTAAATCAACAGAGAAAAGCACACCATTATGAAAAAATATAACAAGCTAAAAGTAATTCTATACATGAATGGAATATTTGAAAGAAGTTTCCAGTCTGAGTTAGTTGTTGTTCTGCACTGTCAAGTCTCTTGCGACTCATAGTACAAGAGCTCTGAACCCTGCTCTATCCTGAGCCAACCTTATTGTCTCTGACACACCTAGCCCCATTAGCCCAGTCACTGAGCCAATCCATCTCATCAAAGGTCTTCCCCTCCTGTGCTGTCCCTCTACCCTCCCACGCATGACCTCCCTCTCCAAGGACTGGTCCTTCCTTGCAACATGCACAAAGTATGCCAGTTGGAGCTTCAGAATCCTTGCCTCCAAGGAGTAGCCTGGTTTCACCCTTTCCAGGAAGAACCCGTTTGTTCTAGTAGCTGTCCATGGTATATTCAATACTCTTCTCCAACACCACAGCTCAAAGGCATCAATTCTCCTTCTAACATCCATAGTCATTGACCAGCTTTCTGATGCATAGCACATAATTCTGAAGACTATGGCCTGGGTCAGGAGCACCTTAGTCTCCAGACTCTTATCATTGTTCTTCAGTCCAAGTTTAGTTACTTTTAAAACAACTCAGAAGATAAAAGAGGAGAAGAGACCCTTTGATCTTGTTTGTGTTTGTAATGGCAGAACTATTCTCAGGTAGCAAAATTATTATACAGCTGTTAGCTCCTTATAGATTAGTTCTCTCATAGTTGAATACATATTTATCAATTTTCAGTCTGGTGTGTTTATGAAGCAGAGAGGTATGTAGGATTATCCTCATTTTACAATTGAAGAAACAGCATAGTTTCATAGATGCAGCATAGTTGTACATTAAGGGCAGATACCTTATAATCAGATTTTGCCTGCAATTGAATCCTGGATTCAATACTCATTAGCTATCTGGTCTTGGTGATTATGATGACTGTTCAAATTTCTATCTTGGAGGTTTTTTTTAATTTTATTTTTAGTGTGTGTGTGTGTGTGTGTGTGTGTGTGTGTACCGTCAAATCAGATTTGAGTTGTACAGGAGGAGATTGTTCCTCCTTCTCCAGCAAAGCATTTGGTGGATTTGAACCACTCACCTCTGGGATTGCAGTGCAGCTTCTTACCACTAGGCCACCAGAGCTTGCCAATCTTGGGATTCTTTAAGAATAAGATAAAATTCATGTAGATAAAAGGCTATAAATTAAGTATAGTATACATCAATAATATGGTATGAGGAGAATAAGAGTTGTCCTGTAAGCAGAAAACGGACATGGGGGCACAGGACCATTAAATATCTGTCTGAAAGGGCCAGAGGGAATGAAAACAACACAGTTCCTCACTGCCTCAGAGCAGAAAGCAGATAAAGAGCCCGTGGCCAGCCCTATGGTACCTCTAGAGCAGCAAGAGGTTCATTTATTCATTCTTAATTCACAGACTATGGTCCTGAGAATAGGGTTTATCAGGGAAATAAATTGGAGCATAAGGAAGGCAAAGAATATCACTCAGTGCAAGTCCAGATTTAGTGCAGCAGTCCCAAGCCAGATTAACAGCAAAACACAATTCCTCAATTAGTAAAAATTCCAGTTCAGTTCAGTAGCACAAATCCAAATCCTCCAAAAAGGTCTACCTCTGAGAATCTATGTCAGCTTCTCCTTCACTCATCACCCAGCATAGCAAAAACTTTCACTGTGTCCTGTATTTCAAGGATGCTGTTGGTACACCTTGCCACAGTTTCTCCAAAGCAATGCCATAGTCTCTCCTCCACTATCACCAAGGTCTCACCACCAGGGTCTCACTCTCACCAGTATCTTGCTCCAGTCTCTCTCAAGTCTTGATGCTGAGTGTGGAAAGCACTCTTTCTCTTGTCCTAGTCCTACAGCTGTTGATGATTTGCAAGAGTCTGCAGTTAAGGTAGTAGGGTACCAGGAAGAGCTAACATAATAGCTAGAAAAGTCAGGTATTTTTTTAAAGTCAGTTTTTAAGCTAATATTGCAGCATAACCCTAACCCTCACCCTAACCATGGCTTTTCTAACCATTATTTCTCATTATCTGAAGGGTAAGCCTTCCCCTTACCATCATTTATATTTAGGGAAATAGGTAAGCTTCACTTGTTACATCTTAATCCTCCCATTTTACATCATCAATTTCTTATTTTCCCTGCCCTATCAAACCAGTACTCTGAAGAAACAAGCATTCATTTTCTTCAAAGAATCTTCTATTACAGTTGGAACTTTTGGCATTCACGTCTGTAAACCAAGGTCTATCCAGTCAGAGCAAACCATTAGGTAACAGTAAACAACACTAGCTCTCAGAATGAAACATCTTCTCTAGCTCTCAGAATGAAACATCTTCTCTTCTTCTGGTTGGGTTCCAGTCAACACATCTCTATCTGTCTGTGGCTAGGTCCAAACTGACGTAAGCTGCAAACTCAGAAGTCCACACTTCTTCCTGTGTTTCAGACTGGCTGGTTCCCTCACTCAATTTCAGCTCCATATGGGACAAGTCAACACATCAGACAACCTCAGGACTCCATGGTTCACAAACCAACAACCTTTCTTCATTTATTCATTATGCTAGATGGATAGAGCTCAAGGAACAATTCTCTAACTCAGCCTATCTCTTCATTACTGCATACCTCCCATTTTCACTCATCAAGTGGACCCAGGTGGTCTCCATAAGTTAAGCATACTTACCAAATTCCTTTAAGTCCTGGAAAAGAAGTTCAAATGCTTCCCCATTCCTCTCATTAAGTAGACTCAGGTGGTAATCATAAATTAAGCACAACCATAAGCTTTACCTTGCCTCTGTTTATTGGCAAAGTCTTTCTTTTTCTATTTGACTTCTTGCAAATGGAACTCTCCTCAGAATACTGGATGAGGCTTAATCTTTCTTAGGTTAACTCCATACTCTGTACAAAATTCTACTACTTACTACAAGCATTCTTTTAAGGCACATTTTCTCTTTTTGAATACCCAATTAACATCCAACTGGATTATATTTTTTTTCTCTAAAGCTACATCAATATCCATGAAATACACTTTCCACAATCTATATCTCAATGGAAGAAAATACAATATAGTTTAAATCAACAAAAACCTTAATCATTTTTACAGTGTATTTGAACCAGTATACTTGTATATGAAAGAAGGCCCCCAAACCAGAAGCAACAATATTAATAAAGTTAAATAAACAAAAACTTAAACCACACAGACCTTTCAAGGAATTAAAAATTCCAACTTAATTATCTACCCTTTTATTTCAGGCCATAAAGCAGCTTTTCAATTTTTCTTTCCATGTTAATAGCAACAAAAGTAAACTTTTGAGTTTTATCCTCCATTTAATAACCATTAATAATCATAACAATAACCATTTTAACTGTATATCTTCCCAAACCCCACATTTACTAAACCAAACTATGTTTCTGTTAGTCTAGAACTATAAATCATACTCCTTCTGACACCAATTGTGTTGTTGTTCTTGTTGTTGTTGTTATGTGCTGTCAAGCTACCTGTAACTCATAATGACCCTGTGTACAACAGCTCTGAAGTCTGTCCTATCCTGAGCCATTCTCACTGACTCAGACACACCTACTCCATTGCCCCAGTTCTTGAATCAATCCATCTCATCCAGGGTCTTTCTCCTCCACCCTTCTAAGCATGATGTCTCTCTCCAAGGACTGCTTCCTCCTAGCCACATACCCAAAGTATGTGACAAAGCTTCAAAATCTTAGCCTCCAAGGAGAAACTTGGTTTCACCCTCTCAAAGACAAACCTGTTTTTTTTTTACACAGTCCACGGTATGTTTAAGACTCTTCTTCAGCAAACAACTCAAAGGCATTGATTTTTCTCCTGTCATCATTAGCCATTGTCCATCTCTCTCATACATAGCAAGTAATTGTGAAGACTGTGCCCTGGATCAGGCGCACCTTAGTCTCTAGGCTGATATTGTTGTTTCTCAGTACTCTTGAGAGGTCCTTGACAGCACATTTTCCTGGTACAATTGGTCTTTTTATTTCCTTACTGCTGGTGCCAAGAGGGTTGATTGTAGGGCTGAGCAAGATGTAACTGTCAACAACCCCAATCTCTTCTCTATACATCATGGTGCTGAAAATTGGCCCAGTGGTGAGGATCTTTATTTTCTTGATGTTGAGTTTCAATCCATATTGAAAGCTATAGCCCTTGACCTTCTGCATCAAGTGCTTCAGGTCCTGCTCAGTTTCAGCAAGCAAGGTTGTGTCATTTGCATAATGTAGCTTTTTTTATGAGTCTTCCTCTAATCCTGATGCCACATTCCTCCTCATAAAGCCCAGCTTCCCCAAGGATGCCCACTCTCACCTCTCTTATTCAATATTGTATTGGAAGTCTTAGAGAGAACAATAAGACGAGAGAAGGAAATAAGAGGTATCCAAATTGGCAAAGAGAAGGTAAAATTATCTCTCTATGCAGATGATATGATAGTATACCTAGAAAACCCTAAAGACTCAGCAAGAAAACTATTGGACATAGTTGACCAATTCAGCAAAGTAGCAAGATACAAGATCAATATACAAAAATCAGTTGGATTTCTCTACAGTGACAAAGAGAATACAGAGCTTGAGCTAAGAAAAATAATACCCTTCACAATAGCTAATCACAAGATAAAATATTTGGGACCATGAATGTAGGAAAATTAGATATTGTTAAGGAAGAAATGGAACGCATACCAGGAGGCACTCAGCAGAACAGAGCAAGGGAACACTGCATGGTTCAAAATTAGGAAGGGCGTAGGCCAGGGATGCATCCTATCTCCATACCTTTTCAACCTATATGCAGAACAGATTATCCGGGAGGCTGGGCTCTATGAGGAGAAATGTGGGGTCAAGATTGG
>NW_006400099.1:1119702-1129035 GCF_000299155.1 Elephantulus edwardii | reverse complement strand
AGTCTCCAGAGAGACACCATTGCTCTTCAGTACTTTGGAGAGGTCCCTAACAGCAGACTTTCCCATGGCAATGCGCCTTTTAATTTCCTGGCTGCTGGGTGCCAAGACTGTTGACTATGGATCCAAGCAAACTAAAGCTGTGTACAATCTCAATCTCTTCACCATCCATCGTGATGCTGCCAATTGGTCCAGTGGTGAGAATCTTTGTCTTCTTTTGAATTCTACCCATAGTATCCTTAAATATTGCAACTTGAGGCCTGAATGTATTCTTTAGTTCCTTTAGTTTAACAAATGACAAGCAAGTTCGGTTCTTTTGATTTTCCGAATTCAGCTCCTTGCACATTTCATTATAATACTTTGCTTTGTCTTCCAGACTTGCCCTTTGAAATCTCCTGTTGAGCTCCTTAACTCCTTGATTTCTTCCCTTTGGCTTGGCTTCTTGGCATTCCAGTGCAATATTCAGAGTTTTTCTGACATCTGTCCATTTTGGTCTTTTTTTCTTCCTCTGTCTTTTTAATGACCTTTTGCATTCTTGTCGATAATATTCTTGATAACATCCTAGAGCTCATCTGGTCTTCTTCGTTCATTGTGGTTCAAGGCCTCAAACTTGTTCCTGAGTTGGTTTTTAAATTAAATAGGACAGACTCAAGAGGAAAGTTTTATTCCTGTGTATTTGATTAACCTTCTTTAGCTTTATTTTATACTTGCAGAGGAATATTTGATGGTCTGTTCTACTATCAGTACCTGGCCTAGTTTATACTGCTGATATTAAACTTCTCCAATGGTTCCTTCCTTAGATGTAATTGATCTGATTCCTATGCGTACCATCAGGTGAAATCCATGTTTTTACCCGAGTTTATGTTTCTTATAAAAGGTATTTGCAATGAATAAATCATTGTGCAGAATTTTATTATTATATCTCCAGCCTCATTTCTGTCACCAAGTTCTGAAGTGAGCAGAAAATGTGACATGGGCACAGACCTATGAACGTTTCTCTGAAAGCCTATCATGGCCCCAGACCAGAAAGCAGATAGAGTTCGTAACCCCACACCATGCTGCCTAATGGCTAGAAAAGACAACTTTTAAGCTAACACTGCAAGAGCACATGAGGTTTGAAGAACTGGAGATATTATTTACTATTTGTTGAATTTTCTGAAGGACCAGATTACTTCTCTGAGCCTCAATTTCTTCATCTTTAACGTATAAGTAGTAAGGAAACCCAATTTATTGAGTGAAGATGAAATAATGATGTAGATGTGAAATACCTTGCAAACTGTAAGGAATGAGTTACTTGAGAGTTTATGTTATAAAAGATCCTATTGAAAAAAATAATAAAAGATCCTATTGGAAATTAGAGGGTTGGTTGTTTTTTGTTTGTTTGTTTGGGGTATTTTTTTTGTGTGTGTTTTTTTTCTTCCCCCTACGCTGAGAAGCTTTCCTCTTCTTTTACATTCTGTGGAAGGCACAAATGGCTAAAATCCTGAGCAATGGAAAATGCTGAAGGGAAGCATTAACCAACAGAATACCTTAATCAATCAAAAGGGGTGTGTGTGTGTGTGTGTGTGTGTGTGTGTACACGCGTGCGCATGTGTGGTGTGTTTTGTATTTAGTTAGTATATTACAAGGTAGGCCTTGTGAGAAGATGCATATTCTATTCATATCTCTATTGTCTCTGAATTGTTTTGTTTTTAACTTTGTGGAGCCATGACTACCTTGGGAAATCAGTTCTTTCTCATAGCTGACTAATGGAAAAAACTAATCTTCAGACGATATGTTAAAAAAAAGTAATTCAATGCTGGAGAAAGAGTATTTGAGTCTCTGCCTGAAAGGCCATATGTTTTCTCTTCTGGAACCTTTTCTAAGTGCCAGGAAAACTGATGGCTCATTTAGCCTGCAGCCAGTTAGAAGGGGAATAAAGAAGAACAAATAACACAGTGGCCAAGATGGTAACCAGAGAAAGGCAGATTATCCCTCTGTTTATCCTTATCATTACTTAGATGTTGTCAATATATAAGTGTGTTTATGTGACAGTAGGATAGATGTGTGCCTATTCCTCTGTGGAGCCCAATCCTGCTAACCATGAGATCTAATTAACAGGGTTGTTGTTGTTGTTGTGTACCATCAAGTTGGGACAGACTCATAGCTGACTCTCCAGTGGGTATTCAGAGGCTTAAATTGCACCAGACGAGATTGGCCAGCCTTCTCCTGCAGAGCAGCTGGCGTATTTGAACCATGTGCCTTCAGTATTGCAGATTATTATCACTAGGCTAACAGATTTAGATAATTAAATAACTTTGCCTTGTAGAGTGACCTTAATCATGTTTTCAGTTGTAACTCAGTTTTATCACCTATGAGATGCCATAGTCAACTCACACTGTGTATCTCACAGGGTAGTTGTACAATCCTCCAGTAAATCTGTCAAGATTTAGAACAAGGCACCAGAGAGAATCATATTCTTTCATACCATAATCTCTCTGGATGGGAAGATGTGTAGGCAAGAGCAAGAGGCTGTAGGATTGTGATCCAGTGTGTATGAGAAATGTTCCTCCAAAGGAGGAGTGTAGTGTGATTGAATAATGTACTGCCAACTCTCAATTGGCCAATTCCAAGAGGAGATGAGAGAGGAAGAGGGAAGACAGATAATTAAAAGCAAATAAGCCTGATCTTCATTTTCACTGTGGATTTTTGCCTCTCAGGGCTGCATATATATGCACTTGGGAGAGATGGACTAGAGATTTATTTCTTCTCAGGAAGGAGACCTCATGAGTACAGATAAAAGCATGTGACCAATGCCATCCATATCCACACTTTATGCTATTAAACTCACTGGCCAATGGAGATTTGACAGCATTGTTTGTCTTGTGGTGAAATGGAGCTTAAGAGTCAGTGCTATCCTTCTTTACCCAAACCCTCACCACTAGTATGTATGTTTTTCTATAAGTAATATAGATCTGTGGGAGGAGGAAGGGCCAAGCTAGGTAGTCAGCTGTGTGGACTGAACACATTCTTGTTTTGTCTCCTAAGCTGATCACTGGAGATTCCATCGTTAGTGCTGAGGCAGTATGGGATCACGTCACCATGGCCAACCGGGAGTTGGCATTTAAGGCTGGCGACGTCATCAAAGTCTTGGATGCTTCCAACAAGGATTGGTGGTGGGGCCAGATCGACGATGAGGAGGGATGGTTTCCTGCCAGCTTTGTGAGGGTGAGTGTCTGCTTTCACTCTCCTCTCCTCTCTCCTTGGCTATTTACCCCTGGCTTCCAGTCCCTACTCTCCTGCTTATTCCTTTCATAGTGACTCCTCTCACAAATCTCACTCCTCATTATTTTGTTTTCTCTCCTACTTAGAACCTGAGCTTCCTTTCTTTACTTTTTTCCCCTTGCATTTTTAAACTATACTTTGTCTCTTGTTTATTTTTAATAACCCCATAACCCCATATCCTCATCCACTTCAACTTTATATGAATCACTATATTTTTCTTAGTTTTTGCTATGGTTTTTGAGGAGCTCTTCCCTCCTTTATTTTTGTAAACTTTGATTGTAATCTGAATAATAGTTACACAGAAATTGTTTTCCATTAAAAAATGCATATTATCTTTGTTGACATTTATTATAATCCCCACATTGTAGCACCATACTTCCTACTTACTCTCTGTTTTTTGCAATTTCTAAGATCTTTTGAACTCTATATCGATGTGAAGTTTTACCTTTCTTGCCTCTCTATTTTCTACTTTTTTATCCTTTCCCTTATTTTTTTTAAAATCTTTCTTCTTATAGATCTTCTCTATTCTTTTCTCGTCTCATTTCTCTTTTAGGGAAGTATGAACATCCTTATATGTTGTCACAGGTGGAGTCTTCAAATCTTAATATAAGAATGTGAAAGGGAGCTCTGGTGGCCTACTGGCAAGAAGCTACACTGCAATCTTAAAGGCAGGTGGTTCGAATCCACCAGATGCTCTGCTGGAGAAGGAGGGGCAATCTCCTCCTGTGCCAATCGGATCCAACTTAATGGTACATGACAAGTAAAAAAAAAAGAGTAAAAAATAATAATGTGAACTAATTCTCTCCCAGAGGGCAGAATTTACTGGTTTCAGATCCTTCCCTCTCTCCCCCTAAGAGTTGGATAGTTGGGATCTATGATATGCTGAAGACAAAAGACAAGCAACTTGAGAGGTTTAACATGACATTGGTTGTTTTAACATTATGCCATGAAGAACATTGACCTTTACAGAAGGTCATCCAATGGCTTCTATTTCCTCTTGGCTACCTATTGCCTGATTTCTACTGGGGAAGAAGCATTGGTTTGGTATCCCAGCTTTTGGGTTATTAGTGGGAATCAGCTCTTTGATAATTGTGAGCTCTGATTATACTCATTTGAAAAATTATATTATAAATTCTTTCATGCCAAAGATTGTCACAGTAAATGAGATAATATTGTGAAAACTGCTTTGAAGCACAAAAATACCAAAGCCATATGAGATAGGGAAGTAACAGGTTACAGTTCAAGGTCAGGAACCACTCAGCATACAGGGTTTTTGTTGGGAAAACTTCTTGGCTGTACCCACAGACAGGCTTGCTTTTTTTCTTGGCTGTTGAACTCTTTGCTCCTTCTACCCCTTGAGTTGGCCTCTGCTCTGATTGAGAAAATGTTACAAAGTTCTTTAGTTCTGTCAAGGAATAAAATGCCTGAAATCACCTCACTCCATTAACAGGCCTCCTGCCTGAAGATGCTCAGATCTCTTTCTCCGTAGATCAGGAAGCCCCTTGTGCCTCATATTCAAAGAATATGTTCTGCTCCTGTCTCTTCTTTCTTGTTGGTAGTATAGTCTCTCTCTGTTTCTGAGGTTATCTCCCTTTAAGCCTAGGAAGTGCTGGTGTCCTAGTGGTATGGAGTTGCACTGCCACTCAAAATTAGGCAGTTTGAATTCCCAGCTACACATGAGAGAAAGTTAAACAATCTTCTCTTGTGTGATTTACAGATTCTGAAAACCCTCTAGAGGATCAGATAGTAATTCATTCTGACTCAATGGCACATAATAATACAACAACAAGTGTAGTGGAATAGCAAAAGTTGGCCAATCCCTTATTTCAATGGTCTATCTCCTATGTATTTACTTTAGCAGATTATTTGATCCCTGGTTAAGCTTTTGAATAATTTCAGGCAGTTCTTTGCAAAAATTGCACTACCTTTCATGGATAAAAGAATCATTTTAAGTAATTCACTGTGCCGCAGTTAGACATATCAATAACAATAAGGATTTGTAGGAAAGAAGAAGTCCTATCCTGATGTACTACACAGCAGTCAGATTATTTACATCTATGGAAAGAATCACTGGGGAAACTCAATATCACCTTTGAAAACCAGGCCAGATGCTGACTGTGGAACAGACTATTAATTACTCTTGTGCAAGTTCAAATTGAAGCTAAAGAAAATGAAAACAAAAACCAAAATATGGTTTTGTGTCTATCCCACCTGAATTTAAATATCATCTCCAGAAGATGTTTGAGACACTGAACACTAATGCATGAAGGGATGTGCATGATGTTGCGTTGTGGGATGATGTCAAAAATATCATCCGTGAAGAAAGCATTACAGAGACAGAAGAAAGACAAGACCAAGATGGATGTTAGAGGAGACTCTGAATATTTCACTAGAACGCTGAGAAGCCAAAACAAAGAAAAGAAATCAGAAAGTTAAAGAGTTGAATAGAAGATTTCAAAGGGCAGCTTTCAAAGACAAAGCGAAGTATTATAACAAAAATTTCAAAGAACTGAAGTCAGAAAATCTAAAGAGAAGAACTCATTTGGCATTTATCAAGCTAAAGGAACTGAAGAACAAATTCGAGCTTTAACTTCCAATACTTAGAGATGCTATGGGCAGTATACTGAATGATCCAGAAAGCATCAAAAGAAGATGGAAGGAATATACAGTCAGTTTACCAAAAAAGAATTGGCTGACATTGAACCTTTTCAGGAAGTAGCATATAATCAAGGATATACAATCAATAATAAAACAGAGGAAGTTCAAGCTGCTCTGAAAGAATGGATTGGGGGAAAGCCCCAGGAATTGATGAAATACCAAAAGAAATACAAACAGATACAGCCCTGGATGGGATCACCAGATTCTGTCAAGAAATCTGGAGGACAACTACACTGCAAACTGACTGGAAGAGATCCATATTTATTTCCATTCACAAAAGTGATCCTACAGAACGTGGAAATTATTGAACAATATCACTAATACCACATGGAAGCAAAGTATTGTTGAAGATTATCCAAAAACAACTGAAGCCATAGGTAGACAGAGAACTGCAAGAAATACAAACCGGATTTAGAAGAGGCCATGGCACTAGGAACATCACTGCCAATGTCAGATGGTTCTTGGGTGAAAGGAGAGAGTACCAGAAGAATGTCTATTTGATTTTTATTAACTATGCAAAGGCATTTGACTGTGTGGATCACAAAAAAAAATTGTGACTAATATTGAGAAGAATGGGAATCCTAAAACACTTGGTTGTGCTCATGTGGAACCTATACTTAGACCAAGAAGCTGCACAAAGCAGGGTAACACTGTGTTGTTCAAAAACAAGAAAGAAGCACGTCAGAGATGTATTTTTTCTCCATACCATTTCAATCTAAATATGGAACAGATCATTTGCTAAGCTGGACTTTATGAAGAAGAATGTGGCATCAAGATTGGAGGAAGATTCATCAACAACATGTATTATGCATATAATACAACCTTGCTGACCGACTGAGAAGAACTTGAAGTGTTTGCTGCAGAAGGTCAAAGACTGAAGACTTCAATGTCAATTACATCTCAAAATAAAGAAAACAAAGATCCTCACTATAAGGCCAATAGGAAGTAGCATGACAGATGGAGAAAGGATTAAGGTTGTTAATGATTTCATTTTGCTTGGATACACAAGCAAAAATCTTGGCACCAGCAGTCAAGAAATCAATAGATGAGTTGCATTGAGAAAATCTACTGTTAAGGATCTCTCAAGAAATCTAAAGAGCAATGATGTCATTAGTCTAAAGTGTGCCTGATCCAGGCTATGATCTTCTCAAATATTTGTTATGCATCTGAGAGCTGGACAGTGAATAAACAAGACAGAAGAAGAATCAATGTCTTGAAGTTGTGGTGTTGGAGAAGAGCATTGAACATACCAAGGGCTGCTAAGGGAACAAATAGGTCTGTCCTGGAGAGGGTGAAACCGACTTGCCCTTCGGAGGCAAGGATTTTGAAGCTCCATGTCACATACTTTGGACACGTCATCAGGAGGGACCAGTCCTTGGAGAAGGACATAATATTTGGAAGGGTAGATGGTCAATGCAGAAAAAGAAGACCCTAGATGAGAAGGATTGACACAGTGACTGTGGTAATGGAGTCAGGTGTATAAAGTGACAGGGACAGTTCACTTGGCTCAGTATAGGGTAAGGGTCAAAGCCATTGTTTGTAGGGTTGCTATGGGTCATTGTTGACTCAACAGCAAATAATAACAGCAACATACAGAAACAACTTTAATCCCTTGTGCTAACAACTCACTTTTTAAAAGAATGGCTAAATTATACCCAGTCATGCTTGCTGCAGAAGATGAAAGAATACAACCTTAAATATGGATTGCAGCTCAACATCAAGAAAATAAAAAATTCTCACCACCGAACTAATAGGCAACATCGTGACAGATGGTGAAAAGTTTGATACTGTCAACAACTTCATCTTACTTGGATCCACTATCAAGATCCTTGGTACCAACAGTCATAAAATCAGGAGACATATTGCAATGGGAACGTCTGCAGTCAGGGACCTCTCCAAATTATCTAAGAATGATGATATCAATTTGAGGACTGTAGTGTACCTGATTCAGGCCATTGTCTTTGCAGTCACTTGCTATGCATCTGAGAACTAGACAATGAAAAAGGAAGACAGAAGAATTGATGCCTTTGAGTGGTGATGTTGGGGAAGAGTGCTGAAGTTTCCATGAAATGCCAAAAGAACAAACACATGTGTTTTATAGACGTTTCAACCAGGGTGCTCCCTGGAGGCAAAGATGATAAAGCTTCATCTCACATACTTTGGGCATGTTTCCAAGAGAAATTATTTCTTGGAAAAGCATATCATGCTTGCAGAAGTGGAGGGCCAGTGCAAGAGAGGAATTTCCTCAACCAGATGTATTGACACGGTGACTCGCATGGCCTCAAATGTATCAGGAATTGTGAAGATGGTACAGGATAGGGCAGGTTTCACATTTGTTGTTCATGGGGTCACTATGGTTCGTACTCAAAGACCTCTAACAACAACATGATAACATGATATGTTATGCAAATCCAACTGCATTTTACTTTCAGGGAAATATCACTTTTATAATGAAATGTAAATCAAAGAATAGGGGGAAAGTACTAAAACAGCCAGGATGTTCAGGAAGAAAACATGGTGGAGTCAAGATTCATAATATCTCAATCTGACATTCATGTGTCTGAGCTGAGAACTAGACGGGTTCCTGTAGTTACACCATCCAACCACCACTCAAGTGGGCTAAAGTTAACCAATGAAAAGATCACTCACTAGCAGCAATGTTTGATATAGCATCTACCCAGTAGTTTTCACCCTTAACTGCATGATGAAAAGATACAATGCACAATAAAATCCTAGCTCTACTTAAATAAGGCCTAGAAATTGGATTCTTTGTAAATGTTTCCCAGATGATTCAGATCTATACAAGCGCGGTCCAAGAAAAATATAATGAAAGCCACACTTAATAAATTACATTTTCGTAGTATCCACTTTTATCACTGTGACGATTGTGCTTAAGTTAAAAACTATCCACAGATGACCCTCCAGCAGGTTTTCAGAGACTGTATATTACACAGAAGATATTGCCTGCCCATCTTTCTTCCAGGGAGCAGTTGTGGGATTCTAACTTTCTGTCTTTGGATTAGTAGCACATATTGTTGTTGTTGTTGTTAAGTGCCGTCGAGTCGCAGGGGACTCATAGTGACCCTATTTACAACAGCCCTAAACCCTGCTCTATCCTGTGCCAATCGCATTGCCTCTGACACACCCATCCCGATCACCCCAGTCACTGAAACAATCCACCTCATAGAGGGCCTTCCCCTCCTGCATTGTCCCTCTACCCTACCAAGCACGATGTCCCTCTCCAAGGACCTGTCTCTCCTTACAACATATCCAAAGTATGTCAGACGAAGCCCCAGAATCCTTGCCTCCAAGGAGTAGACTGGTTTAACCCTCTCTAGGATGTATCTGTTTGTTTTCTTGGCAGTCCATGGTACATTCAATACTCTTCTCCAGCACCACAGCTCAAAGGCGTCA
>NW_006400099.1:1118447-1119602 GCF_000299155.1 Elephantulus edwardii | reverse complement strand
AAATATAACTAGAAGCACAAAGGATCTATTCAAAGAATACTACAAAACATTACTACAGGAAACAAAAAGAGACCTGGAGACGTGGAAGAATATCCCTTGCTCATGGATAGGAAAACTCAATATTGTGAAAATGGCAATACTGCCAAAGGCAATCTACACATTCAGTGCAACCCCAATAAAAATACCAATCCCATTCTTCAAGGAGATGGAAAAGGTAATCTCCGGTTTCATTTGGAATGGAAAGACGCCCCAAATAAGCAAAGTACTCCTCAAAAATAGAAAAAAGGTAGGAGGCATATCACTCCCTGATTTCAAACCCTACTACACTGCTGTGATGGTTAAGACTGCATGGTGCTGGTACAATGACAGACGCATAGATCAATGGAATAGAATTGAAAGCCCAGAAATCAGCCCATCTACATATGGTGAAATGATTTTTGACAAGGAAATGAAATCAGTTAAGTGGGGAAACGACAGCCTTTTTAACAAATGGTGCTGGCAAAATTGGAAAAATATCTGCAAAAGACTCAAGCAAGACCCACACCTCACTCCATACACAAAAACCAACTCAAGATGGATCATAGACCTTGGACTAAAACCAAGGACTATAAACTTCATTAAAGAAACGCTTGGAAGAATTCTAGTAGTCCTAATCTAGAACATAAACAGTCTTCCAAGTATCCTGAAAAATCTATAACCAGGAGAAGATAAAATAGATGAATGGGACCTTCTAAGAATCAAATCCCTATGCACATCCAAAAACTTCTCCAACAGCTTAAAAAGGGAAGCCGCAGACTGGGAAAAAGTTTTTGGTAATGACATGTCAGATAAGGGACTTATATCTAGAATTTATAAAATACTTGAACACCACAACAAGATAAACGTAAATAATCCAATTGAAAAATGGGCACAAGATATGAATAGACACTTCACCAAAGAAGATATTCAGATGGCCAAGAAGCACATGAAGAAATGTTCAAAATCCCTACCTCTAAGAGAGATGCAAATCAAAACAACTATGCCATATTATCTCATTCCAGTCAGAATAGCATAATTTAACAGAACAGCAAGCAACAAATGCTGGCGAGATTGTGGAGAGCCTGGAACCCTTATTCACTGTTGGTGAAAATGTAAAATGGTGCAACCACTGTGGAA
>NW_006400099.1:1109042-1118347 GCF_000299155.1 Elephantulus edwardii | reverse complement strand
AGTATATTCCTTCCAGCTTCTTTTGATACCTCCTGGATCATTTAACATTCTGCCTAAAGCATCCTTGATTATAGCAACTCGAGGTTTGAATTTGTTTTTCAGTTCCTTGAGCTTAAGAAATGCTGAACGAGTTCGGCCCTTTTGACTTTCCGACTCTAGCTCCTCCCACATTTCATTGTAATATTTTGCTTTGTCATTCCGTGCTGCCTTTTGGAATCTTCTGTTCAGGTCTTTAGTGTCTTGAATTCTTCCTTGTGTTTTGGCTTGTCTATGTTCCAGTGCAATCTTCAGAGTTTCTTCTGACATCCATTTTGATTTTTTCTTCCTCTTCTATCTTTGTAATGACCGTTTGCACTCTTCCTGGATCATACATTTAACATCCTCCCACAACTCATCTGGTCTTCACTCACTAGTGTTCAAGGCCTCAAACCTGTTCCTGAGATGATTCTGAAATTCAGGTGGTATGAAATTAAAGTCATATTTTGGCTCCTGTGGATTCGGTTTAATTTTCCTCAGCTTCAGCTTGAACTTGCATATGAGTAGTTGGTGGTCTGTTCCACAATCAGCTCCTGGCCTAGTTTTCACAGCTAATTTTTTCCACAGATGTAATCGATCTGATTCCTATGCATACCATCAGGTAAAATCCACGTGCATAACCTGCGTTGTGTCTCTTATCAAATGTATTTGCAATGAATAAGTCATTGTGCAAAATTCAATCATTCTATCTCGAGCTTCATTTCTGTCACCAATCCCATGTTTTCCAACTACTGATTCTTCTTCTCTGTTCCCAACTTTCGCGTTCCAGTCACACATTATTATCCATGCATCTTGATTGCATGTTTGATCGATCTCCGACTGTAAGAGTTGGTAGAAATAATCTATTTCTTCTTCTTTGTCTCTGGTTGTTGGTGCATATATCTGAATTATAGTGGTATTCACTGGACTTCTTTGTAACTGTATGGATATAATCCTATCACTCACAATGTTGTACTTCAAGATGGATATAGAAATTTCTTTTTTAACTATGAAAGCAACTCCATTTTTCCTCACCTTTTCATCTTCAGAATAATATATCATATGATCATCTGACTCAAAATGCCCCATGCCAGTCCACCTAGTATATCAATATTTATGCGTTTCATTTCTTAACAATTTCTAATTTTCCTACATTCATGGTTCTCACATTCCATGTTCCAATCACTAGTGTCTGCTTACAACTGTTCTTCTTCCTTTGTATTTCCATGCTTGAAAATTCTACCTAGGTTGCCTTTTCTATTCCTCTATGTGTGTTGTGTTGTACATAGGGTTTTCAGAGGCCTGGTATTTCAGAAGTGGATGGTCAATCCTTCTTCCTAGTCTGTCTTAATCTGAATATTTAGGAGTATTTGACATACAGGAATTTGTGGAGCAGTGAAGGATAAATCCCTCATTGTGGAGTTGACCATTAGTTACAATGTAGTCCCTGCCCTTAGCCCAGTGCCTTGACCCACTTATTTCCCAGCTCCACTCTCCACCAGGATACCCCTTCACTTCTACCAAATGCCTTCAGAATTAATCTCCCATTGTCCGACCCATGACCTGACAGCTTGTATCTGAAGCTTTCTTGGCTCCTGTGATTTCAAACACGTCAACTGCTGACAATTTTTTTTCTGTGTCCAGTGTCTCTTAATTTAGTTGTACTGTCTCTGAAGGGAAGGTGATGTGTCCAGTAGAACTCCTGCATAGATTGTGTTCTTTGTGGCCCTCGGGCTCAACCGTTTTTGGCTCCGCCTTGGGGCTTTGTACCTGTAGGTGTGTCAGAAGCTATTGCTGGAGTCACCTCTGTGTTGCCTGGCCTCGACTTCTGCCCGTGCGGCTTCCAGGCTCCCAGTTCTGCTGGCGGCATGTCCCTCAGTCTCCCCTTTGCTCCTCCCAACCGTTTTTGGCTCCGCCTTGGGGCTTAGTACCTATAGGCATGTCAGAAGCTATTGCCGGAGTTGCCTCTGTGTTGCCTGGCCGAAGTAAAAAAATATACAGGTGGGCAAAACAGGATATCTATGTGAAGAAAATTGAAACAAAACTCATACCTTACACTATACTTAAAAAAATTAACTCAAGATCAAAGACCTTGGTATAAAACTTGTAACTATAAAAATGATCAAAGAAAAAATGGTGGCAAACCTAAGAGTCCTAAGCTATGGCTAAAATACACTGTCAAGTAACAGGATAAACTAAGTAATTAAGAATTACTAAATGGAAATCCTTATGTGTATCAAAAGACTTTTCTAGAAGAGTAAGAACAGAATCTACAAATTGGAAAAAAATATTTGATAATTACACCTCTAACAAAGGACATATCTCTAAAATACAGAGAAAATGTCAACACTTCAACAAGAAATAAACAATTACAAAATGGACAGAGGACATGATGTCACTAAAAAGACATTCAGATGATTAAAAAAAAACAAACACAAAACACCACATGAGGAAATGCTCAGGATGATTAGCTATTAAAGATGCAAACCAAAAGAACAATAAGATAACATCTCAGCCCAGCAAAAAATGTTGTTATGTCCTGTCGAGTCAACTGTAACTCACAATGACCATATGAACAGTGAATTTGGACCTTATCCTGTACCATTCTCACCATCTCTGACACACTCAAGCCCAGTGTTACAAACACCAAGTAAATTTATCTTGTAGGATTTTCTGTCTTACACTATTTCCATCTTTCCAAGCATGATGTCCTTCTCCGAGGACTGGTCTCTCTTAAAAACATGCCAAGAGTATGTGAGTTTCACTATTTTTGCCTCCAAAGAACACCCTGGCTTCACATTCTCCAAGACATAGAAGGCATACTTGTTTGTTCTCTTGGTAGTTTATGGGATAGTCAGTACCCTTTTCCAAGACCACAGCTGAAAAAGTATTGATTCTTCATTGGTCATCATCAGTTACTGAATTCAATAAGACATGAAACGACAAATGGTAGGAAGAGTTGGAACTCTCATACACTGCTGATAAAAATGTAAAATGGTACAACCACTATGGAATGGAGTTTGACCCTTCCTTAGATAGTTGAGAATAGAAATATCTCTTGATCCAGGAATCTCACTACCCAAAGAAGTAAGAACTTCAACACAATAGTAAAATACTAACAGTTGTTTTTATTATAACACTACTTATAAAGTTGTTGTTATGTGCCACTGAGTCATCTGTAATTCATAGTGACCCATACAACAGCGCTGAAACCTACTCTATCTTGAGCTAGTCTCACTAACTCTGACATACCTACATTCATTTCCCCAGTTACTGTATCATTCAAGTGTTTTCATGTCCTTTGCTCTCCCTCCACCCTTCCAAGCATAATGTCCTTCTCCAGGGATGGGTCTTTCCTGGCCACATGCCCAAAGTATGTGAGATGAAGCATCAAAATCCTAGCCTCCAAGGAGAAACTTGGTTTTACCCTCTCCAAGACAGACCTGTTTGTTTTCTTGGGGATCCATGGTATGTTCAAGACTCTTCTCTAGCACACAACTCAAATGCATTGAATCTTCTACTGTCATCCTTAGTCATTGTTCAGCTTTCTGATACATAGCAAGTAATTTCAAAAACCATGACCTGGATTAGGCACACCTTACTCTCTAGACTGACATCATTGCTCTTCAGTACTCTGAAGAGGTCCCTGATAGCAGATTTTCCTAATGCAATTTGTCATTTGATTTCCTGGCTGCTGGTACCAAAAGTGTTGATTAGGGAACCAAGCAAACTGAAGTTGTTAACAATTTCAATCTCTCCTCCATGTATCATGATGCTGCCAGTTGGTCCAGTGGTGAGAATTGTTTGTTATTTTATTGATGTTGAGCTTCATTCCATACTGAAAGCTCCAGTCCTTGACCATCTGCAACAAATGCCTTAGGTCCTCTTCAGTTTTGGCAAGCAAGGTTGAAAGTTGTTGAGTCTTCCTCTAATCCTAATGTCACATCCCTCCTCATTAAGTCTAGCCTCCCAGATGATCTGATCCACAAATAGATCGAAAAGATATGGATATAGGATGCATTCTTGGTGTGCACCTTTCCTGATTTTGAACCATGCAATGTTTCCTTGCACTATTCTGATGACTGCCTCCTGGTCCATAGTTAAGTGTTCCGGGATTCCCATTCCTCTCAAAGTTAGCCACAGTTTATTGTGATCCACACATTCAAATGCCTTTGCATAGTCAATGAAACACAGATAGACATTCCTCTCTGCTTTCAGCAAAGATCCATCTAACATTGGCTATAATGTCCCTAGTGCCATGGACTCTTCTCTACCCAGGCTACACATCTGGCAGTTCTCTGTTGATGTGTTGTTCCAGCCGCTTTTGAGTTGTTTTCAGCTGATATTAATTATATTGTCCAATAATTTCCACACTGTTGGGTCACCTTTTTTTGGAATGGGAATAAATGTGGATCACTTTCAGTTAGTTGGCCAGGTGGTTGCCCTCCAGATTTCTTCGCACAATCTGGTGAGCATATCCAGGGTAAGATCTGTTTGTTGAAATATGTCAGTTGGTATGCCATCAATTCCTGGGGCCTTGTTTTTTATAAATTCTTTCAAAACAATTTGAAGTTTCTTCTTCATCATCATAGGCTCTCTTTTTTTAATTGGTCTGCTTACAACATTCGTAAACATTATATTACATACAATCATTCTCATACATTATGTTTTATAAAATTAATCATCATTGGACCTTGTCCATCATTACTCTGTCTTTCCCCCCCCCATATCCTTACCATTTACTTCCGTTCTCCATCCCCCCACCAAACTGTGTAATCCTCTGGTTTCACTCCTACCCATATTCAGCTCCCCTCCCTTGCATTCTCATACTGTTGTTGTTGTTGTTAAATGCTGTCAAGTCGCAGGCAACTCATAGCGACCCTATGAAGGAGAGTCCTCAACGCTTGGGTGTCTTTCATCCTCTCTCCAGGTTCATAGGGTTTCTGGAGGCAAGCTATTATGGAAGTGGATGCCACTCCTCCTTCCAAGCTTGTTTTACTCGGGGAGCTCCACCCCGCTCTCTGTACATATTGGGTGACCAAACATGAACACATTTGACACATCAGTGTCACAGTGTTCAGCAACACAGCAACCACAAGTTACCACTGTACGGCAACTTATACACCAGGGCTATACGACCTAGAGGAATACATGTTTTAATAAGCATCCTTCTACTTTTACAAGAATGGCCTTATGCAGTATTTGTCCTTATGAGACTGTGTTAGTTCACTCAGCATAATGCTCTCCAATGTCTCTCAAGTTACATAGTATATTTCAAAATCATTGCTCCTGTGTGCTATATAGTATTCCACTGTGTGAATGTACCACAGTTTCTCAGTCCCTTCAGTTGTTGTTGGACATTTGGGTTGTTTCCATGTTCTTGTGATAGTGAATAACACTGCTATGAATATTGATGTGCAAGTTTCTATTTGTGCCTCAGTTCTCATTCTCTCAGGGTACATTCCAAGCAGTGGAATAACTGGGTTATAAGGAACTTCTATGTTCAGCTTTCTGAGGAAATGCCAAAATGCCTTCCAAAGTGGTTGTACCATTTTACAATCCCACCAACAATGCATTAGAGTTCCTATCATGCCACATCCTCTACAAATTTTATTACTTGCTGTCCTTTTAAAATTTGAACTGCTACTAGAGTGAGATGGTATCTCATTGTGGTTTTGATTTGCATCTCTCGTATGGCCACTTATTTTGAACATTTCTTCATGTGTCTGTTGGCTATCCAAATATCTTCCTCTGTGAAAAGCCTTTCCAAGTCTTTTGAACATTTGTAATTGTGTGCTCAGTGTTTTTCTTGTGGAGACCCTTTAGAATTTTGCATACTTTTGATATGAGACCATTGTCTGAAATGGTATTACCAAATTTTTTTCCCCAGTTAGTAGGTATTCTTTTCACCCTGTTGGAAAAAGTTTTTTATGTGTACAGAGATTTAATCTTTAGAAGGTCCCATTCATCAATTTTATCCTCTTTGGATTGTGTATTTCTGGCTTTATTTGGCAGTCGACTTATACCATAGATTAGGCCTTCTAAGCTTGATCCCAGTTTGTCTGTGGTGAACTTTATGGTTTTGGGCTTTATTCCAAGGGGTTTTTATCCACCTTGAGTTGATTTTTGTGTACAGTGTGAGATATGGATCTTGTTTCAGCTTTCTTTAGGTAGCAGTCCAGTTTTGACAACACCATTTGTTCAAAAGGTTTTCATTTCCCCATCTGCTAGGCTTTATTTCCTTGTTGAATATCTATTTCTGGGTTTTCAATTCTGTTCCATTGATGTATGTGCCTTTCATTGTGCCAGCACCATGCTGTTTTGGTTACTATCACTGTGCAGTAGTTTTTGAGGTCAGGGAATGTTATACCTTCCACTTCATTTTGGGTTTTGGAAGTGCTTTCTTATTTGAGGTCTCTTTCCTCTCCAAATAAACTTGACAGTTTCCTTTTTGATCTCCTTGAAAAATGAATTTGATATCTTTATTATGATTGCATTGACCATGTAAATTGCTTATAGTAGGATTGCCATTTTCACAATATTGAGTCTTCTTATCCATGAAGAGGGCACATTTTACCATTTCTTTAGGATTTTTATTGTGTCTTACAGAAATGTTCTGAAGTTTTTTTGTAAAGGTCTTTTGTTAGGTTCACTGCCAAGTATCTCAATTTGTGTTTGGTTATTGTAAATTATATTGCTTTCTTAGTTTCTTTCTCTGAGTTATCTTTTTTACTGTCGAGGAGTAAAACTGTTTATCTATATCTATATCTATCTATATATCTATATCATCTGTAGCTCTATCTCTATCTTGTATTCTGCACTCCCTCCTTAACTGGTACACTCGTTTTCACAGTTTGGGGGTTTTCTTTCTTGAGTCTTTGGGATTTTCTGTGTATACTATCATATCTTCTGCATATAGCAACAGTTTGACTATCTCTTTGCCAGTTAAATGTCATGCTTGGTGCCTTTTATTTCTTTCTTTTGTTGTATTGACCTAGCAAGTAATTTCAATTCAATATTGAATAGAAGTGGTGATAGCGGGCATCCTTGTCTGATCCCTGTTGCAAGGAAAATATTTTTCATCTTTTTCCATTGTGAATTATATTGGCTCTTGGTTTTGCATATATCCTTTTCACATTGTTGAGGAAATTCCCTTCTATTCCAATTTTGCTTAGTGTCTTATTTGGGAAAGGGTGTTGGATTTTATTGCTAAGTTCATGTTTCTTGTTATTTACTTTGTTAAAGTAGTGAGTTATGCTGATAGTTTTTCTTATATAGAACCATCCTTTCCTATCCTTTATGAATACCACTTGATCATGGTGTGATTTTTCCTGATGTGCTTTTGGATTCTATTGGTTAGGATTTTGTTAAGGATATTTGTATCTACGTTCATGAGATATATTAGTCTGCAGTTTTCTTTCTTGGTAATATCTTTGCTTGGTTTCAGTATTAGGGTTATGCTTGCTTCATAGAATGTCTCTGGGAGTCTTTCTTTTTTCCTATTTTTAAAAATAATTTAAGTAAAATTGGTGAGAAATATTTTTTTAAATGTTTAGTAGAATTCACCTGTGAAATCATCTGGTCCAAGATTTTTTTTGTGGGGAAGTCTTCTTGCGACCAGCTCAATTTCTCCTTCAGTGATGGGTCTGTTCAAGTGTTCTACATCTGACCATGTCAACCTGGGTAGGGCATGAGTTTCAAGGAATATTTCCATTTACTGTACATTTTGAAATTTATCAGAGTATAGATTTTATTCTGATAATAATATTCTTATGCTATAGATTTAATTTCTGATTCTGTTGTGATGTCACCTCTATCACTTATTTATTGAGTTATTCGTGTCTTCTCTTTTTTACCCCCTTTTTTAAGTTTGCCAATAGTTTTTCAATTTTATTGATCCTTTCCAAAAATCACCTTCAAGTTTTTTTTTGTTTTTTTGTTTTTGTTTTTTTTTTACCTTCAAGTTTTGTTGATGATTTAAATTGTTTTTCTGTTTTACATATCATTGATTTCAGCACTTGTTCTTATGATTTCCTTTCTTCTAGAGGCTGTGGAGTTATATTATTGTTCTTTTTTCTTTTGATGAAGGTGTTAAGTTAGATCATTAACTTTACTTCTTTCTTCCTTTTCTTATGTGTTTTCTTATTGCTATGAACTTGCCCCAGAGGACTGCCTTAGTGGCATCCCAGAGGTTTTGGTATGTTTTCTTTTCATTATCATTTGTTTTGAGGAAGTTTTTAATTTCATTCTTTATTTCTTCTATAACTAAATCATGATCTAGCAGAGAGTTAATTAGCTTTCACATAGTTGGATTTATAAGCTTTACCCTCCTGTGGTTAATTTCTAGTTTTATGGCATTGTGTTCTGAGAAGATACTTTGTACAATTTCAGTGTCTTTTAATATTTGAGGTTTGCTCTGTGCCCTAAAAATGTGATCAATCCTGGAAAATATGCCATGTGTACTTGAGAAGAAAGTAAATTGAGTTTTATTTGAGTGTACTCCTTGGAATACATCCACAAGTTGGATTTGACTGTATAACTTTGATCTTCAGCATACTTGTTAAATTTATTTTTTAAAAAATAATTTGCACTATTTTTTTACACACTGTGTCTTTCCCCTATCATTTACCCATCCCTCCTTCCACCCATCAAGTTGTGAGACCTTGTGATTAAGCCCCGCTCCCTCAGATCCTCATACTCATTCTACAATAATGGTCTTTTACAGTATTTGTCTTTATGAGACTGAGTTAGTTCACTTAGCGTAATGCTCTCCTATCACTCCCATGTTAGTTAGTACATTATAAATTCATTGGAGAGGAAGTGGTGACATCATTGTTGGTGGCATTGTAAAATGGTACAACCACTCTGGAAAGCAGTTTGGGGTTTTCTCAAAAGCTGAACATAGAAATTTTATGTGACTCAGCTATACCGCTGCTTGAAATATACCCTGAGTAATATTGTACCCTGGGTAATATTATAGTTATAACAGCTTAATATCTACTGAGAAAAGGCTCCCATCCCGAGAGCTAACATTATTCTCAATGGAGAGATGTTAAAGGCATTCCCTTTAAGAACAGGAACTAGGAAAGGATGCCCATTATCTCCTCTCTTATTCAATATTGTATTGGAAGTCTTAGCGAGAGCAATAAGACAAGAGAAAGACATTAGAGGCATACAAATTGGCAAAGAGAAAGTAAAATTATCCCTCTATGAAGATGACATGATAGTATACGTAGAAAACCCTAAAGACTCAGCAAGAAAACTATTGGACATAGTTGACCAATTCAGCA
>NW_006400099.1:1095522-1107269 GCF_000299155.1 Elephantulus edwardii | reverse complement strand
GCAATAATGAATGAATGGAATTCCAAAATCTCTGTAGATGTTCATTGAAATGAAAAATTAAAAAAAAAAGAAAAGGCTCCCATAATGTCAAGAAAGCAGCAGTCCACATCAGCCATCATGACAAAACAAAATAACCCATCTCCTAAAAAAGCAGAACCAATGAATATCCTAGCTAGAGAGAACCAGAAAAATATATTGATGTAGAGTTCTTTGATCAGCTACAGAAAAAGATGCAAATGTGGGGGGGAATGGAAATGAATAAGAGAACAAATACTTCAGTGATAATAGTCTAAAAGAAATATATAGATGAAGAGAAACTTGAACATATATGGAAGAAAATGTTAAAAAAAAGAAGAAGAAAAAGAAATTGATAGACTAGACAAAGAGGTACAAGAAATTAAAAAAATATCACAAGACAGAGAGGGCACAGCCAACAACAGAAGAGCAAGAAAATACACTCCACGATATTAAGACCAAAATGTCAGAAATGTCCAATAGGCTAGTAGGACAAAAAAGTAGAATTGAAGAGATGGAACAGAGAGTCAGTGAGCTGGAAGACAAGAGCCTCACTGGAAACATACTTGAAGAAAAACCAGAGATGAGACATAAAGAAAATGGAGGAAAGATTAAAATTATGCGGGGTGACATCAAATGGAAAAACATACATATAGTTGGAACTCCAGAACACGGGAGTGGCAGAAAAATCACTGAGAAGATTGTGGAAGAAGTATTAGAAAAAAATTTCCCAGGTATTTTGACTAATGGGAAAATGCACATTCAAGAAGGACAGAGAACACCAAATAAACTAGACCCCAAAAGAAAAACATCAAGACATATCATAGTTAAATTCTCCAAATTAAAAGATAAGGATAGAATTCTAAAAGCGGCACAAGAAAAAGAAAGTGTTCACCTACAAAGTAGAAACAGTTAGATAAAGTTCTGATTTCTCAGCAGAAACCATGTAAGCTAGAATGCAATGAGATGCCATATTACAGAAAGTTTAAAGATAACAATTGCCAGCCAAGGATACTATATCCAGGAAAGCTCTCTATTAAATAGGAAAGAGAAATTAGAGTCTTTACCAAAAAGAAAGACTTTAAGGAATTTGTGAAAACAAGACCAAAACTACAAGAAATTTAAAGTGAAGTCCTACATACAGAGATGGCAAAGGAAAGAGAATGGACCATAGAAACAACAGAAAAAGAAACACGACAAAATGGCAAAACTAAAATTTGGCCTGAAAATAATCACACTTAATGTGAAGGGACTAAATTCACCTATTAGGAGAAAAAAAATAGCAAAATGGATAAAAAAACAAAGCCCATCAATATGTTGCCTAGAAGAGACACATCTAAAAAAGGAAGAGAAAGACAGACTCAAAATCAAAGGCTGGGGGGAAAAATATACCAAGCACATAGCAATCTCTAAAAAGCAGGAGTGGCAATACTATTTTTTTTTTATGTTTCATGCTTTATTCTGTATATAACAGACTTGAACCCCTGGTCACTGTGGTTGTCAAGGGCAGTGCTTTCCGAGGACAGAGGACAGCTGCCTGCACCATTATCTCTTGGACTCCACCTGTGTGTATACTTTGGTGATGTCTTTGAATTTGGCTGGTAGTTAGGGATGGGTAGGGTATAATGAGGCCCTTCTCTCGTCAAGGGGAGCAGGCTGGGGTCCCGCTTGAAGGCCTCCTCGTGGAGCTCCAGGGATATGAGGCGCAGCTCCTGCAGAGCTTCCTGCTGGGCCTTGAGCAGGGACTTGATGGCCTCCCTCTCCATCTTGTGCTCCTGCTGCTTGTACAGAGACCACTTCTTCAGAGGCAAAGCTCTCCTCTCTGTCTCCTCAAAGGAGAGCTCCACCTGAGGCCACTGCCTTGCTTTATCTAAAAACTTCAAGGGTGTAATAAAATCTTCAATGGGAATGTGTTCTTGGCTAGCTTTCTCGAGTCGTTGGATCTTCTTCTTCAAACGAACTTTTGCCGCTTGGTCTCTCCTAGGATCGACCTTCTTCTTTTGAAGAGGTTCTGCTCTCATTGGAACGAGTTCCCAGAAGGACAGTAGAGAAGCTCGCTGGTGAGTGCTTCTACTCTGAGTTTGCCAGATCCCAGGAAGCCAGCTCCACAGGCGCAGACCACGAGTCACGATGCCAAGCGCCCCTGTGGCCATCGCCCCTCCTCGCTGCCCACAATACTAATCTTTAATAAAATAAATTTCAGAGTGGAAACCACCATCAAAGATAAGAAAGGACATTACATACTGATTAAAGGCACAATAGATCAAGAAGACATAAACTTTGTCAATATCTATGCACCAAATCATAAACCTGTAATATACATAAGACAATGGTTAACCGAATTGAAGAGAGAGATAGCACCACAATCATGGTAGGAGATTTCGACACACGACTATCACCAAAGGAGACGTCAACTCAAAAGAAATTCAACAAAGATGCAGAAGATCTAAACTATACAATCAGCCAACTTGAACTTGTGGATGTATACAGAGTACTGCACCCGACTAAAACTCAGTTCACTTTCTTTTCAAGTGCACATGGTACGTTCTCCAGAATTGATCATATATTAGGACACAAATCAAGCCTCAACAAATTTAAACAAAAACAAAAACAAAACAAAACAACAACATTGAAATAATACAAAGTATTTTCTCAGACCACAATGCCATAAAACTAGAAATTAATCACAGAAGACTAAAGCTGATAAAATCACCTATGTGGAAACTAATTAACTCTCTGCTAGAACACGATTGGGTTATAAAAGAAATAAAGAATGAAATTAAAAAGTTCCTTGAAACAAATGACAAGGAAAATACAACTTACCAAAATCTCTGGGACATAGCTAAGGCAGTCCTTAGGGTGCAGTTCATAGCAATATGCACACACGCACACACACACACACACACACAAGGAAGGAAGAAGAAGAATCAATTATCTAACTCAACACCTTCAACAAATAGAAAAAGATCAATAATCATCCTACAACCTCTAGAAGAAAAGAAATTATAAGGACAAGAGCCGAAATCAATGAGATAGAAAACAGGAAAAAAAAACCCAGTTGAAACCATCAATTAGACAAGGAGATGGTTTTTCAAAAGGCTCAGTACAATTGACAAACCACTGGCAAATATAACAAAAGCAAAAAAAAGATAAGACATAGATAACTTAATGAAGAAATGACAGAGGTGATATCATATCAGAACCAGAGGAAATGAAATCAATATCAGAATACTATGAAAAACTATACTCTGATTAATTTGAAAACCTAGAGAAAATAGACAAATTCCTTGAAGTGCATTCCCTGCCCTGATTGACAAGGACAGACATAGAACACTGGAACAGACCCATCACAAGAGAAGAATTTGAAAAGGTCATAAAAAGACTTCTCCATAATGGCTTCAAAGCTCAATTCTACCAAACATTGAGAGAGGATTTAGCACCCATTCTACTAAATTATTTCAAAAAAATTGAAAAAGAAGGAACCCTTCCTGAGTCATTCTATGAAGCAAGCATAACCCTAATACCAAAACCAGGCAAAAATATTACCAAGAAAGAAACCTACACACCAACATCTCTCATGAATATAGGTGGAAAAATCCTGAACAAAATCCTAGCAATAGAATTCAAGTGCACATATAAAAATAATTCACCAAAAGTGCAATTCATAGCAGGTATGCAAGGATGGTTCAACATAAGAAAAACAACCAATGCAATTCACTATATTAACGAAGTAAATAACAAGCACCATATAATCTTAGCAATTGATGCAGAAAAGAAATTTACCAAAATCCAACACCCCTTCCTGATAAAGACACTCAGCAAAATTGGGATCGAAGGGAATTTCCTCAAAATAGTGAAAAGTATGTATTAAAAACCAAGAGCCAACATAATTTTCCAATGGAGAAAGACTAAAAACATTTTCCTTGTGAACAGGAACCAGAAAAGGATGTCCAGTGTCAGCACTTTTCGATATTGTATTAGAAGTGTTTGCTAGGGCAATACGACAAGAGAAGGAAATAAAAGGCCACAAGATAGGCAAAGTGATGGTTAATTTGTTGTTCTATGCATATGACATGATAGTGTACATAGAAAACCTCAAAGACTCAACAACAACAACAAAACCTGTTAGAATTATTAGGCCAATTTAGTAGAATGGCAGGATATAAGATCAATATAAAAAAAAAATCAATGGGATTCCTCTACAGTAACAAAGAGAACTCAGAGAAAGAAATCAAGAAAACAATACCATTTACAATAGCCAGCTACAAATTTAGGTACTGAGGAGTGAACCTATCTAGAGATACAAAAGACCTATACAAAGAAAACTACAGAATATTTCTTCAAGACACAATAAAAAACCCTAAAGAAATGGAAAAATGTGCCCTGTTCATGGATAGAAAGACTCAGTATTGTGAAAATTACAAACCTACCAAAAGCAATCTACATGTTCAATGTAATCCCAATCCAGATACCAAATTCCTTTTTCAAGGACATTGAAAGGGAAATTATCAAATTTGTTTGGAGAAGCAAGAGACCCCAAATAAGCAAAACACTTCTGAGAAACAAAAATGAGGTTGGAGACATACCACTCCCTGATCTCAAAACACAGCAGGAGTAACAAAAACCCAGCATGGTACTGGTACAATGACAGACACATAGACAGAAGGAACAGAATTGAGAACCCAGAAATAGACCCAGCTATCTATGCTCAACTGATATTCGACAAGGAAATCAAAGCTACCATAACCTCTGCAACAAATTGTGCTGGCAAAACTGGACTTCCACCTTCAGAAAGCTGAAACAGGATCCACATCTCACACTGTATGCAAAAATCAACTCCAGGTGGATCAGAGACCTGGGAGTAAAGCCCCAAACCATAACATTCATAAGAGACAAACTGGGATCAAGCTTAGAAGCACTAGTCCAAGGTATAAAGAGACTGCCAAATACAACCAGAAATGCACAATTTGAAGAGGATAAGATTGATGCATGGGGACTTCTAAAAATTAAATCCACGTGTGCATCAAAACCTTTTTCCAACAGGGTGAAAAGAAAACCTACAGACTGGGAACAAACATTTGGTAATACCATCCCAGACAAGAGTCTTATAACAAAAGTTTACAGAATACTCCTGGGCCTCAACAAGAAAAAGACTGATAACCCTATTGCAAAATGGGCAAAAGGCATGGAAAGACTTTTCAGAGAAGGATATATTTGAATGGCAAACAGACACATGAAGAAATGTTCCAAATCATTGGCAATAGGAGAAACACACAGTGAGGTACCATCTCAATCGAGTAACAGGGACAAAGTTTAACAGGGCAGCAAGTAATAAATGTTGAGTAGGATATGGTGAGAAAGAAACATATATTGTTGGTTAGGAATGTAAAATGGTACAACCATTCTGGAAGGCAGTTTGGCTTCCTCAAAAAGCTGAACATAGAAATTCAATATGACCCAGCTATTCCAATTCTTGGAATATACCCTGAGAAAATGAGAACTGAGGCACAAATGGATATTTGTAAGCCAATGTTCATAGCATTATTCACCATCGCAAGAACATGGAAACAGCCCAAATGTCCAGCCACAAATGAATGAATTGAAAGATTATGGTACAGTTTCACAATGGAATACTATGTTTTCTTTTGTGATGCTGTCTATGACTTTTTTCAGTTCTGTTAACAACTATTTTATGTATTTAGCAGGACAAAAATTTGGTGCATAGATGTTGACCAATGTTATGTCTTCTTGATCTACTGTAGCTTTAGTCATTATTTTAGTGTCCTTTTCTACTTTTATTTGGTTTCTTTCTGAAGTCTGTTTTATCGTTGTATTGCAACTCTTGCTTTTTTGTGGGTGCTATTTGCTTGGTATATTTTTTTTTGTAGCCTTTGATTTTAGGTCCAATTTTCTCTCCACTTCTTAGATGCATCTCTTCTAGGCAATATATTGATGGTCTTTGTCTTTTTATCTTTTCTGTTACTCTTTTTCTCTAGATTGGTGCATTTATTCCATTCACATTAAGTGTGATTATTGACAGGCAGGATTTTATTGTTGCTATTTTGTTTTGTTTGGTTTTTTTAATTTTTTTGTTACTCTTGTCATCCATTTTTGTTTGGTTTCTCTGTATAAAGGACTTCACTTAAAATTTCTTGTAGATTTAGTTTTGTTTTCACAAATTCCTTAAGTTCCTTCTTTTCTGTAAAGGATATAATTTCTCCTTCATTTCATTTGCACCTTCTTCCATAGCTGTTCAAGTATATTTCTTCTAGTTCTCTACCTCTAGGTTATTCCCTTTATTTGTGGTTTCCATTCTTTCTTCCATCATTTTTACTTTCATTCATAGCTGTTTGAATGTCTCCATATCAACGTATATCATCTTCTTTCTTAACTCTGGGATATTCATGAGATCTACAATATTCTCTGCTTTTTTTTTTGAAGGCTTATTTTGTTTCTTTACAGTGTTTGAAGCTTCCTGCTGCTTTCTCAACATTATGTGAAGTTTTTCCTGATAAGTATTAGGCCATTTCTAAGGTGTCTGTATAAGTTTTCTGTAGTTCTTATCTTTATGATGTTTTTGATTAGTTACCAGCTTAAAATGTTCAATCTATGGGGTGAATACTCACTGTCAGTTTTTTTTTTCCAGGAAAATTTGCCTTTCCTAAATTCCTTCATGTTTTCTCCGCTCTGCACTCCAGCACCGCAGGAATCGTGTCTTGATGTTGTTCCCTGTCACCAACTATTGTCCTCCTTTGTTTATGAAGTGGCTGAGTGATGTGAAACCAGGTGCTTTACTGAAGTAGTTTCTCATGAACCATTTCTCCTGAAGCTTAATGTCTTTCTTTCTATCTGGAGTGGCACAAGATCAGAGAGCAGGGACGCCTGCTCAAGTAACTTGTATACAACAGGATCTCAAGTCAGCTCTCCCTCTTGCAGACAGCTAAGAGGAATCTTTCCTCCGCTTGTAACTCTGTGTCCTAAAGTCTTGTCCTGTTTGGCCCTTGCAATGGTCCCTCAGCCTCAGAAGCAAGGATCCCCAAGTGAAGGGACCTATATCTCCAGGGAAGCCTCAGTCCCTTTTCTTCACAAGCAATGGGGAATTTTTGTTCTGGGCCTCATTATAGGCTCTTGATCATTTGTTGTTTCATGGAATTCTTCTGCATTAACCAACTCTTTTTGGTATAGTGACTCTGTGTACTCTTTTCATCTTCATTTGATGCTTCCTGGGTCATTCAACACTCTTCCCACAGCATCCTTAAGTATTGCAGCTAACGGTTTGAATTAGTTCTTCAATTCCTTCAGCTTAAGAAATGATGAACAAGATTGGGTCTTTTGATTTTCCAACTTCAGATGTTTGCACATTTCATTATAATACTTTTCATGTCCTTAGCATCTTGCTTTCTTTCCTTTTCTTTGGCTTCTTGGCACTCCAGTGCAATATTCAGAGTCTCTTCTGAAAATTATTTTGGTATTTGCTTCTTCCTCCATCTTTGTAATGACCTTTTGCATTCTTCATGGATGATATTCTTGTTATCCTCCCACAGCTCATCTAGTCTTCATTCATTAATATCCAAGCTCTCAAACCTGTTCCTGAGATCGTCTTTAAATTCAGGAGGTATAGACTCAAGGTCAAACTTTGATTCTTGTGAATTTTATTTTATTTTCTTTAGCTTCAATTTGAACTTGTATATGAGTAGTTGATGATCTGATCAACAAGGAGCACTTTGCCTAGTTTTCACAGCTGATATTGAGCTTTTCCAGTGAGATCACCAACAGATGTAATAAATCTGTTTCTCGTGTACATTCACTATTTGTGTTTCTTACAAAAAGTATTTACATGAGTAAATCATTGTGCCAACACATAATTCACAGTTGGCACATTTCCAGAGCATCATTACATATGTTACTTTATGTGGCTAACTGTTACAGAATTAAACAGTATTAATTCTATACTGAGAATTTTGGTCACAGACCTGAATCATTCATGACAAAGACATTATCATCATAACTCAGGTCTTCAATATTCTTTCAATTATATTAGTGTTTAGTCCTTGTGAAACTAAGACAGTATTCCATATTGCATCATGTTTTATTCAGAATAAACATTTATTTAATAATTGAGAGCCCTTTTATGGAATAGTCTGCATATTCTTCAGATTTCTAAAGGAGAAATAACATGGAAATTTAGGGACCAGTCATTATAGTACTATCATGAAGGGAAAAGGAAAGAAGCTGTTGCATGAATGATGTGAATGTTAGTCTCCAGGGTAGAATTTTCAATTATTATTAATAGATTTTATGCATTTACATTACTGGGAAGATTACATGATATTCAAAAGATTATATTATAGAACTTAGAGATGCTCTTTCCTAGTAGATTTTTAAAAGTAGAATTATTATTGCCATTCTTCCGAATTTATTTTGATTGAAGATTGAATTGATATTGTGAGAACAGTGCTAACTAAATGAGGAAGTGATAAATCTGAGTTCATCACTCTCTACCACTTATTTAGTGATATGTGATCATGAATCTTTGTTTCTCCTCCATCTTGGAAGTACTCTAGAATCTATTAAAGCTCTAACATGTCTAGATAGTGCATAAACACAGGTCATGCTCAACATTATCTATGCTAATGAAGTTAGTAAGTGGGTGAGTAATTTCACGCAATGTTATGCTTCCAAGTGCCAAGATGCTTTTGTTAGGTGTTATCCAGTCGAGTACAACTCACAGCGATCCTACAAACTACCAATCTGAGCATTATCACATGCCATCCTCACAATTTTTAACACACTCAAGCTCATCATCACAGTCACCATGTCAATCCACCCAGTTGAGGATCTCTTTCACTGCTCCTCCACCTATGCAAGCATGATGTCCCTTTCCAAGGAATAACTTCTCCTAGCAACATGCCCAATGTATGTAAGATGAAATTTTGTCATCTTTGCCTCCAGGGAGCTTTCGGGCTGCACATTCTCCAAGACATATCTGTTTGTTCTTGTCACAGTCCATGACATATTCAGCACTCTTCCCCAACACCACAGTTCAAAGACATCAATTCTTTTTCTGTCATCCTTCATCATTGTCCAGCTCTTAGGTGCAAAGCAAGTGACTGAAAAGAAAATGGCCTGAATCAGGTGCATTTTTGTCCTCAAACTGGCATCATCACTCCTCAATAATTTGGAGATGTCCCTAATTGCAGACTTTCCCAGTGCAATTTGTCTCCTGATCTCCTGACAGCTAATACCAAGTGTATTGATTGTGGAACCAAGTAAGATGTGGTTGTTGACAGTCTCAATCCTTTCTCTGTCATCATGTTGTCTGTAGGTTTAGTGGCAAGGATTTTTGTTTTCTTGAGGTTGAGATGCAATCCATATTGTAGGCAATACTGTTTAACTTTCTGCAGCAGTGCTTCAAGTCCTCCTCACTTTCAGCAAGCAAGGTTGTGTCATTTACATGACGAAGGTTATTGATGAGTCTTCCTCCGATCCTGACGCCACATTCTTCATGAAGTCCAGCTTTTGGAATGATTTGTTCAGTATATAGATTAACTAGGCATGAAAAAAAGAGTATAAACCTGATGCACATCCTTCTTAATTTTAAACAATGAAATATTCCCTTGGTCTGCTTGCACAATATCCTCTTGTTCTAGGTATAGATTTCACACAGGTACAATCAAGTATTCTTGAATTCCCATTCTTCTCAATGTTAAACATAATTTGTTATGATCCATGTAGTCAAACGCCTTTGCATTGTCAATAAAACAGAAATCGAAATTTTTCTGGTATTCTTTGCTTTCAGCTAGGATCCATCTGACATCTACAATAATATCTCTGGTGCCACGACCTCTTCTAAATCCAGCTTGAGTATCTGGCAGATCTCTGTCCATGTACTTTTCTAGCCAGTTTTAAATGATCCTCAGCAGAATTTTGCTTGTATGTGATATTGATGATATTGTTTGATAATTTCCACATTCTGCTGGTTCACCAACAGAAATGTTATTTTTTGTGATAACTACCTGATTTACCTAAACTCAGTGGAAGCTAAATAACTCCTTGAGAATGCCCTCCCCAGTTTTTTATATAACAGGAAAGCAGGTTTGGAACTTATCTACTAAACGCATACCATCTGGCCACTTTTGAAGATCATTGAGTCAGAAGGGTTACCAATTTAATGGGAATCTCCACTCCTTACCCAAAGTTCTGCTCACATACTAATATCACAGTGCTAAAGTAGAGAATCAAAGGTGCTTAGTGTGGTTCTGTTCAAGTTAACCCTACCAGTTATTAATCAGAAACCCATATCCTTGCCTCAATTCTGCTGTAACTACACGGCTTGAGTAATATCCTATGTGTCTTTGAAGTTCAGTTTTCCTCCTTGTGAAACAGGGATAATTGAGTCTTGTGAAAAGGCCTTGTAACCTGTGGTATGCTGGATACCTTTAAATAGGGATTATAATACTATTTTGGCTACTCTATAAGAAATTCTTGGGTATTCGAAACAAGAAATTCTATACAATAAAAAATTGCCTCCTCTGTTATTCAGAATTTAATTCTTTGTTTTCACATGTATTTTCCTCACACTCTCTCCCTTTTGAACAGTGGATATTAACTCATGAGATCAATGTAGAGGTTAAAGTAACTTCTCAATACTTGGTCTTGAGGCTTTCTAGGTGACAATTACAATATTGAGCTATTAGAACCTTTAGATGTCTTTATAGCTTTATCTTTGGTTTATGAGAACAGACTGTTAGGATGTGATTGTATCTCTGTGTAACAAAATCTGTACCTATGGCTGGCCTTCTTTCACCTGCCAGGCTTTAAGTCCAAGTTATTAAAACTCTTTCCCTTTGTCACTATGTACAAAATGGCCGTTTGTTCAGATTTTATATCATGGAATTGAATAAAGAGAGCTTACTACCCACTTGAGGGCAGGTTGTATATGGAACACATGACAACCTGTTATTGGTAGTAATTGTGTGACAAGGTGTGAGTTTGGTTAGAAAGTGGAGAGCATGCCCAGATGCCAACAAGAGCTGGAAATACAGATATTTTTTGTTTGTTCTTTCAAATTAAAAACTAGATATTTCTGGGAATTTTTACCTACCTAGAGGTTTGGGGGCCAGATGTTACCAAAATCACCTCTATTATGTATTGCAAAAGAACTGTTTTGAAGTGTTATTCACCCTTTAACTTGCAACGTCGGGAAGCTTTCGCCATGTATGAAAACCTAGTAGAATTAGAGTTAAAAGGATCCATTTATTATTTTTTTTAATTATGCTGAGTGAACTCAGTCCCATAAGGACAAATACTGTATAAAACCATTATTGTAAAATGAGTATGAGGATCCAAGAGGGAGAAGGAGAAAAGCAGAGGGGTGAGGATGGACAGAGGGTGGAGGGTGGTCAGTCATAGGCTTGCATAATTTGATGGGTCGGGGGTGAAGAAAACAGGAAAGATCAGGTGTGAAACACTATGGGTAAGAACTTTTTAAATAAACCAGTATTACAAGAAAGAAGCGGGGATGAAATACCAATTGAGAAAAAAAAACTTTGACTTTTTGAGGTAAGGAAGATGGCGGAGGTGGAGAGCACAGTGTGAAGAGCCAGAGGGATAGCAGCCTGCGTAGAGAGGATACCAGAGAGTACTTTACGCTCCACAGAGACTGACCATCACAGCGTGACGTGAACAGTAGGATTTTGAATCAGAACTTTTGCTAATACATTATTTTAGAA
>NW_006400099.1:1061831-1076173 GCF_000299155.1 Elephantulus edwardii | reverse complement strand
CATACGAAATTGGAGATTGCCTTTTCCATCTCGTTGAAGAATGGGGTTGGTATTTGTATTGGGATTGCATTAAATGTGTAAATTGCTTTTGGTAGTAGTGCCATACTGCTTTCCACAGGGGTTGCACCATTTTACACTCCCACCAACAGGGAATAAGGCTTCCAGTTTCTCCACAACCTCGACAGCATTTATTGCTTGCTGTTGTTAGATTTTGCTATTCTGACTGGGGTGAGATGATATCTCATAGTTGTTCTGATTTGCATCTCTCTTAAAGCTAGGGATTTTGATGCCACATTCCTTTTTATAAAGCCCTGCTTCCCAAATGATCTGTTCTGCATACAAATTGAAAAGGTTTGGAGGCAGGATTTATTTAATATGATTTATTTTAAGTGTTTGTCTAATGAACTTTTCCATTGTCTGGGCTTGCTCAGGGTAATTTTCCCCCATTTTTTCACTTTTGAATAGACCTTTTTGTCCAGGTTGGTGGTTGTTTTTTGTTTTTTTTAATGTTCTGTAATTTTTGTTGAAAACTAAGCATGGTGAATATTAGAATGTGTTAACTGAAAATTAAATTCTTCCACTTCTCCAGGGTTTACTGTTGTTGATTATTGAAGGCTGCAGTCATTCATTAATTACTTTAACAAACTGTTTTTGCAAAGTCTGTGTTCTTTTTGTATGATCATTATGTTCAATGAGTAACCCAACATTTTCATAAACACCTAAAGCTAAGATAAAAATAAAAATACCCAAACACTGCTCTTCCAGGCTGTACACCTTGGTTTTGAGCTGAAACATGACATCATTGCTACACTGCTACTCCATCTTCACCTTCTCCTCTTGCTTGCATGAAGTTCACAATCCTCTAGAAGTGCAAATTTAGAATCCTCTTAGAACTTTCCTGAGCTAGTCCTGGGCATCATGCTGTATTCTGACTTTTCTGATATTGTCAGTGGCCGTTCTGAATTCATATTTCCTTAAGATTTGTCTTCTTCAGTGTCTTCTTTCTCATGTCACTAAATCTGATTACTTGCCCCATTGCTGTTCTCATATCAGGTGAACATGGACAGGGGTCATGAACAGTGTTTTACTTTTATTATAGCAGCCACCTGAATAGCTGCTTCATCCTGAGGGAGTTTAGGGGTGAAATTAAATTCAGATTCTACTAGTCCCTCAGGAAACCACTAAAAAAATTTAAGAATGTTTCTTACAGTGGGCAATACCAGGGACATAAGCCACTATCTTCTTGACTGAAACTATGCAGGAGGATGGAGAACGGTATACAGATGAGTGTCCTTACCTCAGTGCTCTCACTGAATTTCAGCAATGTTTTGCTTCGTTAATAAGTCACCAGGTTGCTCTGAGTTTTGGGTTAAATTGCAAAGTTTAAAAACTTTGTGTCAGTTTTTGGTTGTTTACAGTTATTTCAAAGGAAGCACCCTATCTGCCATTTTTGTTATGTTAAACAATTCTGAATATTAATCCATGCTTTCTGGGCCATGGCATTATCTAAAGGGCAGGCTTTGGGCTACAAACAAAATTTAGAGACATTCCTCCAATTCCAGTCTGATGATAATGGTATTTTACTATTTTAGAAAATGTTTAGATATGTTCTCCCTTGTTTGTCCATTCAGCTTGTAGTTGCCACAGCCATCCAGCTTCAACCAGCTGTATAGAAGGCTCACTTTATGACTTGAGGCTAATATTACCAGGGAGATTCTCTCTACTCTTCTGGGAGGTCTTTTCTTTACACTATTAGAATTTGAATTGGCATCACTAGCTCTTATTTGTGTTCACATGATTTCTCTTTCTTAAATTTTCTTAAATTTTTTTCTCATTTTGTCAGTCCTTTACTTAATGGATCTTTTAAGAACTTTAAAATTGACCAGGTTATATGTTAAATCAAGAAGTCACCTCTTAAAAAAAAAGAAGTCACCTCTTTACATTTAGTTCCAAAAAATATTTTACAAGCTGTACAGCATATTTTACATACTCTATCATTTCCTGACCTTCAAATTCTAAATACTTCTAATAACAACAATTTTAAAGGAATGTTGCTGTCAGTTCACCAGCAACCTAAAGCAACACCCTGATGGGAGTAAGCACGACGGAGATACACCACTCTGGCAGAGGATCAGAGAGTCAATCCATCTCAGTTGGGATCTGCAGTGCACTTATATACAACCAGGTTAACAGGAAGACAGGTTAGTGTTGGTGGGACATGCGGATTGATCAGGAGAACCTCAGCTTCGTGGGGACTACTCCCAGCTCAACAGATGCAGCAGCCATCTTCCCAGGTGGCGAGCTTTCTCAAACCAGTACAGCCAAACACAGGGGAGCTTTCTCTACCCCTCGTTAAAGGCCATTGGGAGGCTTGCACTTATCTGGAGCTTAGGCGATCTGTCCTGGCCAGAGGCCCTTCCTTCCTCCCCAACATCCCACAACAGTGGAAACTTCTGAACCATGGCCATGCCTATTATTTACAAAACTAAACGGTATTTTAACAATTACTGTCAAAGTCTGAACAACTAGTTTTTAAATGTAGTCTCAACCATAGTTTTAAGCAGTTACTGATTTGTATTTTCTAACACAAGATTCAAGATTCATTGCTCATTTGCATTTATAAATAAATAAAGCTGTGTTTTAAGTAACCATTAATATATTCTCTATATGTGCTAGATAAGAAGTTTTGGTGAAGTGGTGTTATATTTTGGGCAGTTCAAATCTACTATTCAACATGGGAGAAATATGGGCAGTCTTCTCTTGTTAAGATTTACAGTCTCAGAAACCTGAAGGGCTACCATTAGTCAGCATTGATTCAATGTTTGAGTTCTTAAACTCCTCAAGTATTTGGCTGTCAACATTTTTCTTTTTTTACAGCCCTCAAATTATGCACAAATTCTAAGGAAAACACAAAACCAAATGGTATCTTGTTTTACATCCATCAGATTTCTAAGGCTAAAAAATCATAACAGGCAAAGACTGCCTCATCTTTCTCCTTCTGTGAAAGTTTACAGAAAAGTTAGATTTTCATTCATCTGTTGTGCACATTTTACTCCCTCTTCTTCCCTTCCCCCTCCCCAGTTCACTTTTAAAAAAAAATATATTCATTCATTGTTGCACAATTATCTTCTTCCCCCAGTCCTTTTTGCAATATACCTTTTATTCTGGCTGTTGTCATATGTATAATGCCTAGTCATATATTCCTTTTAAACAGTTCTTTCCTTAGTCTATTCCAATGCAATGTGCATTATCTATCCACTCTTTTCCTATTCTCCTCCCAATTCCCATGCCAGACCTATTTAAGAACAGTGGTGCTATGAAGTATTTCTCTTTTTGTGACTGAGATATTTCACTCAGCATAATGTCCTCCAGGGTCATCCATGTTGTGTAATGTTTTACGAGTTCATTGCTTTTCAGTGCTGTGTAGTATTCCAATGTATAAATGTAGCCTAGTTTTTCTATCCATTTATTTGTGGATGGACACTTGGGTTGCTTCCATCACTTTGCAAATGAAAATAATGTAGCAATAAATATGGGTGTGCGCGTATCTGTTTGGATGGCAGTTCTATTTTCTTTAGAGCATATTCCCATTAGTGGCATTGCTGGGTCATGTGGGATTTCTATTTACAACTTTTTGAGAAAGCGCCAAGCCAGCTTCCATAGTAGTTGCACTATTTTACATACTACCAACAGTAAGAGTTCCAATCTCTCCACAACCTCACCATCATTTATTGTTTGCTGTTCTGTTGAACTTTGCTGTTGTTGCTGTAGTGAGATAGTATCTCTTAGGTGTTTTTATTTCTATCTTGCTGAGAGCTAGTGATTTCAAACATTTCTTCATGTGTTTACTTGACATCTGAATGTCTTCTTTGGTGAAGTATCTATTCATATCTTGTGCTCAATTTACCATTGGGTTGTTTACCTTTTTCTTGTCGCAGTGTTTGAGTATTCTATAAATTTTAGATATGAGTCCCTCATCAGATATGTCATTACCAAATATGTTTCACCACTTGTCTCGGCTCTGTGAGGGGCTGAGGTTGCCAGAGGGGACCCTGGGAGTCCAATAACAGTTTTCATCTGTGGGTGTGGTGAGTGGATCAGGTCTCTTGCAGGCTGGCAGAATGCTGCAGCACCACACGTCTGAAAAGGTCCTCTCCCCCTCTCCTACACATTATTTCTCTTAAAGTCTCACTGTGCACATGTTTTGGAATAACACAAGTAACTGAAATAATTGGAGGGAGATTGTTCTCCCCAATATGGACACACTACTTGTGCAGAAAGAATTAATGCTGTCATTTTTGTAAATTCAAGTAGTACAGGTCATTCTGTAAGCCTCTCTTAGAATCTTAAAATTTACATTGGAGTCATAAAGTCAGTCCACCCCATGTTGTTGCTCTTGCTACATGCTGTTGAGTCATCTACAACAGATAGTGACCCTATGCACAATAGCTCTGAACCCTGCTCTATCCTGACCAATCTCACTGTCTTTGACAAAGCTACCTCATTATCCTAGTTATTGTGTCAATCCATCTCATCCAAGATCTTCTCCTGCACTGTCCCTTGACCCTTCCAAACATGTTCTTCTCCAAAGAGTGGTGTTACATGCCCAACGTATGTGAGACAGAGTCTGAACATCCTTGCCTCCAAGATGCAGCTTGGTCTCACCCTCTCCAGAACCGACCTGTTCTCTTGGCAGTCCATGTTATGTTCAAGTTCAATACTCTTCTCTAGCATACATCTTAAAGGCATCAATTCATCTTCTGTCATCCTTGATAATTTTACAACTCTGATGCATAGCAAATAATTGCAAAGTCCATGGCCTGGATCAGGCACACCCTAGTCTCTTTGCTCTTCAACACTCTAGAAAGTTTCCTGACAACAGATTTTCCTAATGCAATTTGTCTTTTGCTTTTCTGACTGCTGGTGCCAAAAAATGTTAATTGTGGAACTGAACAAGCTGAAATTGTTAACAATTTCAATTTCTTCTCCATCTATCATGTTTCCAGTTAGCCCAGTGGTGAGTGAGAATCTTTGTTTTCTTGATGTTGAGCTTCAATCCATTTTGCTGACTACAGTTCCTGACCCTCTGCAGCAAATGCTTCAGACCCTCCTCAGCTTCAGCAAGTAAGGTCGTGTCATCTGTATAATGCAGGTTTTTGATGAGTCTTCCTCAAATTCTGATGCCACATTTCTCCTCATAAAGTTCAGCCTCTCAACTGATCTGTTCTGCATACAGACTGAAAAAGTATGGAGATAGGATTCAACCCTGATGGACACTTTTTTTCTGATTTTGAAACTGCTGCTTCCTTGCTCTGTTCTGATGACTGGCCTCCTGGTCTAAGTATAGGTTTCATAATGAGGTGTTTTGGATTTCCCATTCTTCTAAATGTTAGCCAGAATTTGTTGTGATCCACACAGTTAAATGCTTTTGCATAATCAATGAAACATGGATAAACATTTCTCTGGAACTCCATACTTAGCTAAACTCTCCTGCTTTTCCTAAAACCTGGACATCATCATCTCTCAGTCAAATCTGAACTAATTCCTTGTTTTCAGTTGTTAGGTATTTGTCGCGTTGAGTACAACTCATAGTGACCCCATGCATAGTTGACCTGAACTTTGTCCTATCCTGTGCCATCTTCATTTTCTCTGACACACTTGATCCCATTGCTGCAGTCACTGTGTTAATACATCTTGTTGAGGGTCTTCCCCTCTTTCACTAGCCTTTCCCAGAATGATGTCCTTTTCTATAGAATAGCCTCTCCTCCTAGCTACATATCCAAAGTATGGGAGGTGAAACTTCTCCACCTTTGCCTCCAAGGAGCACTCTGGCTGCACCTATTACAAGACAAAGATATTTTTTCTTTTTGACAGTCCATGGAATATTCAGAACTCTAACAACACAACTCAAAGGCATGAATTCTTCTGTCATTCATTATCAAGCTCTCAGATATCTACCAAGTGATTGTAAATACTATGGCATGAATTGGGCACATCTTGGTCTTCAAACTGATGTCATTCCTCTTACCTATTTTGCAGAGGTCCTTGACAGTAGACTTGCCCAATGTAATATGTCTCCTGATATGTTGGCTGCTAATACCAAAGTTATTGATTGTTGATTCGAGCAAGATTAAATCACTGACAACTGCAATTATTTCTCTGTCAGGAGATAGATGTGTATCTGTGTCTTATACTGTCATCTAAGAAATTTCTTAAGATTTGTAAAACGCTTGTCCTTCCAAAGAAACGATGTTTAAAGACTGATGGGTCTCTTTTCTCACTTCCGGAGGGTGAGTTTTCTTTGAAGACCCTTGGTTAGGGTATCTTAGCATTGAAGAAGAGAACATTACTTGCTTTAGGTCAGTTCACAAAATGGACTCAGTTTCTTCTCCTTTTTTAATTGGTTTGCTTAAAAAGTTCAGAATACATTGAGTTTCACACTATTCTTTATTCAATCTGTGTTTCGTACAATCATTCCCATGCATTATGTTTTATAAAATCAATCATCATTGGACTTTGTCCATCATTACCCTGTCTTTTTTGCCCAGATCCTTCCCCTTTCCTTCACCATTTCCATTCCCCCACCAAACTCTGCAATCCTGTGGTTTCACCCCTACCTATCCTCACCCATTCACTCAGACTCCTCTGGCCCCCTTGAGTTCACATATATGTTTTAATAGTTATCTTTCTATTTTTTTATTTTATTGGAAAAACATAATAGGGGTACAAGGAGGTGAGGGTTGGGGGCAGAAAGGTGAGGATGGGCAGGGATGCAGTTGCAGAGCTGCAGAAATTGGTTGGTGGTGGGAGCAGGTGAAGGAAATGAAAAGGATCCAGTGGGGATCAGATGCTACAGGGGAATGGTAAGCATTTTCCAATGGCAATTAAACCACTGTCTTATTGATTTGGGAACTGGATGCAGACTCTCTGGCTTCTTCATGCTGGACAGGGGCGTTGATGTGAAGGGAGAAAGGGAGGACACTTTATCACCTTACTGGCGGTCTTGGGTTAAAGCTGCTTGCCTTCTTGTTCTGTTAGAAGATATTTTCCTGTCACTTGCTCCCCTCTGTATTGCAGATTGTTTTCCCAGGTGGGTCCAGTGGGGATGGCTGGTTGAACTCAGAGGCTCCATCCTCCTTTGCTTCCTTAGCTGGCAGTTGTATTTCCTTTTTGTCACTGGCACTGGGTTCAGGGTCAGGTCTGGAGTAAAATTCAGTGTTAAGGTTACCCATAGGAAAGGGAGCAAACCTAGAGAGAACAAACTTATGAGTTACAAATAGAAGGGCTTTGGGGGTGTTGCTTTCAGGTTTACTGGGGGAGAGGGTGGCGGAAAGTAGACTAGATAAAATTCTCTGGATACCCTAGGCATTTTTTTTGTTTTCCCCATCCAAGTGTCAGATGGCACAGTCTGGGGACTGAGGAGCTCACCCTGAGGGCCGTGATGGCTCACCCCGAGGCAAGGGTCGAAGACTGCCCACCCCGGGCAGAGGGCCATGATGGCTCACCTCGAGTCGAGGGCCGAAGACAGCCCACCCCGGGCCCGGGCCAGGAGCTGAAGACAGCCCGTCCCGAGCCAGGCAACACCCCCCAGGGGCTGGATGGTATACTCCCCCTCCAATTGCCCCCACTCCAGTGTGGTCCCCTCGCCTGATCAAGGACTATGTGGCCAAGGACAGCTTCTCCAATTCCAGCACTGCCACTTTTACCCCCCCCCATAAGTGGCCATACTATAATTTGAAGTAGGTGTCACTGCCCTCCCCCTTTATAAATGGCAAAGGGAACCTGAGAGTTGTGAACAGACTCCCCCCAGGTCTAAATAGCTTTGTCAGAAGCATTCAACAGATCAAAATATGTGGTGCATTTAGGATGTCTTGGACATGCTGGCACTGTTAAGTGTCATCAAGTAGACAACTCACAGTGACCTTCAACAATCCATTGTATGGGTGATCATCTTCTCTGGCCTCTCCAAGGAAACCCAAACCTGCAGGCGGCGGGGCGTGCATCCCATCTTCCCCGCTGGCAGCCGGCAGGTGCGCATGTCATCTCCCGTCGGGTGGCCGGCGGGTGCTCATCATCTCCTGCGCAGGTGCGCATCCCATCTCCCACGTGGTTGGCACATGTTATCTCCCACTTCCCCTGCCGCCACCATCTTGGCTCCAAGAATTCTCCCCAGAACAAGTCCACTTTGCAGTAGTGTGGCAGCTCTACTGCACCAGTCTTGGGGAGGCCCGGTGCCTACTATCCATCCTGAGCAAGGGATTCCATAGGTTCCGGCTGTGGGAGCTTCATGGAGCTGCAGTGGTGGTGCGGCGCAGTGCGGGCTCTGCAGAAGGGGGTTGGGAGCTGCAAAACTCACCCATTCCTCCTTGGGAATCCTTGAATTCCTGTTGTTGAGCCTCGATCTTCACTGAAGATCAGTCATCAACTGTTTAACTGTTCAATTTTCAATAAACAGAGGTCTGTAGAAGGCCATAGTGGCCCTACTCCAAGTGGTCCACTGCTCCTGCAGCTCACCAAGTTGTCTCTGCCTCTGCCGCCATCTTGAGAATTCTATCCTTCTATTTTTATAATAATGGTTTGGTGCAGTATTTGTCTTTATGAGAATGTATTACCTCACTCAACATAATGCTCTCCAGTCTCTCCTAAGTTATGTAGTATTTTTCAAAATCTTTGCTCCTGCATGCTGCGTAGTATTCCATTGTGTAACTATCACAGTTTCTCAATTCATTCAGTTGTGGTTGGACATTCTTAAGTAACAAGGTAATAATTTCTGGAGAACTTGAGCCTGGTGTTAAAAGATGAGCCACAGGACAAAGAGGCCTAGCACTGAAAGATCCAACCAGCATGAGAGACTGATACTCTCTGGTCAAATTTATATAAGTTCTATTGCCTTTCAGAATAGTCTTTCTTCCTCTAGAGAATAGGAATGAAGCAAAGGTAGTCATATAGTTTAAGTAAAAAAACCACATCCCGCCACTAAGGATGACATCCTCAGACTATAGTGGACTGTACCATGCTTGAGGAAATAAGTTTTTAGGGAACTTGCCTATACTCTCTACCTTCTATCAACTAAAACTGTAGCTCAGCTCTAAACCCAAACCCAAACCACTGCCATTGCATCAATTCTGACTCATAGCGACCATCTGGTTTCTGAGCCTAAATATATTTTTAACAGGGGACTGCCAATCTTTCTCTCTCAGGGTTAGCAGTGTAATATGTAATGGACTATACCACCTATATTTTATAAGCAAAGAACACAAAAATCCACCAATAATGACTCTGAGGGAGGAAAAATGGGCAGTCTCTTCCTATGTGATTTACAGCTTCAGAAATTTAATGGAGAGTCAGCTATGAATTGCTTCTAATTAAAAAGAACTGATAGTCTGAAATTCCAATTAGAACTAAGTTGCAGAAATGAAGACTGTAATTGTTATGAGTATTCCTTCCTTGATCCTGGACACTTTGCCATTTTCCCTTTCTCCTGGGGGAAGATACAGATATACAAAGGAAAATAGATTTAGACCTTGAATCCTTTGTTAAAATGTAAGTGAAGTTAGTTGAGAATTAGCTTTCTAGTATTTCCTTCCCTACTGTTGTGTGTATCTTAAATTACTTGCAGGGCTTGTTAAAGCATAGATTGTTGGGCTCCAATTGCTGATTGAATGTGCCTGGAATTTGGTTCTAAGAATCAACGTTCCTAACTATACCCAAGTGAAGTTAATGCTTTTGATAGGAAAGCCAAGAATCTTGGTGAAGATGGGAATGGTTGAGGGGATGGTTCTGGTCTTTACCGTCTGACCTGGTCAGTTCCAGTTTGTTGAATGTAGTCTTTGCTCTTCCATATTTTAAATAGTTTGTGTGTGTGCATGCAATTTCCTGTTTCTTTTAATTCCGGCTTCTCAAATGCTTTCTTGATAAATCTGTAGATTAAGAGATTAAAAAACAAACAACACAAAGCTTTTAAAAATTTAATACATCAAGGCAACTTGAGGTGTGGTGTGTGGAAAAAGCAGTGTGGAGCCTTAAAACACAGAAAATTATTAAAAATCTGAGTGTGGATAGAGATTTGAAGGGTACAAGGAGCTGTTTACTCACTTGAGTTGTCAATATCTTATAGTCTTGGAATTTGACACAAGAAATTGTAGCAAAATCATTAACCCAATTCTTTGCTGTAAGGAAACTGAGCCCAAGAGAAGTCTTGAAAGTGTTCACTTTTATCTTAAGCAGATGTAACAATTGAAACTGAATTACAGGCTGAACCCCCTAGTTACATATGGCTTCAAGAGTAAACTCAAAGGCTCAACTCATTGCTGAGGAGTCTGAAATCCTCTAGTGTTTTCAGAGGCTATAAATTGCAGGGGAGGAGAATGCTCATCTTTCTCTCGTGGGACACCTGGTGGGTTTGAACTACATGATTTTAGGTTGACAGTACAAATCTTTACCCGCTAGGCCACAGACCACCCTCAAAGTAAAGGTTGAAAAAATAAATTTAATTAAGTAAGTAATTAATTAAAACATAAAATATTTTTGTCTTCTTGTCTAAAATCTTGTTTTTAAAGAGTTGACCATTTGTCTTACATAAAAACATATTTCAATTATTTGATGTATCTGAGTGTAGCCAATTTGTAAACGACTGAAAGTTCTCAGAGTTTTTTCCTGGATTGATTTAATAATTCCACTACTTTAACATACTTTTGTCTTATTTTGCTCATGTATTATTGTTTTTTAACTTTTGCCACATGTATTCCTTTTGCATTTTGTATACATTTTGGTGGGTCAGGAATCTGTATTGTCTTTCTAATAAATGAGCTTTAGGGAGAACTGATATACTTGCTGGATAGAAAAGGTATTTAATAAAACTCTATGGTGGAATCCATTTTGAAAGCCATCTACAGAAGCTGGCTTCTACGGGAGCTTGGTGGCCAAGATTGTTGAGCATTAGGGTGGAAAGCTGATTCATTAAGGGGAGTGAGGGGAGAGGATACAGCCTCCTAGTTAAAAATTGTTTTTTGTCAGATATCTTCTACATGGTATAGCACTGGTCTGTGCATTGCTATAGGTAACTTGTGGTTGCTGTGATGCTGATCACTGTGACACTGATGTGCCAAATGCGATAATAATTACCCATGGTGGACAGTGTTTGGTGGAGCTTCCCAATTAAAACAAGTTTGGAAGCAGGAGTGGCATTCACTTCCAACATGGCTTGCCTCTGGAAACTATGAACAATGCTCATTCATAGAGTCCCCATGAGTCATCTATGACTCGACAGCACCTAACAACAATAACTGCTACCACCATCTCACTATTGCAACCATCCTACCCAGTTTAGAAATAGTAGAAGTTATAGCAATAGATGTCATGTTGTTGTTGATTGCCTTCGAGTTGAGCACGACTCATAGAGACCCTATGAGCAAAAAGGCCTGAAGCCTTTTTATAACTTGACATTTATCAAAGTTCATAGTTTCTGGATGTATGTTGTTTAGGAAGTGGATGCCACTCTTGCTTCCAAATAGATTTCATAGAAGGTGAAATTGACCATAAGCAGAAAGTAAAATGAAAAGTAAGTCAGCTTTCTAAACAGATGGCAGTAGAGGAGGTAGTAGTAGCATGAGGATTCAGAGTGAACATTACAGGTAGGAAGGAGAACGCCTTTTGGCATAATCATTAATCAACTACTGAGTTTATTTGAATTTATTGCAACCCTATAGGACAAAATAGAATTGTCCGTATGGTTTCCTCAGCTGTAAATCTTTATAGAAGCAAACTGCTGCATATCTGTCCCTCAAAGCAGCTGATGAGTTCAAACTGCCAACATTTTAGTTAGAAGCTGAGCCTTTAAACCACCATGAAATGTGGGTTCTTCTATTACCAAATGTTTAAAGTTCTATTTGATAATTCATGTGGATGGAAAAATGTACATAATACATATTATTAGCACAGATGAGGTAAGGGAAAGCTGTTTGTGCTATTGCTGGACTGGTTGGTGTTTTAACAGCCATTTTGGAACATGAGATTTAAAATTCATGTCAAATATGGGAAGCAATACAATAGAATTAATTTAGCCCTCTTAGCATCATGGAAGGAACTTGGATGACCTCATCAGTTGGAAGTTGTGCTACTTACTCCAATGCAGGAAGTATGAATCCAACTTCTCCATGGGAGAAAAATGAGAAATCTCTCCCATTGAATTTATGGCTTTTGAAAACCCACTGGACGATTCTTTGGTTCTCACACAATGCCAAGGAGTTAGAGGAGGTTTTTTTATTGAATTGTGATCATGGAGCTACAATGTTAGCTCTCAATAATTTACCCCAAATTGTGTTTATATGAAGCAAAATAAGCTTCTCTTCTTTTAAAGAAGAAGAAAACGGTTTCCAAGCAACATTAGAGAAAACAGAGCTCCCAAGAGAGCTCTGGTGGTCTAGTGGCACTGCAATTGCAAAGGCACATGGCTTGAGGTCACCAGCTGATCCACAGGAGAAGAATGGGCAATCTCCTCCTCTCTTGTGTAAGTGCCTCTGAAAACCCACTGGAGGGTCAGGTATGGGTTGGTTCCTATCCTATGATATACAACAACAACAAGATTCAGTTTGGTTCCATAGATGTAATACTAAAGACTCTCTATTCGTGTCTAAGTTCTGATTTCCTTGGGATATGTTTCTGGCAGTGGAATAGCTGTATCACATGGAATTTCTATGTTCAGCTTTTTGAGGACATGCCAAACTACTTCCATAGTGGTTGGAACCATTTTACAATCCTACCAGCAATGTATGAGAGTTCCAACCTCTCCTGCTCCTATTCAATATTTATTGTTACTGTGCTGTTAAACTTTGCTACTGCTACAGGCATGTTATTGTTTTTGTTATTGTTATTGTTTTGATTTGCATCTCTCTGATTGCTAGTGATTTTTAATATTTCCTCATGTGTTTGTTGGCCATCTGAATGTCCTCTTTTGTAAAGAGTCTACTCAAGTCTTTTACCCATTTTGTGATTTGGTTATTATTATTTTTCTTATGAAGGCCCTGTAGTTTTACATAAATTTTTGTTATGAGACCCTTGTCTGAAATGCCATTGCCAACTGTATTTCCTTTTCACCCTATTGGAGAAAGTTTTTAATGCACACAGGGACTTGATTTTAAGAAGGTTTCATGTGCCGATTTCATCCTTTCCAGATTGTACAGTTTTGGCTATGTTTGCTATTTATTCCACAAGCTAGGGCCTCTAAATTTATTCCTATTTTGTCTCTTATCATCTTTATGGTTTTGAGGTTTACCTTTAGGTCTCTGGTCCACCTTGAATTTCTGTTTTCTGAAGGTGAATTTCCAGTTTTGCCAGCACTATTTGTTAAAGAGGCTGTACTTTCCTCATTTAATAGGTTTTGTTAACTTATAAAATATCAGTTGTCCCTGGGTTGATGGATTAATTTCCAAATACTCAATTATATTCCATTGGTCTGTCATTGTACATGCTGTTTTGACTAATAAAGCTGTGTAATAGGTTTGAGATCAGAGAATGAGATGAATCCTATTTCATTTTTGTTCTTCAGAAGAGCTTTGATTACTCTGGGTCCCTTTACTTTCCAAATGAAAGTGCAAATTGCATCTTTTATCTCTTCGCATGCATTTGGAATCTGTATTGGGACTGCATTGGAAGTGTGGATTACTTTTGGTAGGATTGTCAGTTTCACAGTATAGAGTCTTCCTGTCCATGAGCAGGCGATATTTTTTCCATTTAGATAGGTATCCTATTGTTCCTTGTAATAATGTTTTATAGGTTTTCTGAAAAGGTCTTCTGTGACTCTGTAGTTGTGTGCTGTTGAGTCAGAGCTATGCCATAGCTCAGGTTTACAGAGACAATGAAACAAACAGGAGGAGATTGCTCATCTTCCTCCTGCACAGCAGCTACTGGATCCAAACCACATACCTTTGGGTTTGCAGTGCAATTCTTACCATTAGGTCACCAGAGCTCACTTGTTTCTAGTTAGGTTTATTTCTATGTATTTCATCTTACTTTAGTATTTCATCTTGTGGTTGGCTACTGCAAATGGTATTACTTGCATTTTCCCTATTCTGTGCTCCTTTTTGTTGCTGTAGATAAATCCAATTAATCTTTTGTTCTTCCAAAGACTCTAAAAGAAAGGAAATTTTAAGATAAGGGCTGAACTCAGTGAGATAGAAAAGAGAAACACAATTGAAACCATCAATGAAATCAGGAGCTGGTTCTTTTATAATGTTTAAAAAATAGACAAACCTTTGGCAAACTTAACAGAAGAAAAGAAAAACAATAACTTGAATAAGAAATGAGTGAGGTGGCATCACAGCAGAACCAGCTGAAATTATATC
>NW_006400099.1:1056055-1061708 GCF_000299155.1 Elephantulus edwardii | reverse complement strand
GATTGTGGATTTCCATTCATTCATTGTTGCACTTTTCTCCCCACCCAGCCCATCCTTTCTAATTTTTTAAAGTAACTTAAGTAGATGTGATGATAGTTAGGCTCTGAATATTCAGAAGAATTCACCCTTGAGTCCATCTGTGCAGGTTTTTGTTTGTTGTTTTTGTGTGAGCTTTTTTAGGTAGGGAAAGAGTCTTTTCATAACATGCTCATTTTCTTGTTTTGTGATGACCCTGTTCAAATGTTCTACTTTAATCTGTATCAGTTACTTATGGTGGGGGTTTCTTGGAATTTGTCCATATATTTTAAGTTTTTAAATATACTGGAGTATAGCTGGGAGATACACGCTATGAAAAGGCTCTTCACCAAAAAAAGATATTCAGATGCCCAACAAATGTATGAAGAAATATTTAAAATCACTAGCTATTGTTGTTTTTGTTGTTATTGTTATTGTTGTTGATTGCCAATGAGCCAAACATGACTCATAATGAACAAAAGGCCTAAAGCCCTCTATAACTATGATAATTTCTCCAAATTCATAGAGTATTGAGAGGCATGCTGTTTAGGAAGTGGATGCCACTACTGCTTCCAAAATTGTCTTAAACTGGAGCTCCACAATGGAAAACCATAATGGCATTTTACACCCCAGTGGCACAAGGTTCATCATCACAGCAACCCCAGGATACCTAAGTACAGCAAATTGACAGAAAAGTGCTATACCACTTAGAAGAATGTTCCTCCAAAATAAAATAACAGATTAATTTTAAATACAAAGGCCCTGCCCAAGGTCTTGTTGACTTTAAACAAGAGGCTTAAATAAAAAGCGACCAATATAATATATTGTTGTTATATGCCACTGAATCATCTGTAGCCCATAGTGACCCTATATACAGCTGCTCTGAACCCTTCCCTGTCCTGAGCCAGTCTCACTAATTCAGACATATTAACCCCCATTGTCCCGGTTGCTGTATCAATCCATCTCTTCCAGGGTCTTCCTCTCCTGTACTGTCCCTTTATCCTTCCAAGCATGATGTCCTTCAAGGACCGGTCTTTCTCTTGGCCACATGCTGAAAGTATGTGAGATAGAACTTCAAAATCCAAGCCTCCAAGGAGAGAGTTGGTTTCACCCTTTCCAAGACAGACCTATTTGTTTTCTTGGCAGTATGTACAATACTCTTCTCCAGCACCGTAACTCGATGGCATCAATTAATCTTCTGTCATTCTTAGTCATTGTTCAGATCTCTGAAACATAGCAAGTAATTGAGAAGACCATGGCCTGGACTAGGCACGCTTTTGTCTTTTGATTGAGATCATTGCTTTTCATCACTCTGGAGAGGTCCCTGACAGCAGATTTTCCCAAAGAAATTTGTCTTTTGATTTGACTGCTGTTGTTGAATGTTGGTTGATTGAGGAGCCAAGTAAGCTATAATTGGTAACAACCTCAATTTCTTCTCCATCTATCATGGTGCTGCCAATTGGCCCAGTGGTGAGAATCACTGTCTTCTTGATGTGAAGCTTCAATACATACTGAGTTCTTGACATTCTCCAGCAAGCACTTCAGGTCTTCTTCAGTTTCAGCAAGCAAGGTTGTGTCATCTGCATATCGTAGGTTGTTGATGTGTCTTCCTCTAATCTTTTTTTGTTTTTCATTTCACAGGTTTATTTGCCTTTCTTTTTTTTTCTCCTTAATTTTAATGAAAGTTTACAGAGACTTAGGGTTTCCAGTCTTTCATTGTTGCAATTTCCTTCCTGCCCATCCCCTCTCCCCCAATTCACTCTTCTCCTTAAAAGGAAAATAAAAACTCTTTCATTGTTATGCAATCCTTCCCCCCCAAGTCCACTCCAATATGCAGCCTTCATTCTGGACTTCTGAAATGACAATAATACTCAATTGTATATCCCTTTTAAACAGTTCTCTCCCTCATCTGTTTCAATGCAGTATACATCATACCTCCCTCCTTTTCTGTCTTCTGTCAACCCTGATATCAGTCTTGTTTTACAACAGTGGCAGTATACATTATTTGTTCTTTTGTGACTGAGATATTTCATTCAGCATACTGTCCTCCAGGGTCATCCATTTTGCATAATATTTCATGAATTCCTTGTTTTTCAATGCAGCATAATATTCCATTGTGTGAATATATGACAGCTTCTCTATCCATTCATTTGTTGATGGACACTTGGGCTATTTCCAACTCTTTGCTATTGTGAACAAAGCTGCATTAAACATGGGTGTGCATATATCTGCTTGGGTGGCAGTTACGGTTTCTTTAAGGTAAATTCCCAGTAGTGGAATTGCTGGGTCAAATGGTATTTCTATATGCAAATTTTTGAGAAAGTGCCATAAAGCTTTCCATTTTGGTTGCACCATTTTACACTCCCACCAACAGTGAATAAGGGTTCCAGCTTCTCTACAACCTCACTAGCATTTGATGTTTTTTGTCTGTTAAATTTTGCTATTCTTACTAGGTGAGATGATATCTCATAGTTGTTTTGATTTGCATCTCTCTTAGAGCTAGGGATTTTGAACATTTCTTTCTGTGTTTGCTTGCCATCTGAATGTCTTATTTAGTGAAGTGTCTGTTCTTATCCTGTGCCCAATTTTCAACTGGGTTATTTACCTGTATCTTGTGGTGCTTGAGTATTTTATAAATTCTAGATATAAGTCCTTTGTCAGATAAGTCATTAACAATTTTTTTTTGCCAATATTTGGCTTTCCTTTTTACCCAGTTAGCAAAGTTTTTGGATGTGCATAGGGATTTAATTCTTAGAAGGTCCCATTCATCTATTTTATCCTCTCCTGGTTGTAGATTTTCCAGGATGCTTGGAAGATTGTTTATGTTGTAGATTAGGACTTGTAGAGTTCTCCCAAGCTTTTCTTTAATGAAGTTTATAGTCCTTGGTTTTAGTCCTAGGTCCATGATTCACCTTGAGTTGGTTTTTGTATATGGAGTGAGGTGTGGATCTTGCTTGAGTCTTTTGCAGATAGTTTTCCAATTTTGCCAGCACCATTTGTTAAAAAGTCTGTCATTTCCATACTTAACTGATTTCATCTCCTTGTAGAAAATCAGTTGACCATAGGTAGATGGGCTGATTTCTGGATTCTTAATTCTATTCCATTGATCTATGTATCTGTCATTGTACCAGTACCACCCTGTGTTGACCACCATGGCAGTGTGGTAGGATTTGAAATCAGGGAGTGAGATGCCTCCTACCTTGTTTCTCTTTTTAAGGAATTCTTTGCTTATTCTGGGCCTCTTTCCATTCCAAATGAAACTGGAGTTTGCCTTTTCCATCTCATTGAATAATGGAATAGGTATTTGTATTGAGATTGCATTGAACATGTAAATTGCCTTTGGTAGAATTGTCATTTTCACAATATTGAGTCTTTCTATCCGTGAGCAAGGGATATTCTTCCACCTCTCCAGGTCTCTTTTTGTTTCTTTTAGTAAAGTTTTGTAATTTTCTTTGATAGGTTTATTGCCAAGTATTTAATCCTGTGATTAGCTCTAGAAAAGGGTATTGTTTCTCTTAGCTCTGGCTCTGTATTCTCTTTGTCACTGTAGAGAAATCCAACTGATTTTTGTATGTTGATCTTATATCCTGTCACTTTGCTGAGTTGGTCAAATATATCTAGTAGTTTTCTTGCTGAGTCTTGACGGGTTTCTAAGTAAACTATCATACCATCTGTATAGAGAGATAGTTTTACCTCCTCTTTGACAATTTGGATACCTCTTATTTCCTTCTCTTGCCTTATTGCTATCTCTAAGACTTCCAATACAATATTGAATAGGAGAGGTGATAATGGGCATCCTTGCCTAGTTCCTGTTCTCAAGGGGAATGCCTTTAACCTCTTTCCATTGACAACAATGTAGCTCTCAGGTTTATGTATATACTTTTTACTATGTTAAAGAAATTATCCTATTTTGTTGAGTGTTTTAATCAGCAAAGGGTGTTGAATTTTGTCAAAAGACTTTTCTGCACCAATTGATACGATCATGTGGTTCTTGTTCTTTGCTTTGTGATTGTGATAAATTACATTGATTGCTTTTCTTATGTTGACCCATCCTTGCATACCTGTTATGAGTCACATTTGGTTATGATGAATTATTTTTTTGTTGTATCATTGGATTCTATTGGCCAATATTTTATTCAGGATTTTTGCATCTATGTTCATGAGAGTTATTGGCCTATAGCTTTCTATTTTGGTATCAAGGATATATTTGCTTCATAGGATGAGTCAGGGAAAATTCCATCTTTTTCTATTTTCTGAAAAATATTATGTAGAATTGGTGACAGTTCTCTGAATGTTTGAGAAAATTCACTTGTAAAACCATCTGTTGCAGGGATTTTGTTGACTATAAGATGTTTTATTACCCTTTAAATTTCTTTTCTAATGCATCTGTTCAGGTGTTCAATTATGGTTTGTGTCAGTATAGGTAGTTTGTGAATTTCTAAGTATTTGTCCATTTCCCCTAGGTCTTCATATTTGTTTGTGTATAATTTTTTATAATATTGCAATTTTAGCCTTTATAATTTAGATGGTTCTGTTGTGTTGTCCATTTCATCTGTTATTTGGATTATTTATGTCTTTTCCTACTTTTCTTTTGTTAGTTTTGCTAGTGTTTTGTCGATTTTATTGACCTTTTCAATGAACGATGCCTTGTTTTGTTGACAGTTTCAATTGTTTTTCCGTTTTCTATTTCATTTATTTCTGCTCTAATTTTTATAATTTCATATTTTTGAGAGGGTCTTAGGTTTTCTTGCTTTTTTTCCCCAATTTGTTGTAGATGTTGAGTTAGAGAGTCAACGATCATTTTCTTCCTTTCTTTTGATGTGTTTGCTTATTGGTATAAATTGATCTCTTACTGCTTTGGCTGTTTCACAGAGGTTTTATAAGCATGTTTTCATTGCCATTTGTTTCAAGAAACTTTTTTTTTTCTAGTACCCACTCATGTTCAAGCAAGGTATTGTTCAGCTTCCAGATGTACGGGGGGTTTTTTTGTTGCTGTTGTTGTTGTTTTTCCTTTGTCCTCTTGTCATTATTTTCTAATTTTAGAGCATTGTGGTCTGAGAAAATGCTTTGTATTATTTCTATGTTTTTTAATTTGTTGATGCTTGCTTTGTGACCTAAAATGTGATCTATTCCATTCACATTGGAGAAGGTATACTGTGCTTTTTGGGGGTGTGTTAGCCTATAAATATCTATGAGATCGAATTGTTTTATTGTGTGGTTTAATTCTTGAACATATTTGTTGACTTTTTTCTGGTAGCTCTATCTTTTCTTGAGAGTGGTGTATCGAAGGCTCCAACTGCTATAGTAGAGTTTTCTATATCCTTTTTCAGTTTTATTAATGTTTGTTTTATATATTTTACATGTCTTTCATTTGGTACATAGATATTTATTATTGTCATGCCCTCTTGTTCTATTTACCCTTTAAGCATTATGCAGTGGCCTTCCTTGTCCTTTGTTATGGTTTTTGTATTCAAATTTATTTTATCAAAGATTTATATTGCTACTCCTGCTTATACACATGGATTTCACCTGATGGTATGCATAGGAATCAAATAGATTACATCTGTGGAAAAAACCGCTGGAGAAGCTCAATATCAGCTGTGAAAACTAGGCCAGGAGCTGATTGTGGAACAGACCA
>NW_006400099.1:1048300-1053775 GCF_000299155.1 Elephantulus edwardii | reverse complement strand
GTTGTACATAGGGTCGCTATGAGGCGCAAGCAACTCGACGGCACATAACAACAGCAACAACCATTTTCTTGGTATTTTTCCCCATTTTTTATTTTTAGTCTTTCTTTATCTTCATTTTTCAGGTGTGTCTCTTATAGACATCATATTGATGGATTTTGGGGTTTTTTATCCTGTCTGCTACTATTTTTCTCTTTAGTGGTGCATTCAAACCATTCACATTCATTGTGCTTATTGAAAGGCAGGGTTTAATTGCTATAATTTTTTTGAGTTCTTTTTATTGTTATTGTTAGTTACTTTGGCCCATGCTACTTTCTGTGGTACCTCTGCATGTAATAAGGACATCTGTCAGTGTTTCCTGCAACGCTGGTCTTGTTTTTACAAACTCTCTTAGGTTCTGTTTTTCTGGAAATATCTTGATCTCTCTTTCATATTTGATGGATAATTTTGCTGGTATTCTTGGTTGACAGTTGTGTTCTTTGAGTGTTTGATATATGTCCTTCCACTCTCTCCTTGCTCACATGGTTTCTACTGAGAAACCTTAATCTTATCTGTTCTCTCTTACAGGTTACTCTTTGTTTCTCTCTCTCTGCTTTCAGGATTCTCTCCTTATCTTTGGTTCTGGCAAATTTAATTATGATATGCCTTGGTGTTGTTCTTTTGGGGTCTATTCTATACAGTGTTCACTCAGCTTCTTGAATATATATTCTCTCACTCTTCATTATGCCTGGGAAGTTTTCCCCTATTAATTCTTCCACAACTTTTTCAATGTTTATTCCTGCTTGGAATCCAATAATGTTCATGTTATTTCTCTTTATAGTGTCCCATATTATTCTTAGGTTTTCTTCTTTTTCTTTCCTTTTTGTCTCTGCTGTTTGCTCTAGCAGTTCAGCAGTGACAATTCCATCTTCTCTTTCACTGGTTCTGTGTTCCATCTCTTCAGATCTACTCCTGTGTCCCTCCATCATGTTGAAAACATCTGAAACATTGGACCTCATATTTTGGATCATGGTTTCTTGTTGTTCCAGTGCCACTAATGCCTCTTTTGTTTTGTTTGTATTGTTCTAGATTTTTTTTAGCTCCTCCTGGTTTTTGTTGGTAATATCCATCCTGTAATTCTTCAAGTTTGTCTTTCATCCACTGAAAATATTCAATCATTGTTCTTTTCAATTCTGTCAGAAAGTTCCATCAGACTTTCTGGCTTCAGGAAATCCATTGATACTGTGTTACCTTTTGGGGATGACATCTCGCTTTTGCACTTGTGTAGTGTGTGGAATAGCTTGCTTTCTTTAAAACACTGATGAGTCCCACCACAACTCAGATAGCGGCATCTGGCTTTGGCTGGGTCCATGGCATGATGCCAGCACGACTTTATGTTCCTGTACCTTTGAAACTAATTATCCAAACAATATTTCTGATTGAAATTCCTACTGTCCACATTGTGCCATGTTGGTCAATCTGTGTGGTATGAAGGTCTCTCTAGTGGTCTGTCTGTATGCACCTTGCTATTCCTCTAATCTTGATGCCACGTTCCTCCTCATAAAGCCTTGCTTCCCAAATGATCTGTTCTACATACAGTCTAAAAAGGTATGGAGACAGGGTGCTTCCCTGATGCACTCCTTTCCTGATTTTGAAACATGTGTTGTTTCCTTATTCTGTTCTGAGGACTGTTTTCTGATTCAAGTATATGTTTTGCACAAGCACAATCCATGTTCTGGGATTCCCATTTTCCTCAAGGTTAGCCACAATTTGTTGTGATCCCCATAGTCAAATACCTTTTGTTGCAGAGTGAGGGTAAAGGGTTTTTTAATAATTGTTAATAATGAGACAGACAGCTGGAATGACATAAGAGAGAGAGTAAAGATGGGGGGCCAGTAGTCTTGATGAGGGACTGAAGTGCGCAAGCCATGCCTCTCTGTGTATTTATTGAGAATTATAGGGAAGGTAAATAAAGGAAAATAACAAGGGAGTATTAAACAAAAACAAGGGATCGTAGTGAAGTCTTTTGCAGATAAGGCCAAGTTCATCTCTATTTTTTTATCTTATTCTAATTTCAGGAGGGAGTGATTCAGTAAATTCAAACTAAGAACAATGTGATTCTTAGGGAATGCCTTAGTGCCTCAGGGTGAACTCTAGCTTGTATTATACTTCCCTTATATCCTGACACAGCACTTGGTTTATAAATTTAATATTCAGCTTCCAACATTTCCCCTCTTTTGTTTAAATCATAATTTTGTGGTCATCAAGATGAGCATGATTTCTTTTCTTCAGGATTCATTCTTGCTTTTTTTTTGTTCTCTTCATCCTTTATATGTAATCAAAACAAATATAGCTGATTATGCAACATAAGTTCACAAATATACTTCCCAAACTCTCCATATTATCAGAAGTGTTCAGCTTGTATATTCCTTGAGAGTCTGTTTCTATTTTTATATTGCCTCAGTCCTTATCAAAACCAGTTCTGATTGATCTCCTTTGTCAGCATGCCCTTTGCCATTCCCTGTCACTCCTCCATGAGAAAGATTTCACCCTGATTCATTAGGAAAGGGGGTGCCACATTCTCTTAGCTACTTCTTGCTGGAAAAGGGTGCTGTAGGTCTCAGGATGAACATCTTCTCTCACTACTCTAAAGGGCCCCTTTGGCAATAGGAAACACATAGACTATTGTGGAGATTGATTTTTTAATTTAGATGCACTGTTATCAGTTGTACTTAACGGTACAGGCTCATATCCTTTTTTTGGGCATCATTTTAACATGGAACTGTTGCAGCCTAGAAGACACAAATTTAACTAACAAGTTAAAAATTCATGGGTCAAGGTGTCCGGTCTATGGAGGCAGTTGGTGCCGGTGGCTGCGATGAGGCAGGAGGCGTTGTCCGAGTACTGGCCTTCGCCCCGCCAAGATGTTACCCGGCTTGGCCGCCGCCGCTACGGCCCACAGATGCGGCTGGTCCTCTTGGTGCCACCGCCAGGAATGGCAGAATTTAGTGACGTTTGGAAGCTTTTCAAGCTTGGTTACCTGTAATCACCCATATGTTTGTACACTGAATCAAGTAAAGTTGTATTCCACCAACGTTCAGAAGGAAGGACAGGGACCACAGACGAGCCGGGTAGAAAAAGTACCAACACTTGAAATGGCAGAAGATATAGGCGCTGAACTCAAAGCCCCACTTATGAAGCAAGAACTTCTCCAAGTAAGAGTCAAAGCAGTACTGAAGAAGAGGGAATATGGACCAAAGTACACCAAGAATAATTTTATCACTGGAGTCAGAGCAATAAATGAGTTCTGTCTGACGTCCAGTGATCTAGAACAACTTCGAAAACTCCGACGGCGAAGTCCTCATGAAGATACTGAGTCTTTTACTGTGTACTTGAGATCAGATGTGGAGGCAAAATCTTTGGAAGTTTGGGAAAGCCCTGAATCTCTTGCTAGAGAGAAAAAACTGCATAAAGAAGCAGAAATAGAATACAGAGAGCGACTATTTAGAAACCAGAAAATTTTAAGAGAATATAGAGACTTCTTAGGAAATACCAACCCACGCTCCGGGACAACCTCAGTGTTTCTCAAGGGACCAGGGAAAGTGGTGATGGTTGCTATTTGCATCAATGGATTAAACTGTTTCTTTAAATTTCTTGCCTGGATTTATACGGGTTCAGCTAGTATGTTCTCAGAAGCCATCCATTCATTATCTGATACATGTAATCAGGGTTTACTAGCAGTGGGCATCGGTAAGTCTGTTCAAACACCAGACCCAACTCATCCGTATTGATTTTCAAAAATGTGCTATATTGTTTCACTGATTAATGGTGTTGGTATTTTCATGATGGGTGCAGGACTGTCTTGGTACCATGGCATCATGGGATTGCTTAATCCTCAACCAATAGAATCTCTCCTATGGGCATATTGCATTTTAGCAGGATCGTTGGTATCAGAAGGAGCAACACTTCTTGTTGCTGTCAATGAATTACGTCGGAGTGCTCAAGCCAAGGGACTCTCATTTTATAAGTATGTTGTTGGCAGTCATGATCCTAGTACCAATGTTATACTGTTAGAGGATACTGCAGCAGTCTTGGGAGTGGCAGTAGTAGCTACTTGCATGGGTCTTACTTCTCTAACAGGGAATCCGCTATATGACAGCCTGGGTTCTTTGGGTGTAGGCACGCTATTAAGTGTAGTCTCTGCATTCCTCATCTACACCAACACAGAAGCACTTTTAGGACGATCCAGCCAGCCAGAAAAAGTACAGTGGCTAACAGAATTCCTGGAAAATGACCCATCAGTCAGGGCCATTCATGATGTTAAAGCCACAGATCTGGGATTAGGTAAAGTGAGATTTAAGGCAGAAGTCGATTTTGATGGACGAGTTGTTACAAGATTATATTTGGAAAACCAAGATTTTGACCAATTGTTACAAGAAATTCAAGAAGTGAAAACTCCTGAAGATCTAGAAACATTTATGCTTAAACATGGAGAAAATATTATTGATACTTTAGGAGCTGAAGCAGATAGACTTGAGAAGGAATTGAAGAAACAAAATCCTGAAATTCGACATGTTGATTTGGAGATACTGTGAATTTGGTGGAATCAATCAGCTGTGGTGGGAGCACTGGAGAAAAAGTTAGTCAAGTCACCCTGCAAAGCCACAGTGATACTGGCTTCTTACCTGCCCTTCCACACCAAGGGGCCAGCACCATGCAGAAGCCTTTGTGATGAAGTAATTGTTTTATGTAAAGGGCAACTCAGCAGGCCATGCAACTCAAACTACTTATTTTGGGGAGACATACTATAAGCTGAATCAGTTTGGAAATCATGTATTTATGTTCCCAAAGGGAACATTTTCATTGCTTAAGTTGTTCATAGTTTTTCATTTTCACCTGTCAGGATATATTGTACTTTGCGATCATGTTTCCTTTCTTCATATTGTTAAAATAAGTGGCATCCATAGGATTATGATTGTTAGTTTTGTTGCCTCTAACGACTTTACTCCATCAATAATCTGCCAATCTCGAATACCCTGGCTAGGTGTAGATATGTGGTTTTAAAACAGTCACTCCATTTCAAAGTCTGTCTTACAGAGTGTGGACATTATTTCTACCTGAGCACTAAAAAGAACACTTTGGAAATGTAACTATCCAAACCATACCTGTTTATTCCAGAACTGGCTTAGTTATGGAACCAAATGCAGACACTTCAGGATGTATACCCTTTAGGTCATAGTAGTTGCCATTTCAGGATGTATACCCTTTAGGTCATAGTAGTTGCCATTCTGTAGTATTTCTCTTTTGCTTTCTTCTTCCTATTTTATTTACTTTTTCTAATGTTAGGAATTATAAAATAACCCTTAGTTTTTCCATGGGCCAATGTGAAGCCTGGTTTTTGGTAGTTGTTTTGGTTTGGTTTTTAACTGGCTTCAGTGCCACAGTATGTATCTACTAGAAGATAAAGCAGTTATAAGCATTTTAATATTCTATAAAATG
>NW_006400099.1:1046426-1048015 GCF_000299155.1 Elephantulus edwardii | reverse complement strand
AGAGTTTTAATAATCCTAGGATACCAAGGCAAAAAAAAAGTATTCCATTTCATAATTGGAAACTTACTGGAAAATTATGTACAGCTGTGTCCCAGATGACCAAAACAATTTATACACACTTTGAAATGTTCTGCTAGCAGTGAGCACTGTTCACACAGGTTGGTGGCTGGATGATAGCTTTACTGGGTAAATGCATGTTTGACAGGAGGGCCTAAATACTGTGTGAGATTTATGTCTGATAACTTAGATTGAAGTTATGAGTGACGCAAGTTGTAATGCTGGAAACAAACAAAAAAATAAACAGTTAATAAAAGGAAAAAAATACAGGGGTCAAAAATTAAAAGTGATAATATTCCAACTAGAGGTTCTAACAGTGGTACAAACCAAGTTACAGAAGGAAGATAATTCTTAAAATAAAAGTCTTATTGGTTAGCACTTTGTCTATTTGGCTTACACTTTTTGTGTAAAGCCTAGGAACCACAAGATGTAGAGGCACAACTATGTAATTTGTTGTTCTTAAGTCCTGGGCCAAATTTCATTTACCATTGGGTTGTTTTACAGCCAGGAAGTCCACATGCAAGGCAGAGGCAGAGTAAAGAACTGCTTACAAGGTTTTCCATTAATTCCAGCTAAGAAATAGCGAGAAGAGAGTGGACCTGAGAAGGCTTGTAGGACTGAATAATAGGATATTGTAACCAGGAGAAAATGGGTAGACTTACCAGCAAGGTCAATGCTCACCCACAGCTCTTCTGGGAGGACCTGAATTGTTGAAGCATCCCCCTTTGTTTTCAGCTGGGAGCTGGGGCCTATCAGTCCTCTGTTGGCCATGAGGAACTAATGTGGGCCGCCCTTGGCCAAGTGTACTTCAGATACATGCTTAAAGCAAGTGAGTGGAGCTTCCTCTCTACCCCCTTACCTACCTATGATTCGAGCTTGTGACAGTCTACTGAAGTGGCCCAGCTTCCACAGTGGAAGGAATCCTGACTTCTTTTATTACCTTTGGGTGACATTATTATCAATACGATTTTACGAATACTTTCCTATCCAAATAGATACACGTTCCAATTCAGTTCCTATTTTTCATAAATGTTTTTGGTAAGTAAAATATTGTAAATGTGGGTACTGTTCCACTATTCCTCCTCCAAGCCATAATATAGTGTTATGAGCAGGAACAGTTATAAATCCATTGCCTTCCTTATACTAACTTAAATTTTTGGTGTTTGTAGGCTAATGAGTGGAACCAACAAGGCTTCAATCCATGACACTTCCATAGGAATTATTAATGAAAACTTGTCTTTGCTCTATTCAACATCATCTCCAATGTATCCATAGATAAAGAAGGAAACTGACAGTGAAGGATATCGGGATAACCCAAAGTTGTTACTGATATCTCCATGAAAACTATACCCTTGAAACATATACTAGAGAGATATATTATTACCCAAAACCTTATAACACCAATTAACTACTTTTAAGAAGAGAATATAAGACAGAACAGAGCAGGGCAACACTGCATGGTTCAAAATTGGGAAGGGTGTACGCCAGGGATGTGTCCTGTCTCCATACCTTTTCAACCTATATGCAGAGCA
>NW_006400099.1:1028023-1044972 GCF_000299155.1 Elephantulus edwardii | reverse complement strand
AGCTGTGGTGCTCGAGAAGAATATCGAATGTACCACGGACTGCCAAGAAAACAAACGGATTCATCCTGGAGAGGGTTAAACCAGGCTGATCCTTGGAGGCAAGGATTCTGGGGCTTTGTCTGACATATTTTGGACATGTTGTAAGGAGGGACAGATCCTTGGAGAGAGACATCATGTTTGGGAGGGTGGAGAGCTGGCGCAGAAGGTGAAGACCCTCTATGAGGTGGATTGATTCAGTGAATGGGGTAATCGGGATAGGTGTGTCAGAGGTAGTGCTATTGGTACAGGACAGAGCAGGGTTTAGGGCTGTTGTACGTAGGGTCGCTATGAGTCTCAAGCAACTGGAAGGCACATAACAACAACAACAATTTTTAAGTGTCTTTGTTGAGATTCTTTTTGGTAGTTTTATCTTTTCTTTAGAGGTGTGTATTGATGTTTCCAAGTACTATAGTAGTGTTGTCTATTTTCTTTTTCAGTTTTGTTAATGTGTGTTTTACATATTTTGCAGGTCTTTCATTTGCTGCATAGATATTCAATATTTTTATATCCTCTTGTTCTATTGACCCTTTGATCATTATGTAGTGGCCCTCTTTGTTCGTTGTGCTGGTTTATGCATTGAAATTTATTTGCTTGTTATGTTTCCCCCATCCTTTTATTTTTAGTCTTTCTTTATCTTTATTTCCAGATGTGTGTCTTGCAGACAACATATTGATGGATTTTGTTTTTTTTATCTAATCTGCTACCGTTTTTCTCTTTAGTGGTGCATTTAAACCATTCATATTCAGTGTAATTATTGAGAGGTAAGGTTTTGTTGCTAACATTTTCTTCAATTTTTATTGGCATTATTGCTGGTTACTTTAGTCCCTCCTGTTTTCTGTGGCATCTCTGTATGAGGGATGTCTCTCAGTGTTTCCTGTAAGGCTGTTCTTGTTTTTACAAACTCCCTTAGTTTCTGTATTTCTGGGAATGTTTTGATCTCTCCTTCTTATTTGATGGACAATTTTGCTCCGTACAGTATTCTTGGTTGACAGTTGTATTCTTTGAGTGTTCAATATATGCCTTTACATTGTCTTCTTGCTCACATGGTTTCTGCTGAGAAATCGGCACTTAGTTTTATCTGTTCTCCCTTACAGGTTACTCTGTATTTCTCTCTTGTTGCTTTCAGTATTCTCTCCTTATCTTTGTTTCTAGCAAATTTGACAATGATATGTCTTGATGTTTTTCTTTCAGGTTTATATAGTGTTCACTCAGCTTCTTGAATATATATTCTCACATTATTCATTATGCCTTGAAAGTTTTCCTCTAGTAATTCTTCCACAACGTTTTCAGTGCCTTTACTTGCTTCTTCCTGTTCTAGTATTCCAATGATGCAAATGTTATTTCTTTTGATGGTATCTCTCATTATTCTTAGGTTTTCTTCTGTTTCCTTCTTTTTTGATCCTGCTTTTTGTTCAATCATATCTGTGGTGACAATTCTATCTTCTATTTCACTGATTCTGTTTTCCATCTCTTCACCTCTATCCGTGTGTCCCTCCATCATCTGAAACCTTAAACCTCATATTTTGGACCATGGTTTCTTGTTTTTCCAGTGCTTCTAATGCCTCATTTGTTTCATCTGCATTGTTTTGGATTGTTTAGTTAAGCTCCTCCTGATTTTTGCTTGCAGTGCCCTGTAATTCTTCAAGTTTGTTTTCATCCGTTGAAAATATTCATTCATTGTTCCTTTAAATTCTGTATCAGACAGTTCCATCAGACTTTCTGACTTCAGGAAATCCATTGCTACTGTGTTCTTTGTGGGGGGGATATATCTTGCTTTTGGCTTGCTTGGTGAGTGAGGTACCTTGCTTCTTTTGGGACGTTGATGTTGTAGAGTTTTTCAAATCTGGGGTGATAGCTGGTCTTGATTTGACGTCACAGCTACAGGAGAAGGTTGGGCAGGAACATAAGCAGACACATGTAGGGTGTGTGCACACATAGATGCACATGTGAGTGGGGAGGGGAGATGCACCCACTGATACACGCCAGGAGGAGTCCAGCGGATCCTGAATAATGAAGGACGAAGTCTGTTGATCCCTTCTGGAAATGGCTTCTCACCTCTATCAAGATGCCCAGGATCTCCCTTTTGTTTGAGTTAGCGGGAACAACATGGTCAAGCCCAGTTTGTAGCCCAAAGTAACTTAATCTTTAATGTTAGACGAATTTTTCAGAGGAAGTTGATAAATCCTATAGATTAGGTCTATGTTCTTTTATTCCTGGCCTGAGGACCTTTGGCCCTCAGGCCCCAAAATTTAAAGCTGGCACTACCCCACGGACTGCTGGGACTCTTAGTTTCCATACCTGGAAACTACGGCGTGGGTGGATGGGACAAGGGTGGGTACCGCCGCCACGTTTGGATGGACCCTGGCCCCTTCTTCCTGTGTCTGCGCAATCCTCAGGCCAAACTCAGAGATTTAAAGCTGGCACTGCTCCGCGGACTGCTGTGACTCCTATTTTTAACTTTTTGAAGAAATATCAGAGTGCCTTCTACAGTGGTTGTACCATTTTCATTCTCACCAGAAGTGATTGTGTGTTCCAGTATCTCCACATCCTCACCAACATTGTTGATTGCTTTCTTGTTAAATATTGCCATTTTTGCTAAGGTGAAATGTTTTGGTTTGCATCTCTCTCATAGCATGTCAATTGGCATGCCATCAATTCCTGAGGCCTTGTTCTTTGCTAACTCCTTCAGAGAAACTTCTTCCTTCATCACAATTGCGTCTTGTTTATATGTTGTTTTATTAAATTATTCTGTGTCAGACAAGTCTTATTGATTCAGTGTTCTGTGTGCTCCTTAAATCTTCTTTTAATACTTCCTTGATCACTCAGTATTCTGCCCATAGAATACATAAGTATGGCAACTCGAGGCTTGAATATTTTCTTCAGTTCTTTCAGCTTAAGAAATGCCAAGCAAGTTCAGATTTTTTGGTTTTCTGACTCCAGGTCTTTGTACGTTTCATTATAATACTTCGCTTTGTCTTCTTGAGCTGCCCTTTGACATCTTCTGTTTATCTCATTTGCTTCCTGATTTCTTCCCTTTGCTGTGGCTTATTGGTGTTCTAGTGCAAGATTCAGAGTGTCTACTGACATCTATCTGGGTCTTGTCTTCCTCTTTTGTCTTTGCAATGACCTCTTGCTTTGTTCATGAATGATATTATTGATATCTTCCCAAAGCTCATCTGGTCTTCGTTCATTGGTGTTGAAGGCTTCAAACTTGTTCCTGAGCTGATTTTTAAATTTAATTTTATTTTCTTTAGCTTTCATTTGAACTTGCAAATGAGTCATTGATGGTCTGTTTCACAATCAACACCTGGCTCAGTTTTCACGGCTGATATTGAGCTTCTCCAGTGATCCCCCCCACACACACACACACAGATATAGACAGTCAACACTCTTGGCACCAGCAGCCAGGAAATTAAAAGACATATTGCGATGCAAAAGTCTGCTGTTAGGGACTGCTCCAAAGTACTGAAGAGCAATGGTGTCACTCTAGACACTAAGGTGTGCCTGATACAGGCCATGGTCTTTACAATCACTTGTTATGCGTCAAAGAGTTGGACAATGACTAGGGAGAATAGAAGGAGAATTGATGTCTTTGAGCCGCGGTGCTGGAAAAGTGTATTGAATGTGTCATGGATTGCTAAGAAAACAAACAGGTTCATCCTGGAGACAGTTAAACCAGGCTGCTCCTTGGAGGCAAGGATTCTGGGATGACTTCACCTGACATACTTTGGACATATTGGAAGGAGGGACTGGTCTTTGGAGAGGGACATCATGTATGGGAGGGGGGGAAGATCCTCTATGAGGTGGATTGATTCAGTGACTAGGGTAATCGGGGTGGGGGTGTTGGAGACAGTGAGATTGGCACAGGACAGAACAGGGTTTAGGGCTGTTGTACATAACGTTGCTATGCATCGCAAGTGACTCAACAGCATATAACAACATAGTCAATCTAATGGTATGCCTGTGTGTACCATCAGGTGATGTCCATGAGTATAGTCACTATTTATGTTTCTTATAAAAAAGTATTTTCAATGTATAAATCCTTTTTTGTACAAAATTTATTCTATCTCCAGCCTCATTTCTGTCACCATGTCCACGCTTTGGTGAATAATGATCCTTTTCTGTCCCCAACTTTTGCATTCCAGTTATCCATTATTATTAATGCATGCTGGTTGCATGTTTGATAGATTCCTGACTGAAAAAGTTGGTAGAAATCATCCAGTTTCTCCTCCTTTGGCTCTGGTTGTTGGTGATTATATCTGAACAATAATGATATTAACTGGACTCTCTTGTATGCATGTGGACATTATCCTGTTACTCACAATATTGTATTTCAGGGTGGATCTAAAAATAACCTTTTTAACTATGAAATGGACCCCGTTGTTCCTCATCTTTTCATCTGCAGTGTAATAAATCATGTGATTGTCTCACTCAACAGGTTATTTCACCAATGCCTAGTATATTAATATTTATGTGTTCCATTTCTTTCTTAATATTATCCAGTTTTCTTTACATTCATTCTTTTTACATTCCATGTTCCAATCATTAGTGCATGCTTACAACTCTTCCTCCTCAGTTGTATTTCCAAGTACAAGGGCTCAGCCTCAGGTTCCATAGCTGCTCATCTACTCTTGTTTTACTCTGTTGTACATAGAGTTTTTGATTGCCTGTTATTTCATGTGAAAGCTGTACTTGGACCAGGAATTAGTGGTCAGAACAGAGTAAGGAAACACTTCATGGTTCAAAATCAGGAAAGGTGTACATCAGGGATGCATTCTGTCTCCATACTTTTTCAATCTATATGTGGAACAGATCATTCGGGAGGAATAACCTACGTTATGTGGATGACCCAACCTTGCTTGCAGAAACTGAGGATGACCTGAAGCATTTGCTGCAGAATTTCAAGGACTTCAGTCTTCAGTATGGATTGAAATTTACCATCAAGAAGACAAAAATTCTCACCACTAAGCAAATTGGCAGTCCCATGATATATGAAGAGATTGAGATTGTTAACAATTTCAGCTTACTTGGCTCCACAGTCAACACTCTTGGAATCAACAGTCAATAAATCAAAGGACAAATTGCTCTGGGGGAAGATACTGTCAGGGACCTCTCAAAAGTGCTGAAGAGCAACAATATCAGTCTGGAGACTAAGGTACACCTGATTCAGGCCATGACCTTTGCAGTTGCTTACTATGTATCAGAGAGCTGGATAATGACCAAAGATGACAGAAGAATTTATGCCTTTGGGTTGTGCTGCTGGAGAAGAGTACTGAGCATACCATGGACTGCCAAGACAATAAACAGGTTTATTCTTGACAGGGTGAAACCAGACTGCTTCTTGGAGGCAAGAATATTGAAGCTCTATCTCACATACTTTGGGCATGTAGCCAGAAAGAGTCCCTGGAGAAGGATATCATGCTTGGAAGTGTGGAGGGACAGCACAGAAAGACCCTGGATGAAATAGATTGACACAGTAACATGTTTAATGGGGGTAGGTGTGAAACTGAATCAAGACGGAGCAGAGTTGAAAGCTATTGTACATAGGGTTATATGAGTCACCAGTGACTGGGTGACACATACGAACAACAATTGCATTTGGTTCCAATAGCTGTTCCACAAGTGAAAGATGGATAGTTTCCTCCTATGCAATTTACTGCATCCTAAAACCTTCTGGAGGGTGAACTATGAGTCATGTCTGACACAACTTTACATGAGAACAAGAGCAACAAGAACTAGTTATTTTGAACATTTCTTCGTATATTTGTTGGGTATTTGAATATTCTCTTTGATAAAGAGTCTTTTGTTGTCTTCTGCCTATTTTGTAATTTAGTTGATTGTGTTTTTCTTGTTGAAGTATTGTTGAATAGCAGTCTAAAATTTTTAGGTGTAAGTCCCTTAACAGGTATGTTATTGCCAAACTTTTTCTCCTTGTCATTGGGCTTCCCTTTTGATATACACAAGGTATGAATCTTTAGAAGGTCCCTTTTATCTGTCTCATCTTCTCCTAGTTGTACATTTTTTTTACTATGTTTGATAGCCTATCCTTACTATAGGTTTTTGTAACGTACCATCTTGCTAAACTGACTGACCCTATTGTAGGTTTTCAGAGGCTGTGAATCACATGGAAAGAATTTCCCATCTTTCTCCTGCAGAATAGCTGGTGGATTTGAACAGCACTCTCTGGACGTAGCAGCACAACTCTTTTCCACTAAGCCACCAGAGCTTCATTGCCATAGATTAGGGCTTCTAAATTTATTCCTTTTTTTCTGTGATGATCTTTATAGCTTTAGATTTTACCCCTAGGTCCCTCTTCTGCCTTGAATTGACTTCTCTATGTGTTGTAAGATGTAAATCTTGTTTAAGTTTTCTGCAGATAGATGTCGAGTTTTGCCAGCACAATTTGTTAAAGAGAATGTCATCGCCCCACTTAATGGATTTTGTCTCCTTCTCAAAGATCAGTCAACCACAGGTTGTTGTTAGGTGTTGCCAAGGGGAATACGATTCATAGCAACCCTATGAACGTCAATCCTAAACCCTGCCGTATCCTGTGCCATCCTTATTATCTCTGAAACACTCAAGCCCATTGCTGAAGTCACTGTGTCAATCCATCTCATTGAGAGTCTTCATCTCCTTCACTGACCTCCCATCTTTCCAAGATGATTTCCCTCTCCAATGTACCACCTCATTGGCCTACATGTCCCAAGTGTGAATGATGAAGCTTTGCTATCTTATCCTCCAAGGAGTACTATGGCTGCACTCTCTTCAAGACATATCTGTTTGTTTTCTCAGCAGTCCATATTTAGAACTGTACTCCAGCACCACAACTTGAAGGCATCAATTCTTCTTTGGTCATCATTTTTCATTGTCCATTTCTCTGATGCATAGCAGGTGATTGAGAAGACAATGGCCTCAATGAGATTAACCTTAGTCTTCAAAGTGGTATCATTGCTCTTCAACATTCTAGAACAGTCCCTGACAGCAGACTTGGACAATGTAATATGTCTCCTGATTCCCTGACTGCTGGTACCAAGGGTTTTGAATGTTGATTCATGATTATTTGATTTCTAGGTTTCTTATTCAATTCCGTTGATCTACGTGCCTGTCCTTGTACCAGCGCCATGTTATTTTGATAAATATGACTGTGAAGTACGTTTTGATATGAGTGCGCTGCTTCCTATTCTGTTTTCCTTTTGCAGTTGAGCTTTGATTATTCAGGATCTCTTTCCTTTCCAAAAGAAGTTGGAAATCTTTGTATCTGGTGGCTTAATAGTAAGGAATTTAACTGCCAAACCAAAGGTACATGGTTTAAATCCACCACCTGCTAGATTTGAGAAGAGATTCAGGAGAAAACATGGGTGATCTCCTTCAATGTCATTGTATTGGAAGACGTAGCTACAGCATTAAGGCAAGAGAAGGGGGGAAAGCGGCAGTAAAATAAATATGCAAAGAGGGAGTAAGACTATTTCTATATGTCGATGACATCATACACAGATGACAGTGTACGACAAAACCATAAAAACTCAGCAAGAAAAAACAAACCACATTAGACCTAATAGACAAAATCCAGCATACAAAAATGAATTGGATTTCTTTATAGTAACATAGAAAATACTGAAGGAAATAGAAAAAAAATAATACTAATTACAATAACTAATCACAAGATGAAATTTTTAGGAACATAAAAGATCTAGACAAATAAAATTGCAAAATATTACTTCAAGAAACAATATAAAAGACATAGATAAGGATGGACTATGTTCATGGATAGGAAGACTAAAAAATTACAAGATGGGCAATCTCCTCCTGTGTGATTTACTACCTCTGAAAACCCACTGGAGGGTCAGCTATGGGTTGGTTATGACTCAGTGGCACACTGCAACAACATCTTCCTCAAGAATGACATCAGTACCTATGTTAGGATTGCATTGAACTTGTATATTACTTTTGGCAGATTTGTAACTTTTCTAATAGGGACTGATGCATAGTAAGTTTTATTACTATTTAGTGGAGAACATTCTCCTCTCCTCATTTCAATCATAAACAAACAGAAAATTTTTACATCTTCAAAGAAATTGATAATCAAATTTTAATGAATATTTGCATATTCATTAGGGGAAATAAAAACTAAAAAGACCTGTTTAGAGATACTGACCCTAGCATCTCAATTTGGTTTTCGGGCTCATAAGCTTTTTAAGTACTGTATATTGAAAGTAATTTAGGTGTGACACACAAGATTGATCCTTATTTTTTGTTCGGCTGTGTTGCAGAGATGTACTGCAGCATAAGTGAGTGCCACTTGACATCGCTTCTCCTTCATGGGAGACCTTATTAGCTAGGAAGATTCTTTTTCCCCCCTTTCTTTCTCTTAAATTTTATATTGGCTTGCATACAAAGTTCGTATACATTGTTTTTCATTTATGTTCATTGTGATTCTAAGAGATTACTCCTGATTTTCCCTATTCTTGACTTTGCAGATGGGAGCAAAAGGCCTAAGGAGAAGTGGATACATGCTTAGGACCCACAGTTTACTCTGTTTGATACTCAGTTTGCAAGGACTTCCTGGTTAAATATGCTGAATTCTCCTTGTGCTATATGATTGCAAAATTTTAAAAAAGCAAGTCATTTTTTCTTCTTCTTCTTCTTGCTTCCATAGCTCTGGGTGAACCAAGAGGATGGAGTAGAGGAAGGAACAAGTGATGTGCAGAATGGGCACTTGGACCCCAACTCAGATTGCCTCTGTTTGGGTAGACCACTACAGAACCGAGATCAAATGCGAGCCAATGTCATCAATGAGATCATGAGTACTGAACGCCACTACATCAAGCACCTCAAAGACATTTCTGAGGTAAGACCCGCTATCATCATACATGTGAAGCATACATTATTCCATGAATAATCAACAACCCTCCAGGCCAAGCTTTTAAGGCACACATGTCAAGGATGTTGTTGTTGTTATGTGCCTTCGACTTGCTTGCAACTCATAGCAACCCTATGTACAACAACCCTAAACCCTGCTCTATTTAGTGCCAATTGCACTGCCTCTGACACACCCATCCCAATTACCCCAGTCATTAAATCAATCCACCTCATAGAGGCTCTTCCCCTCCTGCGCCGTCCCTCCACCCTCCCAAGAATGATGTCCCTCTCCAAGGACCTGTCCCTCCTTACAACATGTCCAAAGTATGTCAGACGAAGCCCCAGAATCCTTGCCTCCAAGGAGTAGCCTGGTTTAACTCTCAGCAGGATGAATCTGATTGTTTTCTTGGCAGTCCACGGTATATTCAATAATACTCTTCTCCAGAACCACAGCTCAAAGGCATCAATTCTCCTTCTATCCTCCCCAGTCATTGTCCAACTCTCTGATGCATAACAAGTTACTGCAAATACCATGGCCTGTATCAGACGCACCTTAGTTTCCAGAGTGACACCATTGCTCTTCAGTACCCTAGAAGCTCCCTAACAGCAGACTTTCCCATTGTAATACATTTTTTTATTTCCTGGCTGTGGTGCCAAGAGTGTAGACTGTGGAGCCAAGCAGACTAAAGTTGTTAACAGTCTCAATCTCTTCACCATCCATTCTGATGCTACCAATTGGTCCAGTGGTGAGAATCTTTGTCTTCTTGACATTGAGCCTCAATCCATACTGAAGGCTGCAGTCCTTGACCCTCTGCAGCAAGCATTTCAGGTCCTCTTCAGTTTCAGCAAGCAGGGTTGTGCCATCTGCATAACATAGATTGTTAATAGGTCTTCCACCAATCCTGATGCCACACTTCTCCTCATAGACCCCAGCCTCTCAGATAATCTGCTCTGCATACAAGTTCAAAAGGTATGGAGATAGGACTCATCCCTGGTGTACGCCTTTCCCAATTTTGAACCGTGAAGTGTTTCCCTGTTCTGTTCTGACGACTGCCTCTTGGTCCATGTATAGGTTTTGTATTAGCACAATCAGGTGTTCTGGGATTCCCATTCTTCTCAGAGTCAGCCACAGTTTATTATGATCCACATAGTCAAACGCCTTTGCATAATCAATGAAACACAGATAGACATTCTTCTGGTATTCCCTGCTTTCAGCTAAGATCCATCTCACATCAGCCACAAGATCCCTAGTACCATGACCCCTTCTAAATCCAGCCTGGATTTCTGGCAGTTCTCTGCTGATGTTCCAGTCGTTTTTGGATACTCTTCAGTAGAATCTTGCTTGCATGTGAAATCAATGAGATTGTTCTATAGTTTCCACACTCTGTTGGGTCACCTTTCTTTGGGATAGGAATAAATATAGATCTCTTCCAGTCAGTTGGCCAAGTGGTTGTTTTCCAGATTTCTTTGCACAACTTGGTGAGCACATCCAGGGCAGCATCTGTTAGCTGGAATACATCAATTGGTATACCATCTATCCTTGGAGAATTGTTTATTTTTTCCTATTTACTTCAAAGCAGCTTGAACGTCTCCCTTCATCGCCATAGGCTCTTGCTCATATGTTGTTTCATTAAATTCTTCTGTGTCTGCCAATTCCTTTCAATACAGTGACTCAGTATATTCTTTCCATCTTCTTTTAATATTTCCTGGATCATTTAATATTCTTCCTAAAGCATCCTTGATTATAGCAACTCGAGATTTGAATTTGTTCTTCAGTTCCTTGAGCTTAAGAAATGCTGAACGAGTTCAGCCCTTTTGATTTTCTGACTCCAGCCCTTGCATATTTCATTGTATTATTTTGCTTTGTCATCCCTTCCTGCATTTTGGAATCTTCTGTTCAGCTCTTTAGTATCTTGGATTCTTCCTTGTGCTTTGGCTTCTCTGCACTCTAGTGCAATCCTCAGAGTTTTTTCAGACATCCATTTTGGTCTTTTATTTCTCTTCTGTCTTTGTAATGACCATTTGCATTCTTCCTGGACCATACACTTGACATCCTCCCACAACTCATTAGGTCTTTGCTCATTAGTATTCAAGGCCTCAAACCTGTTCCTGAGATGTTTCTGAAGGTCAGGTTGGATGAACTCAAAGTCATATTTTGGTTCCCGTGGATTCGGTTTAATTTTCCTCAGCTTCAGCTTGAACTTGCATATATGATCTGTTCCACAATCAGCTCCTAGCCTAGTTTTCACAGCTGATCTTGAGCTTCTCCAGCGGTTCTTTCCACAGATGTAATCGATCTGATTCCTATGCATACCATCAGGTGAAATCCATGTGCATAACCTGTGTTTATGTTTCTTATAAAACATATTTGCAATGAATAAGTCATTGATTGTGCAAAACTCAATCATTCTATCTCCAGCTTCATTTCTGTCACCAAGTCCATGTTTTCCAACTACTGATTCTTCTTCTCTGTTCCCAACTTTTGCATTCCAGTCACCCATTGTTTCAATACATCTTGTTTGCATGTTTGATCAATCTCCAACTGTAAAAGTTGGCAGAAATTATATATTTCTTTTTCTTTGCCTCTGGTTGCTGATGCATATATCTGAATGATAATGGTAGTCACTGGACTTCCTTTTATGTGGATGGATATTATCCTGTCACTCACAATGTTGTACTTCAAGACGGGTCTTTTGTAATTCTGAAAGCAACCCCATTTATTCTCACCTTTTCATCTCCGGAGTAATGTATCATATGATCATCTGACTCAGAATGCCCCATGCCAGTCCATCTCATCTCTCCAATGCCTAGTATGTCAATATTTATGCGTTCCATTTCTTTCTTAACAATATCTAATTTTCCTACATTCATGGTTCTCACATTCCATGTTCCAATCACTAGTGTCTGCTTGCAACTGTTCCTCTTCTTTTGTATTTCCATACTTGAAAGTTCTACCTCAGTTGCCCTGTTAGTCTACATGTGTTCTCTTGTACATAGGGTTTTCATAGGCCTGCTATTTCAGAAGTGGATGTCCAGTCCTTCTTCCTAGTCTGTCTCAATCTGAATGTTCAGATTTAGAGAAGTATCTGACAGACAAGCAATTGATAGAGCAGTGAAAGATAAATCTCTCATTGTGGAATTAACCATTAGTTACAGTGTTGTCCCTGCCCTTGGCCCAGTGTCTTGAGCCACTTATCTCCCAGCTCCACCCTGCACCAGGATACCCCTTCAATTCTACCATATCCCTTCAGCATTTATCTTCCATTGTCCAACCCTTGATCTGACAGCTTGTATCTGAAGCTTTCTTGGCTTCTGTAATTCCAAACATGTCAACCACTGACTATTTCTTTTTTTTTTTTTTACTATTTCTTATGCTGTGACCAGGTGTCCTAAGTCTAATGGTAATGTCTCTGAAGGGAGGGTGATGTGTCCTGTAGAACTGGTGTAGGGCCCGAAAGATCTTGGCTCAGTCTTGGGGCTTTTGTACCTGTAGGCATGGCAAAGCTTTTCCCATGAGTCGCTTCTCTATTGGCTGGCTGCGCGGCTTCCAGTCTCCCCCGTTCTGCCCTGTGGATCCCTCTGCCTCCCCTCTGGGCGTCCTGGGAACGATGAAAAATCAACAACCCTCCAGGGTTGTTACAATTCCAAGAATTAAGAAAAGGGGGCTATTTTGACAGCCCTCCCCACCCCAGCCTCAGATCCTTTTCCATGGAGGAGAAAACCCTTCTTGGTTTTTCTCTGTCTGCCTGTCTGATTCTCTCCTTTTATTTTTCTGCTTTTCTGTTTCTCTCTCATTTTCATTTATTCACATTAATTTTTTTTTTCTCTTTCTACCTGATCCCTCTCTATCTCCCTAATTTCACATTACCTCCTTCTGTCTCCCTCTCAAACTAGCCCTCAGATCTCTAACTCTTGGTTTCAGATCCAGTTGCTATCACCCTATGTAAGGGCCTGACCTCTTTCATTATCGTAAATCACATCTCCCTCTAAAACAGTGTTTCACAAACTTGAATGCACAATTGAGTCCGTGGGGAAATTGTTAAGCACACAGATCCTAGCTTCTTTGCATTTCTCTCCAACACATTATGAATCACACCTGCCTAGTTTATGTGATAGGCATCTCTAAGTTTTACAGTCATCCTTGGGGATGCTATTGCTACAGGTCCTCCTACATCACTTGAAGAAATACTGTCTTGAAGATTAAGCAGAAAGGAATTTGGAGAGAAGAATCCACAAGAGGCGAAATCTAGGTGTGTAAGACTCATCCCCCTCAATATGTTTCCCAACCACTGGCTAACTTTTTATTATTATTATTATTATTATTATTATTATTATTATTATTATTATGAAATGTTATAGAGAACTTGGATTTCCATTCATTCTTGTTGCACATTTTCCTCCCTGCCCCCCTTTACTATGCAGTTCTTATTCTGGACTCTTGCCATGCCCACAACATCTAATCATGCATTCCTTTTACGCAGTCCTCTCCCTTATCTGTTTTAATGCCATGTGCATTGCTTATCCCCTCTTTTCTTAGTTTTCCGCAAACCCCCATGTCAGTACTGTTTTATACCGGTGGAATTATGAAGTATTTGTATTTTTGTGACGGAGATATTTCTCTCAATATAATGCACTCCATAGTCATCCACATTGCAGAATATTTCATGAGTTCTTTGTTTTTCAGTGCTGCATAATATTCCATTGTGTGAATATACCACAGCTTCTCTATCCATTTGTTTGTTGATGGGCACTTGGGTTATTTCCATCTTGTTGCTATTGTGAACAAAGCAGCAATAAACATGTGTGTGCATATATCTCCTTACGTGGTAGTTTTTGTTTTTTTGGGGTATATTCCCAGTAGTGGAATTGCTGGGTCAAATGATATTTCTATTTGCAACTTTTTGAGAAAGCACCATACTGCCTTCCATACTGGTTGCAACATTTTACGTTCCTACCAATAGTGAATAAGTGTTCCATTTTCTCCACAACCTTGCCAACATTTGTTGTTTGCTGCTCTGTTGAATGTTGCTATTGTTACTGGAATGAGATGATATCTCATAGTTGTTTTGATTTGCATTTCTCTTAGAGCTTTGGATTTTTAACATTTCTTCATGTGTTTGTTTGCCATGTGACTATCTAATTGGTGAAGTGTCTGTTCATATCCTGTGCCCTATTGCAATTGAGTTGTTTGCCTTTATCTTGTGGTGTTCAAGTGTTCTATAAATTCTAGATATGTCTCTTATCAGACATGTAATTACCAAATACATTTTCCCAGTCAGAGGCTTCCCTTTTTACCCTGTTGTAGAAGTTTTTGGATGTACGTGGAGATTTGATTCTTAGAAGGCCCCATTCATCCATTTTATCCTCTCCTGGTTGTATGTTTTTCAGGATGCTTGGAAGACTGTTTATGTTGTGGATTAGTGCTTCTAGAAGATTCTTTCACGTTTTCTGTTAAAGTCCTTGGTTTTAGTCCTAGGCTCTAGACAACCTTTGAGTTGGTTTTTGTGTATGCTGTGCAGTGTGGGTCTTGTTTGAGTTTTCTGCAGATGGTTTTCAAAATTTACAAACACCATTTGCTAAAAAGGCTGTCCTTTCTCTACTTAACTGATTTCATCTCCTTGTCAAAAATCAGTTGACCATAGGTAAACGGGCTGATTTCTGGGTTCTCAGTTCTATTTCATTGATCTATGTACCTGTCATTGTACCAGTACCACACTGTCTTGATCATCACGGCAGTGTAGTAGGATTTGAAATCAGGGAGTGAGATGCCTCCTACCTTATCTCTTTTTGAGGAGTGTTTTGCTTATTCAGTATCTCTTTCCATTCCAAATGAAATTGGAAATTGCCTTTTCCATCTCGTTGAAGAATGGAATTGGTATTTGTATTGGGATCGCATTGAACATGTAGATTGCCTTTGGTAGGATTGTCATTTTCACAATATTGAGTCTTCCTATCCATGAGCAAGGGATATTCTTCCATTTCTCCAGGTCTCCAGATCTGTACTCTCTTTGTCACTGTAGAGAAATCCAATTTATTTTTGTATGTTCATCTTGTATCCTGCAACTTTGCTGAATTGGTCAACTATGTCCAGGAGTTTTCTTGCTGAAACTACTTAAGGGTTTTCTAAGTATACTATCATGTCATCTGCATAGAGAGATAATTTTACCTCCTCTTTGCCAATTTGGATACCTCTGATTTCTTCTCTTGTCTCATTGCTACCAGTAAGCCTTCTAATACATTATTAAACAGGGAAGGTGATAGTAGCCATCCTTTCCCAGTTCCTGTTCTCAAAGGAAATACCTTTAAACATCTCTCCATTGAGAACAATGTTGGCTATCAGGCTTGCATATATACTTTTTACTATGTTGAAGAAATCCTTTTCTATTCTATTTTTTTTTAAATGGTTTAATCCAGAAAGGGTGTTGAATTTTGTCAAAGGCCTTTTCTGCATCAATTGATAGGATCATGTGGTGGTTGTTCTTTGCTTGGTTACTCTGAAAAATTACACTGATTTTTTTTTCTTATGTTCAACGATCCTTGCATACCTGTTATGAATCCCATTTGGTCATGGTGAATTCTTTTTTTTATGTATTGTTGCATTGTATTTGTGAGGATTTTATTCAGGATTTTTGCATCTATGTTCATGAGGGATAATAGCCTATAGTTTTCTATTTGGTGGTGCTTTTACCTGGCTTTGGTATCAAGGATATGTTTGTTTCATAGAATGAGTTGGGGAGAATTCCATGTTTTTCTATTTTCTAAAATAGTTTATGTAGAATTGGTGACAGTTCTCTGAATGTTTGATAAAATTCACTTGTAAAACCATCTGGTCCAGGGATTTTGTTGGCTGGAAGTTATTTTACTACCTTTTCTATTTCTTCTTTTGTAATGGGTCTGTTCAGGTGTTCAATTTTGGTCTATGTCAGTTTAGGTAGTTTGTGATTTCCTATGTATTTGTTCGTTTTCCCTAGATTTTCATATTTGTTTGAGTGTGGTTTTTCATAGTATTGCGATGTGAAACTTTTTCTTTTAGTTGGTTCTGTTGTGACATTGTCCATTTTATCTCTTACTCAGATTATTTGTCTTTTCTTTTGTCAGTTTGGCTATTGGTTTGTTGATTTTAATGATCTTTCAAAGAATCAACTCCTGGTTTTATTGATGGTTTCAATTGTTATTATACTTCATTCATTTCCACCATAATTTTTATAATTTCGGGGGTTTTTTTGAGGGTATAGGATATTGTACCTGATGTTAGATGGATCTTAGCTGAAAGCAGGGAATACCACAAGAATGTCTATCTGTGTTTCATTGATTATGCAAAGGCGTTTGACTATGTGGATCATAACAAACTGTGGCTGACTCTGAGAAGAATGGGAATCCGAGAACATTTAATTGGGCTAATGCGAAACCTATGCTTGGACCAAGAGGCAGTCATCAGAACACAGCAGGGTAGCACTGCATGGTTCAAAATTGGGAAGGGTGTATGCCAGGGATGAGTCATATCTCCATACCTTTTCAACCTGTATGCAGAGCAGATTATCTGAGAGGCTGGGGTCTATGAGGGGAAGTGTGACATCAGGATTGGTAGAAGATATATTAACAATCCGCGTTATGCAGCTGACACAACCCTGCTTGCTGAAACTGAGGAGGACCTCATGCACTTGCTGCAGAGTGTCAAGGACTGCAGCCTTCGGTATGGACTGAAGCTCAATGTCAAGAAGACCAAGATTCTCACCACCGGACCAATTGGCAGCATCAGGATAGATGGCGAAGAGATTGAGATTGTTCACAGTTTCAGTTTGCTCCGCTCCATGGTCAACACTCTTGGGACCAACAGCCAGGAAATCAAAAAACGTATTGCGATGGGAAAGTCTGCTGTTAGGGACCTCTCTAAAGTACTCAAGAGCAACGGTGTGTCTCTAGAGACTAAGGTGCGTCTGATACAGGCCATGGTCTTTGCAATTACTTGTTATGCATCAGAGAGTTGGACAATGACTAGGGAGGATAGAAGGAGAATTAATGCCTTTGAGCTGTGGTGCTCGAGAAGTGTA
>NW_006400099.1:1022509-1027853 GCF_000299155.1 Elephantulus edwardii | reverse complement strand
AGGGACAGGTCCTTGGAGAGGAACATCATGCTTGGGAGAGTAGAGGGACAGCGCAGGAGGGGAAGACCCTCTAGGAGGTGGATTGATTCAGTGACTGGGGTAATCGGGATGGGTGTGTCAGTGGCAGTGAGATTGGCACAGGATAGAGCAGGGTTTAGGGCTGTTGTACATAGGGTTGCTATGAGTCGCAAATGACTCACCTGCACATAACAACAACCACAACAACAGTGTTTTCTTGCTGTTCTTTTTCAATTTGTTGAAGATGTTGGGTTAGAGAGTCAATGGTAATTTTTTTCCTGTCTTTTAATGTGTTCACTTATTGCTATAAATTGACCTCTGAATACTGCTTTGGCTGCTTCCCAGAAGTTTTGGTAAGTTGTGTTTTCATTGTCATCTATTTCAAGAAACTCTTTAATTTCATTTTTTATTTCTTTTAGCACCCACTCATATTCAAGCAAGGTGTTTTTCAGCTTCCGAATGTATGGTTTTTTCTTCTTTATCCTCTTGCTATTAATTTCTAACTTTGTAGCATTTTGGTCTTAGAAGATACTTTGTATTATTTCTGTGTTTTGAATTTATTGATGCTTGCCTTGTGACCTAAAATGTGATCTATTCTGGGGAATGTTCCATGCACATTGGAGACGTTACACTGTGCTTTTTTGGGGGATGCATTCGCCTATAAATATCTATGCAGTCAAGTTGGTTTATTGTGTGGTTTAATTTGTCAGCATTTATTTTTTAATTTCAGGAAGTTCTATCTTTTCCCAAGATTGATGTATTGCAGTCTCTAATTACTATACTAGTGTTTTCTATTTCCTTTTTCAGTTTTGTTATTGTTTGTTTTATATATTTTGCATGTCTTTCATCTGGTGCATTGCTATTTATTATTTTTTTGTCTTCTTGTTCTATTAATCCTTTAATCATTATATAGTGACCTTCCTTGTCCTTTGTGGTGAAACCTGTTTTATCAGAGATTAATATCCCTACTTCTACTTTCTTCTGATTGCCATTTGCTTGGTCAATTTTTCCCCCCTCTCTTTTAATTTTAGTCTTTATCGTCATTTTTCAGATGTGTCTCTTGTAGACTGCATAATGATGGATTTGGGTTTGTTTTTTGTGGTTTGTTTTTTTTTTATCCAATCTACTACTCTTTTTCTCTTCAGTGGTGTATTTAAACCATTTATATTCACTGCGAGTATTGTGAGACAAGGTTTCATTGCTATCATTTTGTTGAGTTCTTTTTGGTGCTGTTGCTATTTACTTTGGTCCATCCTGCTTTCTGTAGCACCTCTGTAAGAAGGATGTCTCTCAGTGTTTCCTGCAATGCTGGTCTTGTTTTTACAAACTCCCTTAGATTCTAAGTTTCTGTAAATATGTTGACCTCCCCTTCATATTTGATGGATAATTTTTCTGGATACAGTATTCTTGGTTGTCAGTTGTGTTCTTTGAGGGTTTGATATATGTCATTCCATTGTCTTCTTGCTTGCGTAGTTTCTGCTGAGAAATTGGCATTTAATCTAATTTGCTCTTCCTTATAGGTTACTCTTTGCTTCTCCTTAGTTGCTTTCAGAATTTTCTCCTTGTCTTCATTTCTGTCAAATTTGACTATGATATGTCTTCGTGTTTTTCTTTTGTGGTCTATTTTATAGGATTTTCTTTCAGTTTCTTGAATATATATTCTTGCATTCTTCATTGTGCCTGGGAAGTTTTCTTCTAATAATGCTTTCACAACTTTTTCTGTGCCTTTAGTTGCTTCATTCTCTTCTGGGATTCTAATTATGTGCATGTTATTTCTCTTGGTGGTGTCCCATATTATTCTCAGGTTTTCTCCTTTTTCTTCTTTTTGATTCTGTTTTTTGATCTAGCAGGTCAGTAGTGACAATTCTGTCTCTTATTGTACTAGTTCTTCTTTCCATCTCTTCAGCCCTATTCATGTGTCCCTCCATCATGTTGACAGCATCTGGAATATTGGTCCTCCTATTTGGGATTGTGGTTTCTTGGTTTCCCAGAGACTCCAATGCCTCGTTTGTTTCATCTCTATTATTTTGGTTGGTGTTCTTTTTTTTAAGTTCCTTCTGGTTTTCACATTCAGTGTCCTGCCATTCTTCTAATTTAACTTTCACTCATTGAAAATATTCATGTTTTTAAAAAAATTTTGTCAGAAAGTTTCATCAAACTTTGTTTTTTTAAAAAAAATTATTTTATTAATTTTAATGAACATTCACAGATATTTTGGATTTCCATTCATTCGTTGTTGCACTTTTTTCTCTACTCCCCCCACCCGCAGTTTGTTCCTCTCCTTGAAAAGCAAAAGATAAACATCTTCCTTGGTATGCAATCCCCCACCCTGAATGCACTCCACTATGCAACCTTAATTCTGGATTCCTGTGATAATCATAATCCACTATCATATATTGCTTTGAAACTGTTCTTTCCCTCATCTCTTTCAATTCAGTATACATAATCTATCCAGTTTTTCTCAGTCTTTCCCCAACCCTGATGTCAGTCCCATTCTACAACAGTGGCACTATGCAGTATTTGTCTTTTTGCGACTGAGATATTTCACTCAGGATAATGTCCTCCAGGGTCACCCATTTTGAATACTATTGCATGAGTTCCTTGTTTTTCAATGCAGTGTAGTATTTCATTGTGTGAATATACCACAGCTTCTCTATCCATTAGTTTGTTGATGGGCACTTAGGCTGCTTTCATCCAACTTTCTGGCTTCAGGAAATCCGTTGATACTGTGTCACTTTTTGCATGTACCATCTTACGTTGGGCTTGTTTAGGGTGTAAGATAGCCTGCTTCATACATGACATTGCTGTGGTAGAGTTCTTCATGTCTAAGGTGAAGCAGCTTCTTGATCTGAAGTCACCACTCCAGAAGTGGGTGGGACAGTTACCCTGCCTGGGTTTCTTTCTGCTTTCTGACCCAAGAGAATATCTGCTTCAGTTTGGTAGAGGAAAGACAACTGCCACAGCTAAGCTAGCCCAAGGTGCTCTGGGCTAAAGGCAGTTGATGAACTGGATGTGAAGAGCTGCAAAGTGGAGCATAGAGACCTGATTGGAAAACTAGGAAGCCTTGGCTTCCCTTTAATAATGAGCTCCAGCTGTCTCACTCCCTTCTGTTTGGGCTTAAGGGGCTCCACGTAATCCAACCAAAGAGCAGTGACCCCCCCTCCCACACAAAAAGAACCTTACACAAGTTCTGGCATCACTCCTGGTGTGTGTCACTCTGGCACGCATTGCTCCTGGCATGCATTGGCATCAGGAGGTCCCAGTGCAGGGCAGTAGTGTGAAAAGAGGCATTTCTGGTGCAGGGCAGTGGCTTCAGGAGAGGTGGTTGCTAACTAGTCTTTATCTTTGACATTTACACCTCTCTGTTCTAGTCAGGGTAAGAGTCCTTTCCCACATGTTCCCTTGAGCTCATTAGGAACTTTTCCAAAGGGTATTTTACTAAACAATAAGCTGGAAAACCATTTGGCAATTGAGTGGGGAAGACATATGTAGTAAAAATGTTATCTTTTATTGGAAAAATCTTACTCAATTTATTCAGATGATATTAAGTATGTGGCTGACTCTGAAAAGAATGGGAATACCAGAACATTTGATCATGCTAATGTGAAAACTATACTTGGACCAAGAGGCAGTCATCAGAATAGATCAAGGAAACACTGCATGGTTCAAAACTGGGAAGGTCGTACGCCAGGGATGTGTCCTGTCTCCATACCTTTTCAACCTATATGCAGTACAGATTATCTGGGAGACTGGGCTCTAAGAGAAGAAGTGTGACATCAGGATTGGTGGAAGATCTATCAACAATCTGCGTTATGCAGATGACACAACCCTGCTTGCTGAAACTGAGGAGGGCCTGAAGTGTTTGCTGCAGAGGGTCAAGGACTGCAGCCTTCAGTATGGATTGAGGCTCAATGTCAGCAAGACAAAGATTCTCATCACTGGACCAATTGGCAGCATCAGGATGGATGGTGAATAGATTGAGATTGTTTACAGCTTTAGTTTGCTTGGCTCCACAGTCAACACTCTTGGCACTAGCAGCCCCCGGCTTTCATAAAAGATGTATTGCGATGGGAAAGTCTGCTGTTAGGGACCTCTGCAAAGTACTGAAGAGCAATGGTGTCTCTCTGAAGACTAAGGTACATCTGATACAGGTCATGGTCTTTGCAATATTTGTTATGCATCAGAGAGTTGGACAATGACTAGGGAGGATAGAAGGAGAATTGATGCCTTTGAGTCGTGATGCTGGAGAAGAGTATTGAGGGTATCATGGACTGCTAATAAAACAAACAGATTCATCCTGGAGAGGGTTAAGCCAGGCTTCTCCTTGGAGGCAAGGATTCTGAGGCTTCGTCTGACATAATTTGGTCATGTTGTGAGGAGGGACCTGTCCTTGGAAAAGGACATCATGCTTGGGAGGGTGGAGGGCAGATGCAGGAGAGGAAGGCCCTCTATGAGGTGGATTGATTCAGTGACTGGGGTAATCGGAATGGGTGTTTTGGAGACAGTGATATTGGCACAGGACAGAGCAGAGTTTGGGGCTGTTGTATATAAGGTTGCTATGAGTAGCAATAGACTCGACAGCACATAACAACAACAATATTCGTTAAAGAAGAAAGGAAAGGGTAAAGGACTATTAATAGTATTTTTGTATAATAATAACTTCTTTTACTTTGGAGAAAATACATACAGAAAAAATATATACTAATTTAACAATTTCTGAAAATCTGTCTTGGAGAGTATACCACTAGGGTGTTTCTTAAAGATAAGGATGGTGAAACTCCATCTGATATACTTTAGTTATATTGTTAGGAGGAGAAAATTCTTGGAAATACATCAGGCTTGGAAATATAGAGAATCAGAGAAAGAGCAACATCCTCAATAAGACAAATTGAGATTGTTACTGTGATAATGAACTTAAGCATCATGAAGATGGCACAGGATAGGGCAAGGTTCACATCTCTTATTCATGGGGTCACTATGAGTGACAATTGACTCAACAGTTCCTAACAACAAGTACAACACATTTATAATTTTTTTTACATTGATCATATTAATTTTTTGTCCTCAAGATTTCATGACACAACCTTGTGAGCACATCCAGGGCAGCATCTGTTTGCTGAAATATATCAATTGATATTCCATCAATTTCTGGGTCCTTGCTTTTTGCCAGTTCCTTCAGAGCAGCTTTAACTTCTTCCTACATCATCATTGCCTCTTGGTCATGTGTTTCATGAAATTATTCAGTGTCTGCTTATTCTCTTTGGTACAGTGGCTCTTTGTAGTCCTTCCATCTTCTTTTTTTAAAATTATTATTAAATTTTATTAG
>NW_006400099.1:1019798-1021145 GCF_000299155.1 Elephantulus edwardii | reverse complement strand
GTCCCTTATCTGATATGTTATTACCGACTACTTTTTCCCAGTCAGTGGCTTCCCTTTTTACCCTACTGGAGAAGTTTTTGGATGTCCATCTTCTTTTGATGCTTCCTTGATCATTCAGTATTCTACCCATAGCGTCTTTAAGTATTGGATCTCAAGGCTAGAATTTGTTCTTCAGTTCTTTTTGTTTAAAAAATGCTGAATGAGTTCATCCTCTTTGATTCTCTGACTTCAGCTCCTTGCACATTTCATTGTAATTCTTTGGTTTGCCTTCCTGAGCTGCCTTTTGAAATCTTTTGTTTGGATCTTTAATTTCCTGATTTCTTTCCTTAGTTTCAGACTCTCAGTGTTCTAGCGCAATATTAATAGTCTCTTCTGACATCCATCTTGGTCTTTTCTTCCTCCTCTGTCTTTGTAATTACCCATTGCATTCATCATGGATGATATTCTTGATGTCCTCCCACAGCTCTTTTCTTCTTCATTCAGTAGTGTCCAATGCTTCAAACCTGTTCTTGAGATGATTTCTAAATTCAGATGGGATAGACTCAAGGTCAAATTTGGGGTCTTGTGGATTTGTTTTAGCTTCAGTTTGAACTTGCATATGAGTAATTTATAGTCTTTTCAACAATTAGCACCTACCCTAGTTTTCACAGCTGATATTGAGCTTCTCCAACAATTCCTTCCACGGATATAAATCAAATTCCTGTGTAAACCATTAAGTGAGGTCAATGTGTATAGTCACCATTTATGTTGCTTATAAAAGGTATTTGCAATGAAGAAATCACTGATGGCACAAAATTCTATCGTTCTATCTCCAGCCTCATTTCTGTCACCAAGTACATGTTTTCCATCTACTCATCCTTCTTCCTTGTTCCTATCTTTTGCATTCCAGTCACCTATTATTATTAATGCATCTTGGTTTATGTTTTCTCGATTTTAGACTGCATAAATTGGTAGAAATCTTCTAGTTCCTCTTATTTGCCTCTGGTTCTTGATGCATATATTTGGATGATAGTGGTATTAACAGGTCTTTCTTGCATGTGTATGGATATTATCCTGTCACTTCCAACATCGTATTTCAGGGTGGATCTAGAAATGTTCTTTTTGATTATGAATGTGACTTCATTTTTTCTCACTTTTTCATTTCTATTTCCAGCAGAGTAGATCAAATAATTATCTGATTTAAAATGTCTTGTGCCAGTTCATCTCAGTTCACCATTGCTCAGTATGTCAATATTTATGTGTTCCATTTGTAGAAGGGGTCGTGGTACTAGGGATATTGTAGCTGATGTTAGATGGATCTTAGCTGAAAGCAGAGAATACCAGAAGAATGTCTATCTGTGTTTCATT
>NW_006400099.1:1017495-1018275 GCF_000299155.1 Elephantulus edwardii | reverse complement strand
ATATTTGGGTATATTTTTATGTATATTTATTGAAACAAATTCACTTTTGCAAGATATTTGTATTTTTCTAATTGTTGTCATTATCTTGATTTTTGGTGGGCAAGAACATTTGTACTTTATTATGATATAATGACATATATATTATTTTCTTGTACTTTGAGTTCTCTGGTTTAGTTTTGTTTATTTTTGTTTGCTTGTTTACCTTAATCCTGTGACAATTTCTCTAACATGATGGATCACCAAGTTCTACCCTGATATACAATGCTTTGAGTGATGGAATTTTATCCATATGCATACAAGGGAGACCTGATAATATGATTACTATTCACACATACACACCAACAGACAAAGCAAAAGAGGAGGAATTTGAAGATTGTTACCAAATATTACAGTCCAAAATTGAAAAACACGTAATCAAAATGCATTAAATGATAATTGGCTATTGGAAGGTAAAGCTTGGAAACAAAAAAGATAATCAAATTTTGTGTATTAAATGATTTATACATCACAAATACCTTTTCTTTGTTTTTTAATTGAGATTTTTTATGAAAGTGTATAGAGAATTTGGATTTCCATTCATTCCCTGTTGCACATTTTCCTCCCTGCTCACCACAGGTCACTTTTCCTTTTTAAGTGATTCTTTCATTGTTGAACAATGTTCTCTCTCCTCCTGCTCCCGCAGTCCACTTTACTATGCAGCTCTTATTCTGGACTCTTGTCATTCAAATAATACCTAATCATATATTCCTTTTAACCAGTTCTATTCCTCATCCATTTCAA
>NW_006400099.1:1010184-1017395 GCF_000299155.1 Elephantulus edwardii | reverse complement strand
CCACGAAGTCTACTTTACTATGCAGCTCTTATTCTGGACTCTTGTCATTCAAATAATACCTAATCATATATTCCTTTTAACCAGTTCTATTCCTCATCCATTTCAATGCAGTGTATATTATTTATCCCTTTTCTTAGATTCCCCTGAACCCTCATGTCAGTCCTGTTTTATAACAGTGGCATTATGCAGTATTTGTCCTTCTGTGAATGAGATATTTCACTCAGCATAATGTCCTCCAGAGTCACCCATTTTGTATAATATTTCATTAGTTTCTTGTCTTTCAGTGCTGCATACTTTTCCATTGTGTGAATATACCACAGCTTCTCTATCCATTTGTTTGTTGATGGACACTTGTGTTGTTTCCATCTCTTTGCCATTGTGACTGATGTAACAATAAACATGAGTGTTCATTTATCTGTTTGGGTGGCAGTTCAGATGATTTTTTTTAAACAAAAAGGTATACTTAATGCAATAAAAACATTAATCGGATGATAACTATATCCACGATCGGCTTTAAAAGGTCAAGATTTTTTTTTTCTCCCTTTCTTTGCAGAAAGAATGGTTTTTCTCAAAGTACAGAGTACAACAAAATTTAATTTCTGAACATACAGGTGAAACAGTCTTGGTTCTCTCTGCTCATGGCTAACAGTCACCACTGGGTTCAGTGATAGTTTCTTTAACTCAGGAAGGATGCTAGTTTCAAGAGTAGCCATCCAGCTACAAACCATACAGTTTGTTTCCTGAATCATCTTCTTGTGATCCCATACTCTTTTGCACGAACTGGGGATTAACTGTAATCTCTTGATCCATGTCTTTCAGCTGCTCATCAAGCTCTATACATTTCAGCATCTCCTGATCAATGTTACGAAGCATGGCTGGGTTATTCTATTTTTCTGGGTTATCATGAAAACTAACAATACCATCCTTTTTGGTTAATACTTGCAAAAATGTCACCATCTTCAATTACATGTAGAACATATTTTTCTGCCTCTTGAGGTCCAGATAATTGCATATGACTTGCCATATCTTGTAATGACAATGTAAGAAATGTCTTTGTCAGCCTTTGAATGTTCTTCTTATAGAGAGATGACAAGCACTGCTTCACCAACCCCATGTTGTTGTCGTGAGTAAAAGTTTCACTGTGCTTGTTCACCAGGTTTCGGAGCTCTGAAGGATTATCAGTTGAATAAACTTGTGCTAATTCATGGTATGCATTGTTAAGGGGCTTAATCAATTAACCCACAATGTGAGACATTTATTTTGGTAGCTGCTGTACTTTGCCAAGTAATATCAAAGAAACTAGGATATACTTTTTATATTGTTCCAATGTGATATGACTGACTGCCATTGCAGGAGTAGTTATAGCCTGTTCATAAAAGTAGAGTGCTCATCACTCAAAGTTCTTCAGCCCAGTATAGATCATATCTCCGTAATAGTAGTAACATAAAAAGTGCTTTGCATCTTGGCCCCGTTTTCCTTGCAGATATCCACTATGTCCACATCAAGACATGGAAGAGCAGGCTTAAAGCATTTTGTCGGCAAAAAAAGCTGGAAGAGATCGGCATGTATTCATCTGTATCTTGTCTATGGCTTGTTTAAGGATGCCAGTTCCTCGCAGGGGCTGTTTTCTTTCCACAAGTGCATTTATTAACTGGTGGCAAAGTCCAGCAAAAGTGTCTGTTGCATATCGAATGTGCTCCCCATTACAAGTACTGATGAAAAGCTGAACTTGTGATAACAATGTTTCAAAGTCTGGAACATTGGGCGTAGAAAACTTCACAAACAAAACAGCTAGGACTCCCATGTAATGTTCTTGTACATCCAGAGCCCCAAGGACAGTGTCCAAATGGGATAAGTTCTTTGCATGGAGTTCCCAACTCTTGTTGATCAGTTCACAAAGCTGAGTCATTTGTCCGTGAGCAGAGAGCTGCCGGTCACTGCTCCCGAACTGCTCCAGGGCGGACGCCAAGTTTCACCTGGGGTAGCCCAAGCAGTGGAGGCAGCTCAGCAGGAGAACACGGCCAGTCGCGAGGAGGGGCGGTGCCAGTTCACCCAAAAGCAGATTGGTTTTTTTTAAGGCATATTCCCAGTAGTGGAATTACTGGGTCAGATGGTATTTCTATTTCCAACTTTTTTACAAAGTGCCATACTGCCTTCCAGAGTGGTTGCACCATTTTACACTTGTTTCTACCACCAGTGAATAAAGGTTCCAGTTTCTCCACAACCTCACCACCATTTGTTGTTTTCTGCTTTGTTCAATTTTACTAATGCTACTGGAATGAGATGATATCTCATAGTTATACAAATACCTTTTTAAAAACACAAATGGTGAGTTTACACATGAATCCCACCAGAAGGGCTGCATAGGAATAAAATTAACTACATTTGTGGAAGGAATCATTTGTGGAGGAAAAGCTCAATATCAACAGTCAAAACCAGACTGGATGCTGACTGTGGAAAATACATGAATTACTCATGTACAAGTTGAAATTGAGCCTGAAGAAAATGAAAACAAAACTATAAGAACTAAAGTATGATCTTGAGTCTATCCCACTTGAACTTAAAAATCATCTTAAAATAGGTTTGAAGCACTGAACACTAAAGATGAAAGACTAGATGAGTTGTGGGATGAGATAAAGGATAGCATACAGGAAGAGAGCAAAATGTCAGAGACCCTGAAAATATTACTAGAACTTCAAGAAGCCAAGACAAAGGGAAGAGATGTTAAACGAAAAGAAGTTTCAAAGGGCAGTTCAAGAAGACAAAGCAAAGTATTTCAATGGAATATGCAGAGAGATGGAATTAGAGAATAAAAGGGGATGAACTCGCTTGGCATTTCTCAAACTGAAAGAACTGGAAAACAAATTCAAGCCTTGAATCCTCAATACTTAGAGATATTATGGGAAAAATCTTGAATGACCTATGAATCCTCAAAAGAAGATGCAGGGAATATATAGAATCACTGTATCAAAAAGAATTGGTAGGCACTGAAATATTTCAGGAAGTACCATATGATCAAGAGCCAGTAGTAATGGTGGAAGAAGCTTAAACTTCACTGAAATCAATGGAAAAAATTGAGGCCCAAGAATCAATGTTTGAAATGACAGATGCAGCTCTGAGTGTGTCCACCAGTCTATGTTAAGAAATTTGGGAGGAGAGCTTTCTGGCTGACTGACTAAAACAGATCTATTTTTGTTCCAATTCCAAAGAAAAGTGATCCAAGAGAATGTGGAAATAATAACAGAATATCACTAATATCTCATGCTGAAAAATGACTCAGAAAGGGCTAGAACAGTATACAGGCAGAAAATTGTCAAAAATTCAAGCTGGACTTAGACGAGGCCCTGACATCAGGATATCATTGCTAATGTGAGTTGGATTCTCCCTGAAAGGAAAGAATACCAGAAGAGTGTCATTATTGACTATTTAAAACCATTTAACTATGCAGATGATAACAAATTATAGCTAACATTCAGACAAATAGGAATCCTAGAACATTTAATTGTCCCTGTGTGAAACCTATACCTAGACGAAGATGCAATTGTGTGAACGGAGCAAAGGAAAAAAGCAACGGTTTAAAATTAAGCAAAGATGTGGATCGGGGTTGTGTCCTTTCTCTATACCTATCAATCTGTATACTGAGCAAATTATTAAAGAACCTGAACTCTGTGAAGAAGAGTGTCACATCAATATTGAAAAAAGACCCATCTATAACCGTCATTATGCTTATGACACAAACTTGCTTGCTGAAAGACTTGCTTGCTGAAAGTGAAGAGGTCTTGTAGTGCTTACAGCAGCATCTCAAATATTGTTGTAGTTATGTGCCTTTGAGTTGCTTTTGACTCATAGCGACCTAGTGTACAACAGCCCTAAGCCCTACTCTATCCTGTGCCAATCTCACTGGCACCTACACACCCACCCCAATTACCCCAGTCACTGAAACAATCCACCTCATAGAGGGTCTTCCCCTCCTGCGCTGTCCTTCCATCGTCCCAAGCATGACATCCCTCTCCAAGGACCAGTCCCTCCTTGCAACATGTCCAAAGTATGTCAGATAAAGCCTCAGAATCCTTGCCTCCAAGGAGTAGCCAAGTTTAACCCTCTCCAAGATGAACCTGTTCATTTTCTTAGCAGTCCATGGTACATTCAATACTCTTCTCCAGCACCACAGCTCAAAGGCATTAATTCTTCTTCTGTCCTCCCTAGTCATTGTCCAATTCTCTGATGCATAACAAGTGATTGCAAAGACCATGGCCTGTATCAGACGCACCTTAGTCTCTAAAGACACACCATTGCTCTTGAGTACTTTAGAGAGGTCCCTAACAGCAGACTTTCCCATTGCAATACGTTTTTTTATTTCCTGGCTTCTGGTGCCAAGAGTGTTGACCGTGGAGCCGAGCCAACTGAAACTGAACAATCTCAATCTCTTCGCCATCTATCCTGATGCTGCCAATTGGTCCGGTGGTGAAAATCTTTGTCTTCTTGACATTGAGCCTCAGTCCATACTGAAGGCTGCAGTCCTTGACACTCTGCAGTAAGTGCATGAGGTCCTCCTCAGTTTCAGCAAGCAGGATTGTGTCATCTGCATAATGCGGACTGTTAATAGATCTTCCACCAATTCTGATGCCACAATTCTTCTCATAGAGCCCAGCCTCTCAGATAATCTGCTCTGCATACAGGCTGAAAAGGTATGGAGACAGGACACATCCCTGGTGTAGACCCTTCCCAATTTTGAACCATGCAGTGTTTCCCTGCTCTGTTCTGACGACTGCTTCTTGGTTCAAGTATAAGTTTCGCATTAGCATGATCAAGTGTTCTGGGATTCCCATTCTCAGAGTCAGCCACAGTTTCTTATGATCCACACAGTCAAACGCCTTTGCATAATCAATGAAACACAGATAGACATTCCTCTGGTATTCCCTGCTTTCAGCTAAGATCCATCTAACATTACCTACAATATCCCTAGTACCATGACCCCTTCTAAATCCAGCATGCACTTCTGACAGTTCTCTGCTGATGTATGTCTTCTTGATCTATTGTACCTTTAATCATTCTTTATTGTGTTTTACACAGTATTATTCACTCCTATTGTTTTTCATATAATCATTCTCATGCATTGTTTTCTAAAATTGATCACCATTGAGCCTTGACCATTACACCCTGTCTTTTTGCCTAAAGCTTTCCTCTTTCCTTCCTCCCTCCACCCAGCAAACTGTGCAACTTTATGGTTTTGCTCCTACCTAAACTCACTACTCCACTCCTGCCTTTCCCCTTCCCATTGAGTTCTCACACATTTTAATAGTTATCCTTCTATTTTTAAAATTGTTTTATTACAATTAATTTTAATGAAAATTTACAGAGACTTTGGATTTCCATTTACTCATTGTTGAACTTTTCTCCCTGCCCACCCTTTCCCGCGCCCCCCCCTCCGCCCCCAGTACACTCTTCTCTTTCAAAAGTAAAGGAAAAATTCTCTCATTGCTTTACAATCACTCGTTCCAGGTCCACTCCAATATGAAGCCATCGTTCTGGACTCCTGTCATGACAATAATACCTAATCGCATATCCTTTGTAAACAGTTTTCTCCCTCATCTGTTTCAATGCAGTATACATTATTTATCCCATCTTTCTCAGTCTCCTCCCAACCCAGCTGTCAGTCCTGTTTTACAACAGTGGCACTATGCAGTATTTGTCCTTTTGTGACTGAGATATTTCACTCTGTATAATGTCCTCCACATTCACCCATTTTGAATAATATTGCATGAGTTCCTTGCTTCTCTATACATTCGTTTATTGATGGGCACTTAGGTTTTTTCCAACTCCTTGCTATTGTGAACAAAGCTGCGATAAACATGGGTGTGCATATATCTCCATATCTCCTTGGGTGGCAGTTATGGTCTCTTTCAGGTATAATCCCAGTAGTGGAATTGCTGGGTCAAATACTACCTCTATTTGCAACTTTTTGAGACAGCATGACACCGCCTTCCACAGTAGTTGCACCATTTTACACTTCCACCAGCAGGGAATAAGGGTTCCAGTTTCTCCACAACCTGGCCGGCATTCATTGCTTGCTGTTCTGTTAAATTATGCTATTCTTACTGGGGTGAGATGATATTTCATAGTTGTTTTTATTTGCATCTCTCTTATAGCTAGCATTTTGAACATTTCTTCATGTGCTTGTTGGCCTTCTGAATGTCTTCTTTGGTGAAGCATCTGTTCATATCCTGTGCCCATTTGTCAATTGGGTTGTTTACCTTTATCTTGTTGTGGTGCTCAAGTATTCTATAAATTCTAGATATAAGTTCTTTATCTGACATGTCATTACCAAATACTTTTTCCAAGTCTGTGGCTTCCATTTTTACCCTGTTAGAGAAGTTTTTGGATGTGCATAGGAATTTTATTCTTAGAAGGTCCCATTCATCTATTTTGTCTTCTCCTGGTTGTAGATTTTTCAGGATACATGGAAGACTGTTTATGTTGTGGATTAGGACTTCTAGATATCTTACAAGCTTTTCTTTAATGAAGTTTATATTCCTTGGTTTTAGTCCTAGGTCCATAATCCACCTACAGTTGGTTTTTGTATATGGAGTGAGGTGTGTATCTTGCTTGAGTCTTTTGCAGATACTTTTCCAATTTTGCCAACACCATTTGTTAAAAAGGCTGTCATTTTGCCACTTAACTGATTTCATCTCCTTGTCAAAAATCAGTTGATCATAGGGAGATGGGCTGATTTCTGGATTCTCAATTCTATTCCACTGATCTATGTATCTGTCATTGTACCAGAACCATGCTGTCTTTACCACTATGGCAGTGTAGTGGGATTTGAAATCAGGGAGTGAGATGCCTCCTACCTTGTTTCTCTCTCTCTCTCTCTCTTGTTTTGTTTGTTTGTTTCTCTTTTTAAGGAGGGCTTTGCTTATTCAAGGCTTCTTTCCATTCCAAATGAAACTGGAGATTGCCTTTTCCATCTCGTTGAAAATGGTATTGACATTTGCATTGGAATTTCATTGAATGTGTAAATTCCCTTTGGTAATATTGCCATTTTCACAATATTGAGTCTTCCTATCCATGAGCAAGAGATATTCTTCCACTTCTCAAGGTCTCTTTTTGTTTCTTGTAGTAATGTTTTGCAATTTTCTTTGAATTTGTGCTTCTGGTTAGATTTAATCCCAAGTATTTAATCTTGTGATTAGCTCTAGAAAAGGGTATTG
>NW_006400099.1:1007619-1010084 GCF_000299155.1 Elephantulus edwardii | reverse complement strand
GGTCAACTATGTCCAATAGTTTTCTTGCTTAGACTTTAGGGTTTTCTAACTATACTATCATATCATCTGCATAGAGAGATAATTTTACCTCCTCTTTGCCAATTTGGATACCTCTTATTTCCTTCTCTTATCTTATTGCTATTGCTAAGACTTCCAATACAATATTGAATAGGAGAGGTGAGACTGGACAACCTTTCCAAGTTCCTGTTCTCAAAGAGAATACCTTTAACCTCTGTCCCTTGAGAGCAATGTGGGCTCTCGGGTTTTCATAAATACTTTTTACTATGTTGAAGAAATTCCCCTCTAATCCTATTTTGTTGAGTGTTTTAGTCATGAAAGGGTGTTGCATTGATTGATAACATCATGTGGTTCTTGTTCTTTGCTTTGTTAATGTGATGAATTATATTAATTGTCTTCCTTATGAATCCCACTTGGTCATGGTGAATTATTTAATTGATGTATTGTTGAATTCTATTGGCCAGTATTTTATTCAGGATTCTTTCATCTATGTTTATAAGAGATATTGGCCTTTAGTTTTCTATTTTGGTGGTGTCCTTTCCTGGCTTTGGTACCAAGGATATGTTTGCTTCATAGAATGAGTCTGGGAGGATTCCATCTTTTTCTATTTTCTGAAATAGTTTATGTGGTATTGGTGACAGTTCTTCTCTTAATGTTTGAAAAAATTCACTTGAAAACCATTTGGTCCAGGGCTTTTTTTGGTTGGAAATTTTTTAATTACCTTTTCTATTTCTTCTTTTGTAGTGGGTCTGATCAGATGTTCAATTTTGGTTTGTGCCAGTTTAGGCAGGTTTTGCATTTCTAAGTATTTGTCTGTTTTTTTAGGTTTTCATATTTGAGTATAGTTTTTTCATAATACTCTAATGTTAGCTTTTTTTCTTTTAGTTGGTTATGTTGTAATGTTGCCTGATTCATCTCTTATTCGGATATTTTGTGTCTTCTCCTTTTCTTTTGTGAGTATTGCTAACGGTTTGTCGGTTTTATTAAACTTTTCAAAGAACCAACTCCTAGTTTTGTTGATAGTTTCAGTTGTTTGTTGGTGTTCTATTTCATTTCTTTCTGCTCTAATTTTTATAATTGCAGTTTTTTAAGAGGGTGTTAGGTTTTCTTGCTGTTGTTTTTCAATTTGTTGGAGATGTTGGGTTATAGAGTCAACGGTCAATTTTCTCTGCCTTTTGATGTGTTTTCTTATTGATGTAATTTGACCTCTGATTACTGTTTTGGCTGTTTCCCAGAGGTTTTGGTAAGTGGTGTTTTCATTGTCATTTGTTTTCAGAAACATTTTAATTTCATTTTTTATTTCCTCTTGTACCCAGTCGTTTTCACACAAGGTGTTGTTCAGTTTCCAAATGTATGGTTTTTTCCTCTTTTATCTTCTTATTATTAATTTCTAATTTTTAGCAGTATAGTCTGAAAAGATGCTTTATATTATTTCTATCTTTTAAAATGTATTGATGCTTGCCTTGTGGCCTAGAATGTGATCTGTTCTGGAAAATGTTCCAAGCACATTGGAACTGTGCTTTTTTTGAGTGAATTAGCCTATGAATATCTATGAGGCCAATTTTGTTTATTGTGTGGTTTAATTCTTCAGTATCTTTGTTGAGTTTCTTATTGGTAGTTCTATCTTTTCTTGAAAGGGATGCATTGAAGTCTGCAAGTACTCTACTAGTATTTTCTATTTCCTTTTTTAGTTCTGTTAATATTGGTTTTATGTATTTTGAAGGTCTTTCACTTGGTTCAGAGATATCTATTATTGCTATGTCCTCTTGTTCTAATGATCCTTTCAGCATTATGTAGTGATGTTCCTTTTCTGTTGTAATGGTTTTTACATTGACATTTATTTTATCAGTGATTAATATCGCTACTCCTGCTTCTTTTCTTGTTGCCATTTGCTTGGCATATTTTCCCCCACCCTTTTATTTTTAGTCTTTATCTTCATTTTTCAGGCGTGTCTCTTGTAGACAACAAATAGATTGTTTTTGGGGTTTTTGCCAATCTGCTACTCTTTTTCTCTTCAGCAGTGTATTTAAACCATTCACCTTCAGTGTGATTATTGAGAGACAAGGTTTTATTGCTATCATAGTGTTGGGTTCTTTTTGGTATTGTTGCTTGTTACTTTGGTCCATGATGCTTTCTGTGGTACCTCTGTAAGGAGGACATGTCTGAATCTTATATTCAATGCTGGTCTTGTTTTTATAAACTCTCTTCGGTTCTGTTTTTCTGGGAATATCTTGATATCTCCTTTATATTTGATGGAATCAGTAGCATCAGGATGGATGGCGAAGAGATTGAGATTGTTCACAGCTTCAGTTTGCTCGGCTCCACGGTCAACACTCTTGGCATCAGTAGCCAGGAAATCAAAAAACGTATTGCGATGGGAAAGTCTGCGGTTAGGGACCTCTCTAAAGTACTCAAGAGCAGCGGTGTCTCTCTGGAGACTAAGGTGC
>NW_006400099.1:1006829-1007519 GCF_000299155.1 Elephantulus edwardii | reverse complement strand
CCATAAATAGATGGGCTGATTTCCGGGTTCTCAATTCTTTTCCATTGATCTATGTGTCTGTCATTGTACCGGTACCATGCTGTCTTGACTACCACGGCAGTGTAGTAGGATTTTAAGTCAGGGAGTGTGATGCCTCCTAGTCTTTTTCTATATATAAGGAGTGCTTTGCTTATTCGTGGCTTCTTTCCATTCCAAATGAAGTGGGAGATTGCCTTTTCCATCTCATTGAAGAATGAAATTGGTATTTGTATTGGGATTGCATTGAAAGTGTATATTGCCTTTGGCACTATTGCCATTTTCACAACATTGAGTCTTCCTATCCATGAGCAAGGGATATTCTTCCACTTCTCCAGGTCTCTTTTTGTTCCTTGTAATAATGTTTTGTAGTTTTCTTTGAATAGATCTTTCGTGCTTCTACTTATATTGACTCCCAAATATTTAATCTTATGATTAGGTATTCTGAAGGGTATTTCTTTTCTTAGCTCCAGCTCTGTAACCTCTTTGTCACTGTAGAGAAATCCAACTGATTTTTGTATGTTGCTCTTGTATCCTGCTACTTTACTGAATTGGTAAACTATGTCCAATAGTTTTCTTACTGAGTCTTCAGGGTTTTCTAAGTATACTATCATGTCATCTGCATAGAGGGATAATTTTACTTCCTCTTTGCCAATTTGTATACCTCTAATGTCT
>NW_006400099.1:1001153-1005705 GCF_000299155.1 Elephantulus edwardii | reverse complement strand
CTATTTGTCCATTTCCTCAAGGTTTTCATATTTGTTTGAGTATAGTTTTTCATAATATTCTAATGCTAACTTTTTAATTTTAGTTGGGTCTGTTGTGATGTTGCCTGATTCATCTCTTTTTCGGATTATTTGTGTCTTCTCCTTCTTTTCTTTTGTGAGTTTTGCTAGTGGTTTGTTGATTTTATTAACCTTTTCAAAGAACCAACTGCTAGTTTTGTTGATAGTTTCAATTGTTTTTCTATTTTCTATTTCATCTATCTCTGCTCAAATTTTTATAATTTTCGTTTTCTTAGAAGCTGATGGTTTTTCTTGCTGTTCTTTTTCAATTTGTTGGAGATGTTGGGTTAGAGAGTTAATGGTAAATTTTTCCTGCCTTTTGATGTGTTTGCTTATTGCTATAAATTGACCTCTAATTATGGCTTTGCCTGTTTCCCAGAGGTTTTGTTGAGTAGTGTCTTCATTGTTATTTGTTTCAAGAAACTTTTTCATTTTTTATTTCTTCTTGTACCCAGTCGTGTTCAAGCAAGTTGTTGTTCAGCTTCCAAATGTTTGATTTTTTCTCTTTTAATCTCTTGTTATTAATTTCTAATTTTGTGGCATTGTGATCTGGGAAGATACTTTGTACAATTTCTATGTTTTTTAATTTGTTGATGCTTGCCTTATGACCTAGAATGTGGTCTATTCTGGAGAATGTTCCATGCACATTGGAAAAGAAGGTGTGTTGTGCTTTTTGGGGGTGTATTAGCCTATAAATATCTATAAGATCGAGTTGGTTAATTGTGTGGTTTAATTCTTTGTTGAGATTCTTTTTGGTAGTTCTACCTTTTCTTGAAAGAGGTGTATTGAAGTCTCCAAGTACTATAGTAGTGTTATCTATCTCCTTTTTCAACTTTGCTAATGTTTTTTTTATATATTTTTGCAGGGTCTTTCGTTTGGTGCATAGATATTTATTATTGTCATGTTCTATTGACCCTATGAGCATTATGTAGTGACCTTCTTTGTCCTTTGTGATGGTTTTTGCATTGAAATTTATGTTATCAGAGATTAGTATCACTACTCCTGCTTTTTTTTGGTTGCCATTTGCTTGGTATGTTTTGTCCCATCCTTTAATTTTTAGTCTTTATTTATCTGCATTTTTCAGATGTGTCTCTTGTGTGTTTTTTTTAATCTTGATTTTGTTTTTTTTTTTATCCAATCTGGTACTCTTTTTTTCTTCAGTGGTGCATTTAAACCATTCACGTTCAGCGAAATTATTGAAAGGTAAGGTTTTATTGCTCTCATTCCGTTCAATTCTTTTTGGTGTTGTTGCTAGTTACTTTGGTCCATCCTGTTTTCTGTCGCATCTCTGTTTCAAGGACGTTTCTCAGTGTTTCCTGTAAGGCTGGTCTTGTTTTTACGAATTCCTTTAGGTTCTGTCTTTCTGGGAATATTTTGATCTCTCCTTCATATTTGATGGATAGTTTTGCTGGGTACAGTATTCTTGGTTAAAAGTTGTGTTCTTTAAGTGTTCGATAGCTCCCATTCCACTGTCTTCTTGCTCTCATGGTTTCTGCTGAGATATCAGCGCTTATTCTTATTTGTTCTCCCTTATAGGTTACTCTTTGTTTCTCTCTAGTTGCTTTTAGTATTTTCTCCTTATCTTTGGTTCTAGCAAATTTGACAAGGATATGCCTTGGTGTTTTTCGTTTAGGGTCTATTCTATATGGCGTTCGCTCCGCTTCTTGAATATATATTCTGTCATTCTTCATTATGCCTGGAAAGTTTTCCTCTAGTAATTCTTCCACAATTTTTCAGTGCCTTTACTTGCTTCTTCCCATTCTGGGATTCCAATGATGCGGATGTTATTTCTTTTGATGGTATCCCACATTATTCTTAAGTTTTCTTCTCTTTCCTTCTTTCTTGCTTCTGCTTTTTTCTCAGTTATATCTGTGGTGGCAATTCTATCTTCTACTTCACTAATTCTGTTTCCCCTCTCTTCACTTCTATTTGTATGTCCCTCCATCATGTTGACAGCATCAGAAACCTTCAAATTCATATTTTGAATTATGATTTCTTGTTTTTCCAGTGCTTCTAATGCCTCATTTGTTTTCTCTGCATTGTTTTGGATTGTTTTTTTAAGTTTTTTTAAGTTCCTCCTGATTTTTTACTGTAATCCTCTGTAATTCTTCAAGTTCGTTTTTCATCCATGGAAAACTTTCAATCATCTTTTTTCTAAATTCTGCATCAGAAAGTTTCATCAGACTTTCTGGCTTCATGAAATCCATTGCTACTCTGTCATTTTGGGGGGGATATATCTTCTTTTGGGCTTACGTGGTGAGTGAGGTACCCTGCTTCTTTTAAGACATTGAAGTGGAAGAGTTTTTGAAAACTGAGGTGTTAGTTGGTTCTTGGTTTGATGTCACTGCTTCTTTACCAAGTTGTCCAGTACCTTCCTTTTTCTTAGGTTGATGGGACCAATGTGGTAGGGCCAAATAGCAGTTTGTAGTCTAAAGAAACTAAATCTTCAGTATTGGACAATTTTTTCAAGCGATGTTGAAAAATGCAATAAATTTGGTCTAAGTGTTTTTGTCCTTTTGTGTGTTTTTTTGTGTTGTTTTTGTTGGTTGTTTTTTTTTCCCCTTTTCTTTAAGTTCAGAGCTGGTGGGGGGGTCGCGAGCTGGGGCGGGGGGAATGATGTGATACCTGAAGATGGGGGTCGTGGGTCAGAGCTGCAGGGGTGTGTCTCAGTTCAAGTCCACTCCCACTGTCCACTGGGTCTGTGCACGGCACCTTGGCCAGTCCCAAAGTTCAGAGCTGGCGGGGGTGGGGGGGTCCCGAGCTGGGGCGGGGGGAGCGATTCGATCTGGATTTTTTTTAGCTCCTCCTTGGTTTTGCTTGTAGAATCCTGTAATTCTTTATGTTTGTCTTTCATCCATTGAAAATATTCAATCGTTTTTTAATTCTGTGTCAGAAAGTTCCATCAGAGTTTCTGGCTTCAAGAAATCCATTGATACTGTGTCACCATTAGAGGGTGAGGGTGCATCTTGCTTTGCACTTGTTTATTGTGTGGGATAGCTAGCTTTCTTCAAGACCTTCATATGTTCTTGATCTGAAGATGATGCTTTAGAGATTGAGTGGGCAGCTACTCCACTTGTATTTTTCTCTGAATTCCTGACTCCAGGGAAATGTCAGTTCAGAGCCTGTGAGACCAGCTTCTTATAGGTAAGACAGGTCAAGGTGCTCCAGATTAAAGGCTAGTTGATTGAGCAAACTTGTAGGCACAGGTGTGAAGTCAAATGGGGTGGGGCGATTACACGGGCAGGTCAACTACTTGGGGGACCTCATCAGACCTCAGCTGTCCATGCATTCTCACAATTGGGGTCCCTACTCAAATTCCAGCTGTCTGTCTCCCACCCAGTGGTTTTCCCTCAGTGGTCCCTGCCCAGTCGCACTTTTGCAGATGCCCTCACTCAGCAGCCCTTTTCCAGGCAGGATTCTTGGTCCCATGGCACTCGAGAAGTTAAAGTCAAATTCCCACCAAGCCACTCACCTCTAGCTGGGCAGTGCCCACAAAAGTTCAGACAAATTACCACTGGCCCACTTGTTCCTGTGCAGTTGGTGTGGCCCAAGAGAGCTCAGCCAAATTCCCACCTGTGGGCTCACCCTTGGTTACTCTCCCAGCAATCATTGGTGCCCAAGAAAACCCAGTCAGGATCCTACTGGCCTTTCTCCTGCCAGATCATTCATTGCCCACAGCAGCTCGGCCAGTTGCTTCTGTTGATGACTGGATCTGCTACGTGCCTTTGTGTTCCTGTAGCTCCAAAACAAATTGCTCCAACAAAAGTTCTGATTCAAAATCCTACTGTTAATGCTCTTGGTCAGTCTCTGTGCAGCATGAAGGACTCTCTAGTGGCCCTGTGGCACCGCCGGTGTACAGGGCTGTGGTGCAGGGGTTTGGGGGTGTTTAGGGACACGGGACTATTGCAGGGGTGGGAGTGCTGGGGCAGGAGGGAGCGGCTTGGACGCCACCAGGAGTTTGGGGGTGCTAGTTGGTTCACAGATGTTAAGCCGCCAAGTCACTGATCCTGAGCACATCATACTTCCTGAGTTGCTCTCCACCTGTATCCCGCTGCTCTCTACCCCAGCCTCCAAGGTGCCCTTAAGCAGCGGCCCCTTTCTCCTGCCAGATTGGTTCCACAGCAGTTCTGCTGGTGGCTTCCAGCTATGGCTGGGTCTGCAGTATAGCTTTGTGTTCTGGGGGTGCAGGGTTGGCGGTCTATTGACAGATATTAAGCTTCCAATTCACCCATCCTCAGGACATCAGACTGCCTGCATCACTGGTCTGCTATCCTTCAACTTTTACAATGTTGTTGTTGTTGTTAAGTGCCGTCGAGTCTTAGATGACTCATACTGACCCTATGAATGAAAGACCTGAGCACTGTTCAGAGAGGTTCTGGAGGCAATGGGTAGCCATTATTGCATTTGGCACATCAGTGTCACAGTGTTTAGCATCAGAGCAACCACAAGTTACCTCTGTACAGCAATGCACAGACCAGTGAACCCAATGGTACAC
>NW_006400099.1:993795-998852 GCF_000299155.1 Elephantulus edwardii | reverse complement strand
ATTCCTTCATTAGTATACAATTCCCACATCCCTTCCCCCCCCACCCTGAGTACACTTCTCTTTGCAACCTTAATTCTGGATTCCTATGCTAACCATAATACTCAATCATATATCACCTCTAATCTGTTCTTTCCCTCATCTGTGGCAATACAATACACATAATTTATCCAGTTTTTTCTGTCATACCTCAACCCTGATGTCAGACCCATTCTACAACAGTGGCACTATGCACTATTTTCCCCTTTGTTACTGAGATATTTCACTCAGAATAATGTTCTCCAGGGTCACCCACTTTCAGTAATATTGCATGAGTTCCTTGTTTTTCAATGAGGCATAATATTCCATTGTGTGGATATACCACAGCTTCTCTATCCAGTCGTTTGTTGATGGACCCTTAGGTTGCTTCCAATTCTTTGCTATTGTAAACAAAGCTGTGATAAACATGGGTGTGCACTCAATATTTCTTAAGCTCAAGGAACTGAAGAACAAATTCAAACCTTGAGTTTCTATAATAAAAAATATATACATACACACAGATATTCTCTCTTCTCTTCTCTTCTCTTCTCGTGTCTTCTTCTTCTTCTTCTTCTTCTTCTTCTTCTCCTTCTCCTTCTCCTTCTCTATTCTCTCTCTCTCTCCCTCCCTCCCTCCCTCCCTCCCCCTCTCTCTCCTTTAAAAGGGAAAGAGAAGAGGTATGAAAGAAAGAAATCAGCAGGATAGCAAAGGTTAGTAGAGGGATGGGGGGTGGTAAACACATAGGGAAAGAGCAATAGGGACTTGAGGCAGTGATGTCTCTGAATTATGGTGCTGGTGAAAAAAATAGCAAATGTACAATAGTCTATTAGAAGAAAAGAAGTTCTGGTGGGTACTCCATTGTGTATTGCACTGCTAACCCAAGGCTCAGGTCTCCAGCAGTTCAAATCCAGGAGTGGCACTGTAGGAGAAAGATGGACAGTGTGCTCTTATAAAAACCTACAGTCTCACAACCTGATGGAGGGTCACTGCATGGAGCTGAGTGACACAATGGCAGTGAGGTCTGAGTTTGAGCCAAAAGAATACACGCATCTACCTTGGATGCAGGATGTTACTCAAAAGCCAGTATATTGCTCTGGGTATGATGCTTGGAAAAGGTCATTCAAGGAGGAAGACCTCTACAAGATGGATTAACACACTGGCTGCATCAATGGACTCAGGCCCAGAAGAGCATGAGGACACCGCCAGCTCACACTGAGTTTCATTCTGGATTATGAGTCTGTCATATGCTGGCATCACACACAGGAAGCTATCAAGGAGCCTGGTAGAGTGAGAGCACCCAACTGCAACATGAAAAGTCAGCAGTGCGAACCCACCAGAGACAGCTTCTGTGAAGAACTTCAGACTATTTTATATTGGTTTGCTGCAAAGCTCTTAAAATTTGTATATATTGCTTTTCACACTGGATCTTTCCCTTTCCTTTACCCATCTGTCTCTCCACGCATCAGACTGTGTGATCCTGTGATTAAGCCCTCCCTACCTCACTGGATCCTTGTACTTGTTCTGTAATAATGGTTTTATACAGTATTTATCCTTATGGGACTGAGATAGGTCACTTAGCATAATGCTCACCTGTCCCTCCTATGTTAGGTAGAAATTTACAAAATCCTTGTTCCTGTGTGCTGCATAGTATTTTATTGTGTAAATGTACCATAATTATTCAATCCATTGTAGTTGGGCATTTGGGCTGTTTCCATGTTCTTGCAGTGGTGAATAACACTACTATAAACATAGGTGTACAAATCTCTGTGCCTCCATTCTAATTTTCTCAGGGTATATTCCAAGCAGTGGATAATATGGAATTTCTATGTTCAGGTATTTGAGGAAACACGAAACTGCCTTCTAGAGTGGCTGTGCCATTTTACAATCCCACCAATAACATATGAGTTCCTATCTTACCACATCTTCTCCAAAATCTATTACTTTTTGCACAGATAAACTTTGCCACTGCTACTAGAGTAAGATGGTTGGTATCTCATTGTGGTTTTTATTTGTAGCTTTCTTATTTCCAGTGATTTGGAGTATTTCTTCATGTGTCTGTTGGCCATCCAAATGTCCTCCTCTACGAAAAGACTTTCCATGGCTTTTTCACATTTTGTACTTGGATTATTGGTCTTTATCTTTTAGAGGCCCTGCAGGAGTCTGTAAACTTTTGTTTTGAGACCCTTGTCTGAGATGGTTACAATAATGGTCTTATGAAATATTTGTCCTTATTAGACTGTGTTAGTTCACTCAAGATAATGTTCTCCAGTCTCTCCACAGTTACGTAGTATTTTCTGAAATTGTTGCTCCTGACTGGTGCATTGTATTCCATTGTGCGAATGTACCACAATTTCTCAATCCATTTGGTTGTGGTTGGACATTTGGGCTGTTTCTATGTTCTTGCTATGTGAGTAACACTGCTATGAAAACTGGTGTACAAATGTCTTAATGCTAATTTTCTTGGGCTATAATACCAGAGGAATGTCTATCTGTGTTTCATGGATTTTGCAAAGGCATTTAACTGCGTGGATCATAACAAACTGTGGCTGACTCTGAGAAGAATGGGAATCCCTGAACATTTAATTGTGCTAATGCGAAACCTATTCTTGGACCAAGAGGCAGTCGTCAGAACAGAGCAGGGCAACAGTGAATGGTTCAAAATTGGGAAGAGTGTACACCAGGGATGTAACCTATCTCCATACCTTTTCAACCTGTATGCAGAACAGATTATCCGAGAGGCTGGGCTCTATGAGGAGACGCATGGTGTTAGGGTTGGGAAGATCTATCAACAATCTGCGTTATGCAGATGACACACCTTGCTCGCTGAAACTGAGGAGGACCTCATGCACTTACTGCAGAGAGTCAAGGACTGCAGTCCTTAGGATGGACTGAGGCTCAATGTCAAGAAGACAAAGATTCTCACCACTGGACCAATTGGTAGCATCAGGATGGATGGCGAAGAGATTGAGATTGTTCACAGCTTCAGTTTGCTAGGCTCCACAGTCAACACTCTTGGCACCAGCAGCCAGGAAATCAAAAAAAGTATTGCGATGGGAAAGTCTGCTGTTAGGGACCTCTCTAAAGTACTCAAGAGCAACCGTGTCTCTTTGGAGATGAAGGTGCACCTGATACAGGCCATGGTCTTTGCAATCACTTGTTATGCATCAGAGAGCTGGACAATGACTAGGGAGGACAGAAGGAGAATTGACAACTTTGAGGTGTGGTGCTGGAGAAGAGTATTGAATGTACCATGGACTGCCAAGAAAACAAACAGATTCATCCTGGAGAGTGTTAAACCAGGCTACTCCTTGGAGGCAAAGATTCTGGGGCTTCGTCTGACATACTTTGGACATGTTGCAAGGAGAGACAGGTGTTTGGAGAGGGACATCATGCTGGGTAGAGTAGAGGGACAGCGCAGGAGGGGAAGACCCTCTATGAGGTGGATTGATTCAGTGACTGGGGTAATCGGGATGGGTGTGTGAGAGGCAATGCGATCGGCACAGGATAGAGCAGGGTTTAGGGCTGTTGTACATAGGGTTGCTATGAGTCGCAAACGACTCGACGGCACATAACGACAACAACATATTACTATTAGTAGAGTATCTGGATCATACAGAGTTTTCATGTTCAACTTTTTGAGGAAATGCCATAATGTCTTCCAGAGTGGTTGTACTATTCTAAAATCTCACCAACAGTGTATGAGAGTTCCCACCTCTCCACATACTCTCCAACATTTATGGCTTGCTTCCCTACAAAACTTTGCCACTGTTACTGGTGTGAGATCTTATATCATTGTGGTTATGATTTGTATCTCTCTTATTGCCAGTGATTTTGAGCATTTCTGATTTCTGCTTTCAGTCCATTTCTGGGTTCTTGATTTTGTTACATTGGTCTATGTGCCTGTCATTGTACCAGTACCATGCTATTTTGGTTACTGCCACTGTGTAGTAGGTTTTGAGGTCAGAGAGCGTTATGTCTCCGATTTCATTTTTGTTTTTCAGTAATGTTTCACTTATTGAGTGTCCCTCTACACTCCAGATAAATTTTACAATTTTCCTTTTAAACTCCTCGGAGAATGAATTTGATATCTGTATTGGGATTGCTTTGAGCATGTAGATTGCTTTTAGTGTCTTCCTAGCCATTAACAGGGAATATTTTTCGACTTCTTTAGGTATTTATTGTGTTTTGCAGAAATAATCTGTAAGTTTAAACATATAAGCCTTTTGTGTCTCTAGTCAGATTCACTCCCAAGTATCTCAATTTGTGGTTGGCTGTTGTAAATGGTATTGCTTTCTTGGTTTCCTTTTCTGAGTTCTCTTTGTTATTGTAGAGAAATCCCACTGATTTTTAGGTATTGATCTTGTGTTCTGCGAACACACTAAACTGTTCCACTAGCTCTAATGGTTTTTTGCTTAGTCCTTGGCATTTTCTGTATACACTATCATTTCATCTGTATGTAGCAATAGTTTAACCCTCTCTTTGCTGATCTTGATGATTTTTATTTCCTTCTATTGTTGTATTGCCCTACCAAGTACTTCCAACAAAATATTGAATAAAAGTAGTGATAGTTGTCTGCTCCCTGTTTGCAAGGAAAAGGCTTTTAGTCTTTCTCCATTGAGAATGATACTGGCTTTTGGTTTTGCATATATACTTTTTACTATGTTGAGAAAGTTCCCTTCTATTCCAGTTTTGCTGAGTGTCTTAATCAGGAAAGAATTGGATTTTATCAAATGCCTTTTCTGCATCAGTTGCTAAGATATATAATTCTTGCTATTTGCTTTGTTAATGTGATGAATTATGTTTACTGAGTTTTTTTATGATTAACCATCCCTGCATACCTGTTATGAATCCCACTGAGTCATGATGAATTATTTTCTTTTATGTACTTTTAGGTTCTATTGGCTATGATTTTTTTTTATTTAGGTTGTTTATTTTTCATTTCAATGAACATCTACAGAGATTTTGGGATTCCATTCATTCATTGCTGCACCCTTCTCCCCGCACAAACCCCTCCCGCCTGCCCCCCCCATTACCTCCTCTCC
>NW_006400099.1:955850-974350 GCF_000299155.1 Elephantulus edwardii | reverse complement strand
TGTGTCCCGATTTAAGTTCACTACCACCGTTCACTGCGTCTGTGCATTGGCTAGGATTTTGTTGAGGATTTTTGCATCTATGTTCATGAGATATATTCGTCTGTAGTTTTCTTTTTTTATAATATCTTTGCCTAGGAGTGTTCTTTCTTTTTCAAATAAATTAAGTAGAATGGGTAATAAATCTTATCCGAATATTTGGTAAAATTCATCCATGAAGCCATCTGGTCCAGGACTTTTTTTTGGTGTGGGAGTCTTTTTGTGACCTATTGAATTTCCTCTTTTGTGATGGATATATCATTCTATCTCAGTCTTCATTTCTGTCACCAAGTCCATGTTTTCCAACTACTGATCATTCTTCTCTCTTCCCAACTTCTGCAGTCAAGTCACACATTATTTATTATTCTATGCATCTTGATTGCATGTTACATCGATCTCAGACTGCAAAAGTTGGTAGAAATCTTATATTTCCTCCTATTTGGCTCTGGATGTTGGAGCATATATTTGAATGATGGTGGTATTCACTGGACATTTTTGCATGTGTATGGATATTATCCTGTCACTCACAGCATTGTATTTAAAGACATATTTAGAAATGATGTTTTAAACTATGAAAATAACATCATTTTTCCTCACCAGCATAGTAGATCATAGAATTGTCTGACTCAAGATGTCCCATGACAGTCCATCTCATTTCACCAATACCTAGTATGTCAATAAACTATGGATTCTATTTTTTCTTAACAATATCCAAGTATCCAAGTTTTCTACGTTCATGTTTCTCACATTCCATGTTCCAATCACTAGTGTCTGATTACAATTTTTCCTCCACCTTTGTGTTTCCATATTTGAGGACTCAGACTCAATTGCATAGTTACTAGACTAAGTGCCTGTGGTGATGAAGGAAGAAGTTCAAGCTGTTCTGAAAGAATTGGGGGGAGGAAGGCCCCAAGAATTAATGGCATACTAATTGACATATTTCAACAAAAAGGTGCTGCCCTGGATGTGATCACCAAGTTGTGCCAAGAAATCTGGATGACAACCAGCCACCCAACTGACTGGAAGAGACCTATATTTGTTCCCAATCCAAAGAAAGTAACCTGAGTACAAAAATTATCGAACAATATCACTGATGTCACGTGCAAGCAAGATTTTGCTGAAGATTATCCAAAAACAACTGGAACAGCACATCAACAGAGAACTGTCAGGTGTGCAGGTTGAGTTTAGAAGAGGCCATGGTACTAGGAATGTTACAGCTAACGTTAGATCTTGGTAGAAAGCAGGGAGTACCAGAGGAAAGTCTATCTGTGTTATATTGACTATGTAAAGGCATCTGACTGTGTGGATTACAACAAACTGTGGCTGACTGTAAGAAGAATGGGAATCCCAGAACACTCGATGGTGCTTATGCAAAACCTATACTTGGACCCACGGTGCTGTGCTGTGTGCGCGGGTGTTGTGGTATCTTTTGGACGTAAAGGACTACTCTGCCTCCAAGAGCCAGGCAAGCCAGGCTTGGCCTAGGGTTTAAGGCAGCAGGCGGCTTCAAGCCCAAAAAGGGAAAGAGGGGAGAGGAGGCGGCCATATTCTCCCAGGTTTGCTCCGCCCAGGGCTGCTCTGACCTGATTACCAGAGAGAGCATGGTGCTTTGCTGTGCATGCGGGTGTTGTGGCAGCTTTTGGACGTAAAGGACTATTCTGCCTCCAGGAGCCAGGCAAACCAGGCTTGGCCTAGGGTTTAAGGCAGCAGGCGGCTTCAAGCCCAAAAGGGCCCTAGGGCCGCAGGCCCTCAGGCCAGTCTTTCATGATTTTCTTCAGACATTCCTCTGTGATGTATAGCCCTGGTGTCCAAGTTGCCATACCACAGTTTCTTGTGGTTGCTGTGAAGCGGAACACTGTGGCACTGATGTGTCAAATGTGTTAATGGTTGGCTACCCAATGTGGACAGAGAGTGGGGTGGAGCTTCCTGATTAAAACAAGCTTGGAAGGAGGAGTGGCATCCACTTCCATAATAGCTTGCCTCCGGAAACCCTGTGAACCTGGAGAGAGGATGAAAGGCACTCAAGCATCGAGGACTCTCCTTCATAGGGTCCCTATGATTCTCCTGCGACTTGACAGCACTTAACAACAACAACAACAACATACTTGGACCAGGAGGCAGTCATCAGAACAGAGCAAGGGAACACTGCATGGGTCAAAATTGTGAAGGGTGTATGCCGGGAATGTGTCCTATCGCCATACTTTTTCAATCTATACGCAGAACAGACCATATCGGAACCTGGGTTTTATGAGGAGAAATGTGGTGTCAGGATTAGATGAAGAGTCATCAAAAGTCTGCAATATGCAGATGATACAACCCTGGTTGCTGAAACTGAGGAGGGCCTAAAGTACTTGATACAAAAGTCAAAGACTTCAGCCTTCAATATGGACTGAAGCTCAGCATCAAGAAAACAAAGGCTCTCACTACTGGACCAATTGGCATCATCATGATAGATAGTGAAGAGAATTGAGATTGTTAATAGCTTTAGTTTCCTTGGCTCCACAATCAACACTCTTGGTACCAGTAGCCGGGAAATTAAAATACAAATTGCATTGGGAAAGTCTGCTGTGAGAGACCTCTCCAAAGTACTGAAGAACAGTGATGTCAATCTAGAGAAAAAAGTGTGCTTGATCTAGGCCATAGTCTTTGTACTTACTTGCTATGCATCAGCGAGCTGGACAATGAATAAGGATGATAGGAGAATTGATGCCTTTGAGCTGTGGTGCTGGAGAAAAGTATTGAATACACCCTGGACTGCTGGAAGAACAAACAGATTATCCTAATAAGGATGAGATCAGCTACTCCTTAGAGGCAAGGCAGGACCAGTCCTTGGAGAGGGACATCATATTCGAGAGGGTGGAGGAACAGCACAAGACCCTCCGTGAGATGGATTGATTCAGTGACTGGGATAATGGCTATAGATGTGTGAGAGACAGTAAGACTGGCACAGGATAGAGCAGCGTTTAGGGCTGTTGTACATAGGGTCGCTATGAGTCACATGACGACGGCACATGACAACAACATCCTTTTTGTGAGAGCTGTATGTTAAAGTCTCCCACACTTATTGTGGTGTTGTCTATTTCTTTCTTCAATACTGTTAACAATTGTTTTATGTATTCAGCAGGTCTATCATTAAATCTATCATTAGATGCTGACCAATGTTTTGTCTTCTTAATTTACTGTGCCTATAATCATTATATAGTGCCTTTCCTTGTCTTTTATGGTAGTTTTTTTTCCTGAAGTCTATTTTATCAGAGATTGATATTACCACCTTTGCTTTTTTGTGGATGTCACTTGCTTGATATATTTTCCCCCACCCTTTCATTTAGCATCTATCATTTCTTTTGTTTCTTTTTTGTGGTCTTTTTTTTTTATTTTAATGAAAGTTTACAATGACTTGGGGTTTCCATTCATTCATTGTTCTACTTTTCTCCCTGCCAACCCCCTCCCCTCTGTTGTTTCTTATTTGTGTCTCTTGTAGGCCGCATGTTGGTGAGTTTTGTTGGTTCATTTGTTTTTTTCTTTTTAAAAAATTTTTATTTTATTAATTTTAATGAACATTTACAGAGATTTTGGATTTCCATTCATTCATTGTTGCACTTTTCTCCCTGCCCAGCCCTTTCACCCCTACCCCAGTTCACTCCTCTCTTTGAAAAGCAAAAGAAAAATTCCTTCTTTGGTATACAACCCCCCCGCACCCCTCCCACCACCCCAAGTACACACCCTATGCAACCTTCATTCTGGACTCTTGTGATTCTCTCCCTCATCTGTTTCAATGCAGTACACATAATTTATCCAATTTTTCTCAATTTTACCCTAACCCTGATGTCAGTCCCATTATACAACAGTGGCACTATGTAGTATTTTTTCCTTTTGTGACTGAGATATTTCACTCAGCATAATGTTCTCCAGGGTCACCCACTTTCAAAAATATTGCATGAGTTCCTTGTTTTTCAATGCAGCATAGTATTCCATTGTGTGAATGTACCAGATCTTCTCTATCCATTCATTTGTTGATAGACACCTGGGTTGTTTTCAACTCTTTGCTATTGTGAATAAAGCCACGATAAACATGGATGTGCATATATCTGCTTGGATGTCAGTTATGGTCTCTTTGGGGTATATTTCCAGTATTGGAATTGCTGGGTCAAATGGTATCTCTATTTGCAACTTTTTGAGAAAGTGCTACACCAGTTTCCACAGTGGTTGCACCATTTTACACTTCCACCAATAGTGAATAAGGGTTCCAGGTTCTCTACAACCTCGCCAGTATGTGTTGCTTGCTGTTCTGTTAAATTTTGCTCTTCTGACTGGGGTGAGATGATACCTTATAGTTGTTTTGATTTGCGTCTCTCTTAGAGGTAGGAATTTTGAACATTTCTTCATGTGCTTGCTGGCCATCTGAATGTCTTCTTTGGTGAAATGAGTTTATTTGTTTTTTAATCGATTCTGCTACTCTTTTTATCATAGTTGGTGCCTTGAAACCATTCACATTAAGTATGATCTTTTTCTGGGCAGGTTTTATCATTGGCGTTTTGTTGTGTTCCTTTCTCTATGTTGCTAGTTACTTTTGTCCATCCATTTTCTTTTGCTGTCTCTATGCAGAGAACTTCCTATATTAATGCTTGTACAGTTGGTCTTGTTTTTATAATTTCCTTAAGTTTCTACTTTTCTGAAAATGACTTAATTTCTCTTTTATATTTGGTGGACAGCTTCTGTGTATGTCATCCTATTGTTCTCATGCTTGCATGCTTTCTTCTGATAAATCAGAACTTAACCTAATTGGTTCTTGTAGATTACTCTGATTTCCTCACACTACTTTAATATTTTATTCTTATATTTCATCTTGGAGAATTTTGCTGTGATATGACTTGATGGTTTTCTTTTGAAATCTAGTTTGTTTGGGGTTTGATGAGCGTGAATGTTGGTTTCTTTAATCTTCATGATACCTTTCCATTTAATTTTTCATAGTTTCTAGTTTTCCAACATGCAAGTTATGTACTTTCCATGTTCCCATTATTAAACTATTTACTGTTATAGTTCCTCATTTTTACTGACTTTCAAACTGGGCTCTACCACTACTGCTACAGCTATCCACATTCGTCTAAATTTCATAGTTTTCAGAAGTCTATTTTTTAAGAAGTGAATGGCCAGTCCTGCTTCTTAGTCTGTCTTAATCTGGGAACTTTACTAAAACCTGTCCACTATGGCTAAACCTTCTACCACTTGACATACCAGTGACACAGCTTTCAGTATCACAGCAACCCACAAATTATCCAAGTACAGCAAACTGGCAGAAAAGCACTGTAAAATGAAATGTGAAAAAATAAATAAAAGCATAGTTTCAATTCTTCTTTCCGTTGTTTGTAACTTCTTCAGTAGTTACTGATGTCCCTCCACATTGATATATTTATTCTGTTTGCCTGTGTCTGTGATAGTTCCCTTATTTATGGCTTCCATTTTCCCCCATATCAGTTTTATTTTCCTTAGTAGCTGTTTGTATAGCTTCATGTTAATGTATTTAATTTGCCTGCTTATGTCTTGCAAATTCATTGGGTCTGTAATATATTCTGCTTTTTAAAGAGAAGGCCTGCTTCCCGTTCCCCAGTAGTGTTTGAAGATACCTGCTGCTTTCTTGACAATAAGTGAAGTTTTTCTTTAATAAGTTATTGGTTAGATGCAGGCTTAAGTTGTTCCTCATATAGGGGAGGACTTGTTGCTCTGCCCAGTGTCCTTTTTTCTCCTGTGTAGTGGGAAAATTTGCCTTTCCTAAGGTCCTTCAAGTCTTCTTTGGTCTACAGTGATTCTTTCTGAGAATCTAGCCTGCGTGAGGCCTGCCTCTTCTAAAGTCTTTTGTTGTCATAGAGGTCAGGGATGTGGACTGCAATCAGCTTCTACAAATGAAGGAATTTCTCTTCAGAGAGGTACTGGGAACTCCTTCCCAACTCCTCTAGTGAAGAATAGTCTGAAGGAAGTCCCTTTCTATCACTCACTTTTATACAATTATTTATTCATGTACATTCTTTCATTCATATATGTTTTATACAATGTTATATATGTACATTAAGCTTTATATAATTAATTACTATTTATTACTTTTATCAGCATGTCTCCTCAATTCTTTATTGCACTTTCTTTTTCACTTTTTTCCACTAATATTTACTGTCCTCGTTATTTCCTCTTCTTTCTTCTACCTCCTTCTCCCTTTTCTCTTTCAGTTAGACAGAGAGACAGACAGACACATACATACACACAGGGGGATTTGAGTTTAAGGTTGCATTTGTGCATTTTATCCTTTCTTGGCTGTGCATATTTTGTTATGATGCAAACCTATTTATGTTGTAGGCTAAGACTTCTAAATTTGTTCCTGTTTTATCTCTTATGACTTCGGGATTTTGAGTTTTACTCCTAGGTCTGTGATTCACTTTAAGTGAGTTTTTTGTATGATATGAGATGTGAATCCTGTTTCAGTTTGCTAGAGGTAAATGTCTAGTTTTGATAGCACCATTTGTTGAAAGATTGTTGGTTCCACCTTTAATAGTATTTGTTTCCTTGTCAATTATCCACTTGCCATAGGTAGATAGGTTGATTTCTGTGTTATCATTTCTGTTACAATAATCTATGTGTCTGTTTTTGTGTCAGTACCATGCTGTTTCAGTTACTACAGCTGTGTAGTAGGTTTTGAGATCAGGGAATGCTATGACTCCCATTTCATTTTTATTTTTCAGAAGAGCTTTTTTTATGTGAGATTTCTTTCTTTTCCAAATAAAAATGTCAATTGCCTTTTCTATCTCTTTGAAGAATAAATTTGGTGTCTGTATTGAGAGTTTGTTTAACATGTAGATTACATTAGTAGTATTGTCTTTTCACCATGTTCTGTCTTCCCAACCATGAATAAAGAATATTTTTTCCAACTAGTTAGGTATTTTATTTTTTTCTTATACTATTTTTTCATTTTCCTCATAAAGGTTGTTGTGTCTCTAGTTGGATTTATTTGAAAGTATTTTACCTTGTGGTTGGTTATTGTAAATAGTATTCCTCTTCTTTTTTCCTTTTCTGTGATTTTTTTGTTGCTATAGAGTTATCCAACTGATGTTTTGTTACGTTCTTGAACCATGCTCCTCTACTAAATTCATCTACTAGACACAATGGAGGGGTGGTGTTGAGTCTGGGATTTTTTGTGTACACTATCATAGTATCTGCCTCTGGCAATAGTTTTACCACCTTTTTGTCAATTTGGATGCCTCTTATTTCTGTCTTTGTGTTGTTGTTGTTCTACTAAGTACTTCCAATAAAATATTGAATAGAAGAGGTGATAGTTGGCTTCCCTGTCTGGTCCCTTTTTTGCAAGAAGATTGACTTTAGTCTCTCTCCATTGAGAATAATGTCAGTTCTTGCTTTTACATAAATACTTTTCATAATGTTAACGAAATTCCCTCCTATTCCTATTTTCCTAAGTATTTTAATAAGCTACAGACAGGATGAAAGTCACGCAAGTGTCAAGGACTTTTGTTCACAGAGTTGCTATGAGCCAACTACAACTTGATGGTACTTAACATTTTAATAAGATGTATTGCTTTAAAGGCCTTTCCGCATCATTTGATGGCATCATATGGTTTTTGTTCTTTGCTTTGTTGATAAGAAGAATTATGTTAATTGGTTTTCCTATGTGTTGAACCATCCGTGCACATTTGTTGTGACTCTCACTTGGTCAAAGTGAGTTATTTGATAGATAGACTGTTGGAATCTGTCGGCCAGGATTTTGTTAAGGATATTTTGCATGTATGTTCATAAGGGATATTAGTCAATAGTATTCTTTTTGGAGTGATATCTTTGCTTGGTTTTGGTATTTGGGTTATACTTGCTTCAAGAGATGACTCTGGGAGTCTTCCTTCTTTTTCATTTGGTTTTTTTAAAAATAATTTTAATAAGATTGGTGATAATTTGTCCCTGAATGTTGGGTAGAATTCATCTATGGACCAAGCCTTTCGTGAGAGGAGGGCCATTTTATGATCTGTTCAGTTTCTTCTCTAAGATGGATGTGGTTGCTGTTGTGTTAAATTTTGCTATTCTTACTGGGCTGACATGATATCTCATAATTGTTTTGATTTGCATCTCTCTTAGAGCTAGAGATTTTGAACATTTCTTCATGTGTTTCTATGCCATCTGGGTTTCTTCTTTGGTGAAGTGTCCTTAACCTGTGCCTATTTTTCAATTGAGTTATTCACTTTCATCTTGTTGCGGTGCTTGAGTATTCTATAAACTAGATATAAATCCCTTGTCTGGCATGTCATTACCAAATACTTTTTCACAGTCTGTGGCTTCCCTTTTTACCCTATTGGAGAAGTTTTTGGATGTGCATAGGGACTTAATTTTTAGAAGGTCCCATTCATCTATATTATACTTACCTGGTTGTAGATTTTTCAGGATGCTTGGAATATTGTTTATATTGTACATTAGGACTTCTAGAGTTCTTCCAAGCTTTTCTTTAATGAAGTTTATGGTCCTTGGTTTTAGTCCTAGGTCCATATCCACTTTGAATTGGTTGCACTTTTCTCCCTGCCCACCCATTACCCCGCAATTAACTCTTCTCCTATTCTATTTTGCCTTTAATCATTAAACGGTGTCCTTCCTTACCTCTTTTGGTATTTTCACTCTGAAATCTATTTATGTCAGATATCAGTATTGTTATTGCTGCATTTTTATGAATAACATATGTGTAGCACACTTTTTTCCCTACCCTTTGACTTTTAGTCTTTCTCTTCATTTCTTAGATATGTCTCTTGTAGGCAATATATCAACAGGCTTTTTCCTTCCTCCATTCTGTTACTCTTTGGTGATTAAGAAAGAAGTTCAGGCTGCTTTGAAGGAAATAGCAAAAAATAAGGCCCCAGGAATAGATGATATACCAATTGACATATTTCAGCTAACAGATGCTACCCTGGGCTTGGCTCACCAAGTTGTGCCAAGAAATCTGGAGAACAACCACTTGGCCAACTGCCTGGAAGAGATCTATATTTGTTTCTATCCAAAAGAAAGCTGACCCAACAGAGTGTCAAAACTGTAGAACAATCTCATTGATTTCACATGCAAGCAAGATTCTACTGAAGATTATCCAAAAACGTGGAACAGCACATCAGCAGAGAACTGCCAGAAGTCCAGGCTGGGTTTAGAAGGGGTCGTGGTACTAGGGATATTGTAGCTGATGTTAGATGGATCTTAGCTGAAAGCAGGGAATACCACAAGAATGTCTATCTGTGTTTCATTGAATATGCAAAGGAGTTTGACTGTGTGGATCATAACAAACTGTGGCTGACTCTGAGAAGAATGGGAATCCCAGAACACTTGATTGTGCTAATGCGAAATCTATACTTGGACCAAGACACAGTCATCAGAACAGAGCAGGGAAACACTGCATGGTTCAAAATTGGGAAGGGTGTATGCCAGTGATGTGCCCTGTCTCCATACCTTTTCAACCTGTATGCAGAACAGATTATCTGGGAGGCTGGGCTCTATGAGGAGAAATATGGCGTCAGGATTGGTGGAAGATCTATTAACAATCTGCATTATGCAGATGACACAACCCTGCTTGCTGAAACTGAGGAGAACCTGAAGTACTTGCTGCAGAGGGACAAGGACTGCAGCTTGCAATATGGATTGAATCTCAATGTCAAAAAGACAAAGATTCTCACCACTGGACCAGTTGGCAGCATTATGATGGATGGTGAAGAGCTTGAGATTGTTTACAGCTTTAATTTGCTTGGCCCCACAATCAACACTCTTGGCACTAGCATCCAGGAAATTAAAAGGCATATTGCGATGGGAAAGTCTGCTGTTAGGGACCTCTCCAAAGTACTGAAAAGCAATGGTGTCTCTCTGGAGACTAAGGTGCGTCTGATACAGGTCATGGTTTTTGCAATAGCTTGTTATGCATCAGAGAATTGGAAAATGACTAGGGATGATAGTGGGAGAATTGATGCCTTTGCGCTGTGGTGCTGGAGAGAAGTATTGAGGGTACCATGGACTGCTAGGAAAATAAACAGATTCATCCTTGAGAGGATTAAACTGGGCTGCTCCTTGGAGGCAAGAATTCTGAGGCTTCGTCTAACATACTTTGGACATGTTGTAAGGAGGGACCGTTCCCTGAAGAGGGACATCATGCTTGGGAGGGTGGAGGGACAGCGCAGGAGGGGAAGGCCCTCTATAAGGTGGATTGATTCAGTGACTGGGTAATCGGGATCGGTGTATCAGAGACAGTGCGATTGGCACAGGACAGAGTAAAGTTTAGGGCTGTTGTACATAGGGTCACTATGAGTCGCAAGCAACTAGACAGCATATAACACAACAACAACAAACCATTCACATTTAGAGTGATTATTGTCAGAGTAGGTTTATCACTGGCATTTTTCTAGATTACTTTTTTCATTTTTGCTGTTTACTTTGGCCCTTCCAATTTCCCTTGCTATCTCTGTGATGAATTGGTGGGTGGAGGTGAAAAGGACTAATGGGGCACTCACTTTTGAGTGGACTCACAGGTGGCCCACAAGGTATTTTCCTTATTCCTAGTTATTCTTGATGTCCACATAGTGTTCCTATCTCTGCTGGTTGGTCCCTGGAGGTGGCAGGGTGGCCAAGGTAGAATGGCCTAATGGAGCCCCACAGAGTTCTTCTTGTCTACTGGCTGGTCCCTGAAAGTGAAAGGACAATTGAGAAGAGAAGAGTCTTGAGGGTCAATGGAGGTGGAGCAGACTCATGGTAGCCCAGGGTGGCAGGGTGCTCTATTTTGACTGGGACAGCATAGATTCACAGCTGTCTGGAAGGTTCTTTCTTCTCACCTGCCTGATCACCAGTAGTGAGCTGGTGGGTGGGACTGAGTTGTATCACTTCTAAACTAGAAGTTTTGAGGAGCAGTATAGTTTTTAAAACAGAAAACTGCATTAAGAATGGAGAGACTGACCAGGTTTAGAACGAATCTTAAACAGTAGAAATTAAAAGAGTCACAATATAAGTCTTAAAAAACAAACAAAAAAAAACCCACAACAACAACGCAACACTCTACCATCAAAATAATATGAAGTATTTTCTCAGACCACAGTGCTACAAAATTAGAAATAAAAAACAAAAGGATAAAGGAGGCAGGGGGCGGGGGGACCACCAAAACCCTAACCTTGAATCTGGAAGCTAATCAAATTTTGCTTCAACATGAGTGGTAATATTGTTTGTTGTTGATTGTCACTGAGTTGAGCACAACTCCTAGTGACCCTATGAACATAAGACCTGAAGCCTTTTTATATCTACTGTCATTTATCAAAGTTCATAGAGTTTCCAGAGGCATGTTGTTTAGGAAGTGGATGCCACTCCTGCTTCCAAACCGTTCTTAAATTGGGAGCTCCACCAATCCTTGTCCACCATGGGTAATCGTTATGAGATTTGACCCCACAATAGCAGAAAATTCAGCATCACAGCAACCCAAGGTTATATCAGTACAGTATATTGACAGAAGAGTGCTGTACAATTTAGAGGAAAGTTCCTCAAAAAAATACTAACAACTGACTTTTAAATACAAATGCACTCCCCAAGGTCCTGTTGGCTCTAAACAGGAGCTTTAATTCTTCTATCTTCTCAGATTCCCACTCCATTAATTAACTGGATAAGCAATTATTCAGTGCCTATTTAATACAGTATACTTAGTGTCTGAATAAGAGGAATGTCTGAATAAAGATGCATAATTGTAATAACAGGAGTCTAGAAAGTCCCTGTGCTCATGCCAATAAACATAAAGTAAGGGCTTGATCTTGAAGAATTAATGGGCATTCATTATTCTTCCCTTCCTACCCTTGCAGATGTAGGGAACAGGAAGAGCAGAGACAGGAAGGGGAAAATGGATGTGACCAACTCAGCTGGAAAGTAGGGGCTTTGTCGGATAGGGAAAGATGAGGTAAGGAATGTTATTTCACGACAGGCCTTGCTTGCTGGCCTAAGCTTTTCAATTTGATGCCAATGGTAAGAATAAAATTTGTCTTTCGTATCTTTAAAAAAAAAAGATATTTAAATTAAAACACACACACACACACACACAACCAATCAGTATAGTATGTATTTGTTGTTGTGTGCCGTTGAGTCACCTGCAATGTATGTGCAGCAGCTCTGAACCTTTCCTTGTCCTGAGCCAGTCTCACTAATTCCAACACACCAACCCTCATTTCCCCCGATATTGTATCAATCCATCTCATCTGGGGTTTTCCTCTCCTGTGCTGTCCCTCCACCCTTCTGAGCATGATGTCCTTCTCCAAGGACCAGACTCTCTTGGCTATGTACCCAAAGTATGTGAGACGTAGCTTCAAAATCCTAGCCTCCAAGGAGAAACTTGGTTCCGCCCTCTCTATTTGTTTTCTTGGCAGTCAACAGTATGTTCAAGACTCTTCTTCAGCACCACAATTAGAAGACATTTATTCTTCTTCTGTCATCCTTAGTCATTGTCCAGCTCTTTGAAGCATAACAAACCTTTGTTTCTAGACTGACATTGTTGCTTTTCATCACTCTGGAGAGGTCCATGACAGCAGATTTTCCCAGTGCAATTTGTCTTTTGATTTACTTACTGCTGGTGTTAAGAGTGTTAATTGTGGATCCAAGCAAGCTATAATTGCTAACAACCTCAATCTCTCCTCCATCTATCATGGTGCTTCCAATTGACCCAGCAGTGAGAATCTTTGTCTTCTTCATGTTGAGCTTCAATTCATATTGATGACTACAGTCCTTGACCTTCTGCAGCAAGCACTTCAGGTCTTCTTCAGTTTCAGCAAGCAATATTGTGTCATCTGCATACTGTAGGTTGTTGATGAGTTTTCCTCCAATCTTGATGCCACAGTCTCCTCATAAAGCCCTCCTTCCCAAATTATTTGTTCTGTATACAAATTGAAAAGCTATGGAGATAAGATGCATCCAGGATGCATTCCTTTCCTGATTTTGAACCATGCAATGTTTCCTTGTTCTGTTCTGAAAAATGCTTCTTGGTCCATGTATAGGTTTCACATAAAAACAATCAAGTGTTCTGGGATTCTTATTTTCCTCAAGGTTAGCCACAATTTGTTGTGATCCACACAGTCAAATGCCTTTACATAGTCAATGAAGCACATTCTTCTGGTACTTCTGTTTTCTGCCAAAATCCATCTGACATTGGCAATAAGGTCTCCAGTGCCATGACCTTTTCTAAACCCAGCTTGTATTTCTATAGTTCCCTGTCAATGTACTGTTCCAGTCGTTTCTGGATAATCTTCAGCAGGATTTTCCTAGTGTGTGATATTAGTGATATTGCTCGATAATTTCCGTACTCTGTATGGTCACTTTTTTTTTTAATGGGAATAAATATGGATCTCTTCCAGTCAGTTGGCCAAGTAGTTGTCCTCCAGATTCACTGGCACAACTTGGTGAGCACATTCAAGGATGCAACTGTTTGCTGAAATACATCAATTGGCATTCCATCAATTGATGGGGCCTTATTTTTTTTTTTTTTTGCAAGTCCTTCAGAGAAACCTGAAGCTTCTCCTTCATCACCATTGCCTCTTGCTCATATGTTGTTTCTGAAATTCTTCTGTGTCAACCAATTCTTTTTGGTACAATGACTCTGTATACTCCTTCCATCTGCTTTTTTATTCAGTATTTTGCCCATAGGATTCTTAAGCACTGCAACTCATGACTTGAATTTGTTCTTCAATTCCTTCAACTTAAGAAATGCTGAGCAAGTTTGGCCCTTTTGATTTTCTGACTTCAGTTCCTTGTACATTTCACCATAATATTTTTGCCTTGTTTTCCCAAACTGCCCTTTGAAATCTTCTATTTTTCTCCTTAACTTTTTTATTTCTTCCCATTGCTTTGGCTTCTCAGCATTCTAGTGCAATATTCATAGTCTCTTCTGATACTTATTTTGGTCTGCTTCTTCCTCCTTTGTAATGTTTTTCTGCATTCTTCATGAATGATATTCTTGCTATCTTCCCACAGCTTATCTAGCCTTTGTTCATTAGTGTTCAAGGCCTCAAACCTATTCCTGAGTTGGTTTTTAAATTCATGCAGGATAGCCTCAAGGTAAAGTTTTAAATTTTAAATTGGCCATCCACTTCCAAAATATAACTGGACTTTGAAAACCCTATGCACAGCAGAGCACACTTAGAGTAGACTAATAGATATGATAATTGAAGTTGAGCCCTCAAATTTGGAAGCACAAAGGAGGAGAAACAGCTGTAAGAAGAAACTAGTGATTAGTACATGGAATGTGAGAAGCACAAAAAAAATCCAACATTGTACAGAAAGAAATGGAATGCATAAATATTGACATAGTAGGTATTAGAGAAATGAGATGGACTGGCATGGGACATTTTGAATCAGATGATCGTATGACCTACTCTGCTGGAGAAGAAAAGGTGAGAGAAAAAAGGGTTGCTTTCATATTTAAAAAGGCCATTTCTCGATCCATCTTGAAATACAGTATTGTGAGTGACAGGCTAATATCCATATGCATACAAGAAAGACTTGTTAATGCCAGTATCATTCAAATTTATACACCAACCACCAGGACCAAAGAGGAGGAAATAGATGTTTTCTAGCAATTTTTGCAGTCAGAAATTAATCAAACATGTAACCAAGTGAGCTCTGGTGGCCTAGTGGCAAGAAACTGTGTTTTAATTGCAAAGGCACAAAGTTTGAATCCAGTAATTAGAGGTCAATTTCTAGAAATAAGCAAACACATCAAAAGTCAGGAAAAAATGACCATTGACTCTCTAACCCAACATCTCAAACAAATTGAAAAAGAACAGCAAGAAAACCCTATACCTTTTCAAAAAACCCTAAAATTATAAAAATTAGGGCAGAAATAAATGAGATAGAAACAGACAACAATTAAAGCCATCAACAAAACCAGGAGTTCGTTCTTTGAAAAGGTAAATAAAATCGAAAAACCACTAGAAAAACTAACAAGTGAAAAAAAAGAAAAGACAATCTGAATAAGAGGTGAAATGGGCAATATCACATAGAACCAACTAAAATAAAAAGGCTAGCAATGGAATATTATGAAAAGCTATACTCAAATATGAAAACCTGGAGGAAATGGACAAATGCTCAGAAACTTACAACCTACCTCAACTGACGCAAACTGAAATTCAACAGACATGACACCCATTACCAAAAAAGAAATTGAAAAGGTAATAAAACAATTTCCCAAGAAAAAAAGCCCTGGACCAGATGATTTTACAAGTAAATTTTATCAAACATTCAAAGAACAACTGTCACCAGTTCTACGTAAAATATTTCAGAAAACAGAAAAATATGGAATTCTCCCAGACTCGTTCTATGAAGTAAACATATCCTTGATACCAAAGCCAAAAAGACACCACCAAAATGGAAAACTATAGTGTTTGTGTTTCTTATAAATGGTATTTGTTATAAATAAATTCTTGGTTGTGCAGAATTCTATCATTCTATCACCAGCCTCATTTCTGTCATCAAGTACATATTTTCTGACTACTGATCCTTCTTCCTGGTTCTCAATTTTTGCATTCCAATCACTCATTATTATTGATGCATTATTATAATGCATCTTGGTTACATGTTCGATTGATTTCTGACTGTAACAGTTGATAGAATCTATTTCCTCCTCATTGGCTCTGGTTGTAGGTGCATAAATTTGAATGATAGTGGTTTTAACAGGTCTTCTTTGTATGCATATGGATATTATCCTGTCACTCTCAATATTATTTTTCAAGATGGATCTAGAAATGCCCTTTTTAACTCTAAAAGCGACCCCATTTTTTCTCACCATTTCATCTCCAGCATAATAGATTATATGATCTTGAGATTCAAAATGTCCCATGCCAATCCATCTCATTTCTCTAATATCCAATATGTCAATATTTATTTGTTCCATTTCTTTTTTTACAATGTCTAATTTTCCTACATTTATGCTTCTCACATTCCCTGTACCACTTGTTAATTTCTTCTTACAACTGTTTCTCCTCCTTTGTGTTTCCAAATTTGAAGGCTCAGCTTCAGTTGCCATATTTGTTAGTCCAATCTTTCTTCCTAGTCTGTCTTAATTTGGATGCTTAGTGTTAGAACAATATCTGACAGACAAGCATTTTTGCCTAGCACATGAAAGACACTTTCCTTACAAAAATAACCAATACATTCCTGTCCCCCTCCCCCAAAGCATATGTGACCTATCTCTTCCTTTTCCCTGCTACATTCCCATTCCTTGCACACTGGCTACCTGGTCAAACCCTCAACTTGATGTGATCACAAGTCACTTCTGTGATGCCTTGCACCACACAGTAATTAAAAGAAAAATTTTGTAGTTATGTGCCATTGAGTCCCTTGTGACCCATAACAACCCTATGTACAAAAGCTCTAAACCTTGCTTTATCTTTTGCCAACATTTTAGTCTCTGACATACCTACACCCATTAGCCCAGTCACTGAATCAATCCATCTCATTGAGGGTCTTCATCTCTTTTGCTGTCCCTCCACCCTCCCAAACATGATGTCCCTCTCCAAGAACTGGTCCTTGCCACATGTCCAAAGTATGTCAGACAAAGCTTCAGAATCCTTGCCTCCAAGGAGAAGCCTAGTTTCACCCTCTCTAGGATGAACCTGTTTGTTCTCCTACCAGTACGTGGTATATTCAATACTATTCTCTAGCACCATAGCTCAAAGGAATTTTCTATCATACCTAGTCATTGTCCAGCTTTCTGATGCATAGCAAGTAATTTCAAAGACTATGGCCTAGATTAGGCACACCTTCATTTCCACACTGACATTGTTGCTCTTCAGTACTCTATAGAGATTTTCCTGACAGCAGACTTTTCTAGTGCAATTTGTCTTATTTTCTGCCTGCTGGTACCAAAAGTGTTGATTGTGGAGCCAAGCAAACTAAAACTACTAACAAGCTCAATTTCTTCACCCTCTATCATGATGCTGCCAATTAGCTCAGTGGTGAGAATCTTTGTTTTCTTAATGTTGAACTTCAATGTTGAAGGCTGCAGTCCTTGCCCTTCTGCAGCAAGTGCTTCAGGTCTTCCTCAAGAAAGTTTAAGCAAGATTAAGCAAACAGGTTTTGTCATCTGAATAATGCAGGTTGTTGATGAGTCTTCCTCCAATCTTGATTATAATTAAAACAAAACTTACTTAAACCTCTGGGACACATCTAAAGCAGTCATTAGAAGTCAACTAATAGCAATAAAATACTCAGAAGGGAAGAAAGAATAAAAATCTAACTCAACATTTCCAACAAATCAAAAAAGAACAAGAAAGCCTGGCAATCTCTAAAAGAAAGGAAATTTGGACAGTTACCTGTAGAAAGCTGAAACAGGATCCACATCTCACACCATACACAAAAATTAACTCAAGGTGGATCAGAAACCTTGGAATAAAGCCCAAAACCATAACGCTTATAAGAGACAAACTGGGACAAAGCTTAGAAGAACTAGACTATGGTATAAAGGGACTGAGAAATACAGCCAGAAATACACAGTCTGAAGAGGATAAAATTAATGAGTGGAACCTTCGAAAGATTAAATCTCTGTGCTCATAAAACCTTTTTCCAACAGGGAGAAAAGAAAACCCACTGGCTGGGAACAAACATTTGATAATACCATCTCAGACAAGAGGGTTATAACAAAAGTTTACAGAATCCTGCAGGGCCTCTAGAAGAAAAAGACTGATAATCCAATTACAAAATGGGCCAAAGATATGGAAATTCTTTTCACAGTGGAGGACATTTGGATTGCCAACAGACACATGAAGAAATGCTCCAAATCACTGGCAATAAGAGATGCAAATTAAAACCACAATGAGACACCATCTTACCCTAATAGCAGTGGGAGAGTTTAGCAGGGCAGAAATTAGTAAATGCTGGGAAGGATGTGACAAGATCAAAACTCATAAACATTATTGGTGGGATTGTAAAATGGTACAACCCTTCTGGAAAGCAGTTTAGTGTTTCCTCAAAAAGCTGTAAATGGAAATTCTGTATGATCCAGCTATCCCACTGCTTGGAATATACCCTGAATAAAAAAGAGAACTCAGGGAGACTTGTACACAAATGTTTATAGCAGCATTATTCAACATCTCAAGAACATGGAAACAGCCCAAATGTCCAACCACAATGTAACGAATTAAGAAATTATTGTACATTCATACAATAGAATACTATGCAACACGTAGAAGCAATGATTTTGTAAATTAGTACCTAACCTGGAAGGGACTGCAGAGTAAACTAACTCAGTCTCAGAAAGACAAATACTGTATTATTATTGTATAATGTGTACGAGGATCCAAGGAGGGGCAGGGTCTTCACATGAAGTGACGGGTGGAGGGAGGGATTGGTAAAGGAAAAGGGAAACATTTGGTGTGAAAAACAATGTATATGAATTTTGTATTTAAATCAATAGAAAATAATATCTTTTTAAAAAGAAATTA